>NC_140588.1:1074346840-1074858957 GCF_964204655.1 Triturus cristatus | reverse complement strand
CCCCATATCATCCACAAGCCAATGGTTTAGTTGAGAGATTCAACAAAACCATGAAAGGTATGATCAAGGGACTCCCTGAAAAAAACTCAAAAGGAGATGGGATGTCCTTTTGCCATGCCTGCTTTTCGCTTACAGAGAAGTACCTGAAACGGGACTACGGTTTTCTCCCTTTGAAGTTCTATAGGGCATTTTGTAAGAGAACCACTGTGTTTAGTTAAGGAAGGCTGGGAGAGACCTCTCAAAGAGCCTAAACAAGACATTGTGGATTATCTGCTTGGCCCATGCTCAAGGAAGGCAAAGTACATGAGTAAAGCATCCAAAAACCTTGAGGCCAGCCAGAAGCATTGGTACATCCAAAAGGCTGCGCTGGTGGAGTTCCAACTAGGGGCGGGCGGAATATTAAATCCCCCTGGCAGAATTGGAGGAATTTAGTAATTCTGCTTTACTCCTGTAACACAGAATTATTAATAAATTCTGCCGCACCGCTCTGCCGGCAGAATGAATCAGCAAGCATTAGAAAAGCTGTAGCGCCCCAGGTTTAATGGCAGCTGCTCGAGATGAGCAGTGTTTACGTCCTTACATTGATGAGGTATTTGGCGTTCTCTCACACTGGGACCCCCATCTGTGTGGTGGTTATGCGCATGCGTGTTTCTGCGGCGCATGTACTCATGGCTACAGGTATAGCACCTACGGGTAGACAGTCCCAGCGCTTTCCCGTTTCTTCAGCTGCCACTTTGATGAATATGAGTAACCCCGGACCCCCTCCCACCGCCCTTATCCAGGCCACCCACCTGCCCGTCACTGTCACGAGTGAGCAGAAGCACACCCTCTTCACAGTGGCGTAATGAAAGCTTAAGGGCCCCCCCTGCAATGTACACGGAGGGGCCCCTGCTGCGGATTTAATCCGGAGCGCTCAGGTCCGAGTGCTCTGCTGGGGATGCGGGGGCCTGGGTTACGCCTCCGCCTCTTCACCATCCTGGGGCACATCGAAGAGCTGCGGCTCCATCTGCCAGAGGAAGTACTTTAACTTTCCACTTATGCAGCGATGGACGCAGACACATGTTCACAGTGAGGGACTAGAGTGGATTATTGTGGTCCTTCTTCGTTCGTGAGGCGCAGCGCCTGCGCTCCTGTGACGCCAGCTTCAGAGGCAAAGGCGGCCCCTGGGGAGGGGGCAAACAAAGGGGTGGGTAGTTTCACGTCTGAGTAATAATATTTGTAGAATGTGAGCTTTCTTTGTGTGAAGTTGTTGTAGCACACCTGTTCAGTGTGGCCGTGACAAAAATCAGGGATTAGTTACTGAGGTTTTGCGCAGAGGCTCGAAACAGGAAGTAAATGTTCTGACATTTTATTATAACCCTGCTGGTACAGCACAGAAGTGCACAGAGCAAGTGCCCGGACATTCGGACAACACTTAGTAAATGTACATCATGTTTTTAAGTAAAACCGTGGCCTCCGTCCTGCAAGCTTGCTCCTTTGCGCCCAACCCCTCGGGTCTAACGGAATAATATGCGCCATTTAAGATACAATCACAACATCATTTTTCTCTTTTCTGCTGTTTTATGTTTCAGCTCAAGTTCCTGTTTTTCACATTTCCCTCACGTTTCGGTCCCAATCCACACCCCTTTGGTGCTTCTGCAGGTTCTTGTGCCATTCTGATAAGAAGTATAGCAGTTGTTGACGTGTTGTGTGTTAGTGTTTTTTTCTGCTGTAGGCTGGGGCATATAGTGTCCTCTGAAACACCATGCTGGGAGTCTCATGAAGGTGTAACGATTGTGATCTATGTCCCCTCAGCTGCCGCCTGGCAGCAGAGGGCTGGAGAGCTTGCAGGCACTGACTTCACGCGCATTTGTCAATTTGTCTTGAAAGTGTAAGAGAACCTTGATCAGGAAAGTGAGTCCCTCACTGGCAGGTTAAGAGAGGCGATAGACAAGGTGGCACCTGCTTGGAGGGAGAGAGTTAGGAACAAGGGCAAAGGGGCCCCCTGGTTCAATGAGGACCTGAGGGAAAGGAAGCAAACGTTGCGTCAACATGAGAGGGCTTGGCGCAAATTATACTACCCAGTGGCTGTTGCTGAATACAAAGCCGTGTTAGCTACATATAAAAAAGTCATTATGACCAGGAAGTCTGAATACTACGAGTCCAGGATTATGGACGCTGATAATAAGCAGAAAGAAACCTTCTGAATTCTTAAAGAACTTAGGCAGAAACAAGAACAGAAATACACTGCTAGCACGGAAGATTGTAATAAGTTCCAGTCCTTCTTCCTCCATAAAGTCAGGGACATCCTAACTGACATACACAATATGCCTGTTGACCAGTGCCCCCTGGTGGTGGACCCAGCATCCTGCGCCCAATGCAAGCCCCTTACCATCTTTCCAAGGCTTGACCGAGACTCTTTGATCCATATGATGGGCCGTGTCAAGTCTGGCTCGCCAGCAGCTCCCTGCCCACCAAGGGTGTTCCGAATGGCCCTACCTAGGGTAGAGAGGTAGGTCCACGACCTGCTCATTCGGTCACTGGAAACAGGTTGTGCCCCTGCCAACTTCAAGGAAGCCAGGGTTACCCCCCTACTGAAAAAAACAGGGGCAAAGGCAGCCAACTTTAAGAATTACAGGCCCATCTCCCAACTTCCCTTCTTGGCAAAAGTAGTGGAACAGCATGTCCTCAAAACTCTATAAACCTTCATTGAGGAACAACTGCTGCTCCAGGTGCGGCAGACAGGTTTTAGGGCCCATCACAGCATAGAGCTGGTAATGCTGGCGGTGATGGACGGACTTAGGCTCACGGCCGACAGCAGGAAGCCATGCGCCCTGGTCCTACTAGACCTATCCGCGACATTCGACACGGTCAATCATGACCAGCTACAGTTGGGGATCTCAGAGTTGGGTATTTGTGGGCTGGCACATCAATGGATCTCCTCCTTCCTGTCAGGTCAATCTCAAAGGGTCCAGCTGGCTGATCGGGTGTCCAACATCGGTGCATTAACATGCGGAGTCCCCCAGGGTTCTGTGCCGTCCCCCCTTCTCTTCAACATCTATCTCCAGCCGCTTGTGGCTGCTTTGGCACGCATGGATTGCCAAGTTTTCAAATACGCCGATGATACGCAAATTATCATCCAGATTGACAACTCCTCCTTTGCCCACGCACGCATGCAAAATATACTTAGGTATATGGTTAACTGGATGACAGCCAATTCACTTAAAATCAACCCCGACAAGACCAAGGTTCTGGCCATCACCACTGGAAACAACCCCTGGAGCGACCCCTTCTGGCCACTAGAATTGGGTACCACCCCACGCCAGTCCCAGTCATAAAAAACATTGGCATGAAAATAGATGCCAAGCTCACCATGTCGAACCAGGTGTCCACCGTGGTTGGGACCTGCGTAGGCTTACTGAGACAGCTGTGGAAACTGGCTCCTCTCCTCTCATTTACTACACTGTGGATGGTTGTGTCGGCAATAATTGTGTCACAGTTGGACTATGGCAATGCCCTGTACATTGGTCTCCCTGAGAATTTGCCAACCAAACTACAAGTTGCCATGAACGACGCAGCTAGGCTGGTCTTTAGGCTCCCAAGACGGGCACATGCTACTCCCCTATTGGAGCAAGCTGCACTGGCTCCCTATCAAAAGAGAGCCAGGTTTAAAGGTTTTTGCATTGCCCACAACGCCATTCATGACCAGGCCCCAGTCTACATCAAGGAGCGCCTCAAGAACTATGTGCCAGGACGTACCCTCCGCTCGTCCGAGGCAAGCTTACTGGCCTGCCCGCGCTTCAAAACTACCTCCATAGGGGGCAGAGCCTTCTCTGTAGCGTTCCCTCAACTGTGGAATGGGCTACCGGAGAGCTTCATAGGGAACCTACCCTTTTCCCCTTTAGGAAAAAACTAAAGACTCTTCTTTTTATAGAAGCTTGGGGCACAACATAGGCCAAGACCGTGAGGTTGTACAATCTGATCTTTGGCGGGGGTTAGTCTCTCTCCCGTAGCGCTAAGAGACCTGTCGGTGAGCATGCGCTCTATAAATCCCAGTTAACAATAACAACAAAAGAGGGTGTGTGATGGGGTGGGGAGGGATTGTTAAAATGCGCAATGGACTCTGTCAAGCCACCATTGCTCATGACCATTCTTTCTGGCTGTAGAACTGCAAATCACCAATAAGGTGTTGGTTTCAGGAATATAGTTCATCAGTCAAGGCAAATGACGTCCTTGTCCCTGTGTGCAGGAAGGTGGTCAGTGGCCTGTCCATTCATCAGGCACTGATTCTCGTCGTATTCAGCTTCCCATTGGTGGAATTCCATCACCTTTTGCCAACAATAAATAGTTTCCTCTTCACAGCCTGGATTGCTATAGGGGTGAGGGAACTCCGCGGAATCACGCAGAGACTTTATGCAACTCTGCAGTACTCTGCAGTAAAAGTTCCACCCACCCTTAGTTCCAATCAGGGAAGAGGGTAAGGGCTTTTGAACATGTGGCAACTAGTGCCCTCCAGGGCAAGTGGAGTGGTCCCTCCCCTATCCTTAAAAGGAAAAGTGTGGTCACCTATCAGGTTGACCTAGGAAATAGCAGGAGCCCTCACAGGATCATCCAAGTTAACCACCTAATGCCTTTCTGTAGGAACCCGGGGTCACCAGGCCCTATAGGCGGTAACGTGGCGCGAGCCGGTCGGGCAACCAGAGGGCTATGTGTTAAGCAACCATACACCACACGCTTCTCATGGACTAGAGTCACACACAATAAGGGACGCCACACCGTTTAAATTATGCAAATACTTCAAGTTTATCCAAGTATAGCTGGTCAGGTGCAGTTCAGGAAATAACAAGGCAATACATGACTTATAATACCATCATAACATTACATTCGACACTCTGGGTGATATTTATGCAGTGCCTAACCTTGTTCTAGCGCTGTGCGCGCTTACGTAAAGTCTTTCCCTGAACCGGCCGTCTAACTAAGTGTAATACTTGAAAGGGGACACATGGGGTTCACTAACATGGCGCCTGTAGAACTGAGCGCTCCTCGTGATCAAGGGCCCCTAGTACTGTGAAGCAAGGCATATAAACATAGCGCTACGCGCAATCAGTTGCATGTGGATACGTTTGCGTAGAACATTTAATACAAGGCGTGACTCGTAATCAGTCGCATATCATTACCTTTGAGCAGAGCATATAACACAGTGCGCTACTCGCATTTCTGGGCATGTAATTACTTTCGAGTAGAGCATATAACACAATGCGCTACTCGCATTCCTTGGCATGTAATTACTTTCGAGCAGAGCATATAACACAGTGCGCTACTCGCATTCCTGGGCATATAATTACTTTCGAGCAGAGCATATAACACAATGCGCTACTCGCATTCCTGGGCATATAATTACTTTCGAGCAGAGCATATAACACAGTGCGCTACTCGCATTCCTTGGCATGTAATTACTTTCGAGCAGTGCATATAACACATGGGGTTACTCGCCGTCCCGGTCTCTCCGGCTGAGGAAGCAGAGTCGGTGGCGTGAAGCGCCACACGAGAGCAATGTCAGTCAGTACTTTGGGCGGCTTCCAGCGGGGAGACTGACCGGACTTGCGGAGCGGGTCCCTATGCTCCGGTGCAGTTCACAAAGCACCGCTCTCAGTATTACAGAAGGGGGGACACGGACAGGATCCCTCGGCGGGGTCTCTCCGTCGCGCAGGCAGGGGAGGGGATTCCCACGGAGGGGACGACCCGGGCCAAGTGCGGTGCGGTTTCAGGACCAGCAGGGGGCGCACCAGGGGGGATCTCGGCCTCCGGGCTTACCTCCGTCTCGGCGTCAGCAGGCGTCCGTCCTCACGACGTTGGGGGAACTCGGCCCCGACCTTGCGCACCTCCTCACTCGGCTGCGACGGCAGCGACGGGGCCCCGGGCTTCTCCTGGGCCTCGCGACACAGCAGGGCACTCCTCCAGGCCTCCAGGCCGCAGCGGTGAGCGCGCTGGCTTCGTCGTCGCAGGGGGGGGGGCTCAAATTAAGGATGGGGTAAAGTGCTCAGCGGAGCACGCTGCCGGGGGTCCCAGACCAGGGCAGGAAGCGCGGGGGTCACAGCGCTAGTACCTGGTCGATCCCCGGTGACTTGGCAATCGGCTTAGCATTTAGTTTGATAGGTCAGCTTGGACACGCAGTCTCAGCTCTGGCATTCAAGGCTTACAGCTCGCTCTTGTCATGCAGTCTCAGTTCTTAAAGTTAGGTTTCAGTTCTCAGTTGACAGATGAAGTCTTGTGGCGCAGATGTATCTGGCGCCCTTAAGGGGTTCTGTTACAGGGGGTAGGAATGGAGAGGGCGACTAGATCCTTCCTAGTCAGGCTGGCAGAGAGTCTCTGGGTCCTCCTACTACTGGGCAAGATCAGTGGGATTCACAGGGCACCTCACTCACTTAAGAGGCAGTACCTAAATCCTGTCACTCTCAGAGGCATAAGTCCCTGGCTAGGCCCTACCGCCTACACTCCTGGTGGATTCTTCCAGCTCCGCTTCACCCCAATGGCCAACTCACCACACAAGTTTCCCTCCCACTCTTAAGTAGCCCTAGGTCAGGTGACCTCTAGCCAAGGCGGCAAAAGTAAAACCCCACCTCCCTTCTAGAAGGTTCCAGCTTCTTCCAGGAGCTTCCCCACTCTAACTATGGGACAAAAAGGCGGGCTGGTATCGCAACATTGTTGTGGGTCCCAGCCAGCTCCTGGCAGCTAGGGTGCTACTATGAAAAACGACCCCCCTGCAGTAGCAGGGGTCTGTGGCAGCCATCTTGGGAGAAGTAAGCACCTGCACCTTAACACTGCAAAAACGAAAAAAATGAGGGAAAAAGGGCCAAGTCCAACATAACCCCCTTCCAGCCAAAAGCCAGGGTAGACCGATCAATGCCTTGATGGTCTTCCCTGCTTGGGGCGAGAAAAGGTGGACGCAGGCCCGCAACGGCAGGAGCACCCGCAGGTTCTCCGCCGCTCTGGAACCCGATGGTTCCCTAACAAACCTCCCTGGACCAACGAAACCACCCCACTGGGGCTCCCTAGCTAGTTGTGGCCAGGACCGGCCCCTGGGCCGTCCAGATGTCTCTGGCCCGGGTGATCTCGCGGAGTGGGGGGCAGTAGCCCCAGGCCTGTAGTGCCTGTTGACCACTCCGGTCCTCCTCCTTGCAGTCCTAAACTGCCTCTGGTCCTTCCTCCTGGGGTTCACACCCTTAGGCTGACCAGCCTTCAGGGGCGAGGTTCTCCTCCCCCTAACTCTCCTTCTGGGGTTCCTCACCCTACCCTGCGAGGCACCCTCAGACCACCACTTCCTCTTCAGTACAGGGCCTTGACCCTTCAACTGATTCCTCAACCTAGGGTCTAAACCCTTAGGCTGAGTCGGTGCCCGAGGCGAGACCTTCCTCCCTCTGCACCCCCTTCCAGATTTCCGCACCCTCCCACCGGGAAAGGTACCCCTGGAAGTCAATTTCGGGGGGACCCTGTTAGCAGAGGCCCCACCCGCCAGGTCAGGCAACCCCTGAGCCTGGCACCCCAGCACAGGATCTAAACCCTGCGACTGGGCCAACCCCAGAACCTCAGGAGCGCTGGTTACAGTCGTCCTGGGTCCTCCTGACACTAGGGGCTCCCCTGCACTGGATGGCACATCGGGACAGCCTAGGCTCCCAACCTGGGGCTCCCTTGCGGAACTCTCCAGGCCCTGAGACTTCGGTTGGGGCACCTCGGGACACCTCCCCGTCTCACGCCTTCCTATAGATAGGTCGTGAGGCCCTACAACCCTCTCTCCCTGGGACCTAGCTGGGCTATCTGCCACTTCTCCCACCTCGCTGGGTTGGGAGATCCCTGCACCACCCCCTTCAGGTTCACACCCCAATGCCTCCTCGGACACCCTGGTGATGTCATCCTGGGGTAAAGAAAATTCTAGCTCCTGGGGAGCTTCCGGTATGCTGCCACCAGTGTCCTCACTGGACACACTCATCTGGAGGGCACGCAGCTCCAACTCCTTCATCCGAAGCTCGTGCGCCATCCTCCTCTCCTCCATTGCCCATCTCTGATCTTCTCTTTCTCTTTCTCTTTCATGCTCTAATTTGGCCAATTGGCATTTTCTTTCTCGTTCCAACTTCGCTAGCTCCCATTTTAATTGCCTCTCTTTCCTCCTGTCCTCGTACTCCTCTGGAGACGCGCTCCTCCTTGACCCTGTCTTACTACTGGCCCCAGAACGTCTTCCTGGGGGCACATTCTCGGACATGTCTACATTCAGGATATCTAGGACTTCCTGGGCGCTCTCCTCCTGAGGTGCATCTGGCGCTTCCTGTCCCTCATCCCCTCTCCCTTCTGGGTGGGCTTCTACCCATGCCCTAATGGCGGTACGGAGTTCCGGCGCTTTGGCCCTCCGCATCCCAGGCACCCCCAACTCCTGCGCGAACTCCCTCAGTTGCCTCACGGTGTACCCCTCGAGGTCCGCTAGCCGGGATTCCATTCTGGCAGGTGGGGACCTAGACACTAAGGAGAAAATTCCTAGGGTGTAGGCAACAGTCAATAGCTAACCAGGCTTCTTGCACTCTCTACCTGGACAGTGGAACCAATAATCCAGCAACAATGGTTTCTGAGCTGTGGAACAAAAAAAATGTAGGATAGGCGTTTAATTGTGGCGCCCTTCGCCTCACGGAAGGGTGCTGTATGGTCACAAGTCCCAAGGATCCCACCGCTGGCCAACAATGTAGGAACCCGGGGTCACCAGGCCCTATAGGCGGTAACGTGGCGCGAGCCGGTCGGGCAACCAGAGGGCTATGTGTTAAGCAACCATACACCACACGCTTCTCATGGACTAGAGTCACACACAATAAGGGACGCCACACCGTTTAAATTATGCAAATACTTCAAGTTTATCCAAGTATAGCTGGTCAGGTGCAGTTCAGGAAATAACAAGGCAATACATGACTTATAATACCATCATAACATTACATTCGACACTCTGGGTGATATTTATGCAGTGCCTAACCTTGTTCTAGCGCTGTGCGCGCTTACGTAAAGTCTTTCCCTGAACCGGCCGTCTAACTAAGTGTAATACTTGAAAGGGGACACATGGGGTTCACTAACATGGCGCCTGTAGAACTGAGCGCTCCTCGTGATCAAGGGCCCCTAGTACTGTGAAGCAAGGCATATAAACATAGCGCTACGCGCAATCAGTTGCATGTGGATACGTTTGCGTAGAACATTTAATACAAGGCGTGACTCGTAATCAGTCGCATATCATTACCTTTGAGCAGAGCATATAACACAGTGCGCTACTCGCATTTCTGGGCATGTAATTACTTTCGAGTAGAGCATATAACACAATGCGCTACTCGCATTCCTTGGCATGTAATTACTTTCGAGCAGAGCATATAACACAGTGCGCTACTCGCATTCCTGGGCATATAATTACTTTCGAGCAGAGCATATAACACAATGCGCTACTCGCATTCCTGGGCATATAATTACTTTCGAGCAGAGCATATAACACAGTGCGCTACTCGCATTCCTTGGCATGTAATTACTTTCGAGCAGCGCATATAACACATGGGGTTACTCGCCGTCCCGGTCTCTCCGGCTGAGGAAGCAGAGTCGGTGGCGTGAAGCGCCACACGAGAGCAATGTCAGTCAGTACTTTGGGCGGCTTCCAGCGGGGAGACTGACCGGACTTGCGGAGCGGGTCCCTATGCTCCGGTGCAGTTCACAAAGCACCGCTCTCAGTATTACAGAAGGGGGGACACGGACAGGATCCCTCGGCGGGGTCTCTCCGTCGCGCAGGCAGGGGAGGGGATTCCCACGGAGGGGACGACCCGGGCCAAGTGCGGTGCGGTTTCAGGACCAGCAGGGGGTGCACCAGGGGGGATCTCGGCCTCCGGGCTTACCTCCGTCTCGGCGTCAGCAGGCGTCCGTCCTCACGACGTTGGGGGAACTCGGCCCCGACCTTGCGCACCTCCTCACTCGGCTGCGACGGCAGCGACGGGGCCCCGGGCTTCTCCTGGGCCTCGCGACACAGCAGGGCACTCCTCCAGGCCTCCAGGCCGCAGCGGTGAGCGCGCTGGCTTCGTCGTCGCAGGGGGGGGGCTCAAATTAAGGATGGGGTAAAGTGCTCAGCGGAGCACGCTGCCGGGGGTCCCAGACCAGGGCAGGAAGCGCGGGGGTCACAGCGCTAGTACCTGGTCGATCCCCGGTGACTTGGCAATCGGCTTAGCATTTAGTTTGATAGGTCAGCTTGGACACGCAGTCTCAGCTCTGGCATTCAAGGCTTACAGCTCGCTCTTGTCATGCAGTCTCAGTTCTTAAAGTTAGGTTTCAGTTCTCAGTTGACAGATGAAGTCTTGTGGCGCAGATGTATCTGGCGCCCTTAAGGGGTTCTGTTACAGGGGGTAGGAATGGAGAGGGCGACTAGATCCTTCCTAGTCAGGCTGGCAGAGAGTCTCTGGGTCCTCCTACTACTGGGCAAGATCAGTGGGATTCACAGGGCACCTCACTCACTTAAGAGGCAGTACCTAAATCCTGTCACTCTCAGAGGCATAAGTCCCTGGCTAGGCCCTACCGCCTACACTCCTGGTGGATTCTTCCAGCTCCGCTTCACCCCAATGGCCAACTCACCACACAAGTTTCCCTCCCACTCTTAAGTAGCCCTAGGTCAGGTGACCTCTAGCCAAGGCGGCAAAAGTAAAACCCCACCTCCCTTCTAGAAGGTTCCAGCTTCTTCCAGGAGCTTCCCCACTCTAACTATGGGACAAAAAGGCGGGCTGGTATCGCAACATTGTTGTGGGTCCCAGCCAGCTCCTGGCAGCTAGGGTGCTACTATGAAAAACGACCCCCCTGCAGTAGCAGGGGTCTGTGGCAGCCATCTTGGGAGAAGTAAGCACCTGCACCTTAACACTGCAAAAACGAAAAAAATGAGGGAAAAAGGGCCAAGTCCAACACTTTCTATGACTGGGCTGATGAGACTATGCTCTTGGTCGCTGATGAGGATCAGGAGGCAAAGAGTGAACCTCTCGCTGACCTCTCCTCCTACAGCCCAAAAGATGGGTCAGTAGATGGAGTTGTCTTCGAAGACACCCTCTCTGCCCAACAGCAAGCTGACTACAGGCACGTCCTGGAGCTGTATGCTGAGCTCTTCTTCCTAACCCCAGGTCAGACTACCTGGAGTACCCATGATGTATGGACAGTCTGATCAAGTTTAGGAGAGCATCAGAGATGAAGTCAGCAAGATGCTGGAATTGGGAGTCATTGAACCCTCTCAGAGCCCCCGGCCAAGCCCAATTGTATTAGTCCCCAACCCTCATTCCCAAGTTGGAAAACCAGAGTTGAGGTTTTGTGTGGACTATAGAGGCCTCAATGCAGTAACCAAGACAGGTGCACACCCAATTCCTAGAACTGATGAGCTTATTGACAGGTTGAGCCAGCCACATTTCTCAGTACCTTTGACTTGGCAGCAGGGTACTGACAGATTGGTCTGGAGCAAAAGAAAAGTCACCATTCTCAACCCCAGATGGGCATTATGAATTCACTGTTATGCCCTCAGGATTAAAGAATGTCCCTACCACCTTCCAGATGTTGATGAATAAAGTCCTTGCTGGGTTGGAGACTTTTAGTGCAGCTTATCTCGACAATATTGCTGTCTATAGCTCCACTTGGTAGGATCACATGCGCCACCTTGGGAAGGTCCTGAAGGCTCGACAAGCTGCAGGCCTCACTATCAAGGCAAGCAAGTGCCAGATAGGGCAGGGCACTGTTGTATATTTGGGCCGCCTGGTAGGTGGAAGCGAAGTGCAACCTTTACAGCACAAGATCCATTCCATCCTGGACTGGGCAGCTCCAACAACCCAGACTCAAGTCAGGGCATTCCTTGGCTTGACTGGCTACTACAGGAGGTTTGTGAAGGGATATGGGTTCATTGTGAAACCCCTCACAGAACTCACCTCCAAGAAGATGTCCAAAAAGGTAAACTGCACAGTGAGACCCTATAAGAAGAAATGTGCTCAGCATCTATTTTTAAATCTCCGGATTATACCGAGCAGTTCATAGTGCAGACTAATGCCTCTGAACATGGGGCTGGAGCGGTCCTTTACCAGACCAGCGATGATGGCCATACCTGTTGCTTTCATAACAGGAGGTTACTCGCCAGAGAGCAGCATTGAAGTGCCATTGAGAGGGAGGCCTTTGCTGTGCCTTGGTCCCAGAAGAAGCTGAGACCATACCTGCTTGGTACTCACTTCCTTGTCCAAACCGACCACAGGCATCTTATATGGCTGCTTCAGATTAAAGGTGAAAACCACAAACTGTTGAGATTCCTACAGGGTATTGACTTTACAGTGAAGCACAGACTTGGGACTGACCATACCAATACAGATGGCCTTTCCAGGGTTTTCCACGTAGATGATAAAGACTTTCTTGAGAAAGGTTAGACTCATTCTCTTTTACTTAAGGGAAGTGGTTACGGAAAGTGCCCCTTTCTGACATGATCACCCGCACATTTTGCCTGGTATCTGATGCAATTTTGACAGAAGTGCACGGGGTTCCTGCCATCCAGGTCCCCAGTGCCAGATCTCTTTCCCTACAACTAGTGGCAGTCGTCATGGATCACGGGTGGCAGGGAGGGGTGTGGGGGCATGGGCAGGGTTAAGGGCGTGTTAAAAAAAACACTAACCTTATTGCGTGTCTCTCCTCCGCATCAGAATTGACCAGGAAAAGGAAACAGGAAGCACCCAGGCTCCCCTAAGCCAATCACAATGCTGCAGTGCAGCGTTGTGATTGGTCTGACCACCATGGTTCAGCGCTCAGATGGGGAATGGGAGCCTGGGCATGTTCTCCACCCAGGCTGTAATGCAGCCTGGGTGAAAAGTGCACATGAGTGTCTGCCGGCGCGAGACGGCCATCCAAACAGTCATGTGCACTTAGTGTGCCCACCACTCCTCCTCCCCCTGCTCTGTGAGCAGAGCAGCCTTGCCTTGCCCCGCAAAGCTGCCACAGCAGGAGAAAATGATAATAACATCAAGTTATTATCACTTTATTTTTCCGTTATTTGACTGCTGCAAAGCAGTGAGGGGGCAACGCTCCTACGCCTTAGCTGAGAGGCCGCCACTGCCTAAAATTTTACAATTGTTCCACAAATTGGCAATACCTTTAGCACCCCCATAAGTACATAGTAAATTGTACCACTGGTACCTAGGGCAGGGAGGCTAAAGAGGGTCCCCAAGAGCTGCAGTATGAATTGTGCCACCCTAAGGGACTCCTCAGCACCAACATGCAAACTGCCATTGCAGTCTGCATGCCATGATGCAGAAAAAGGGAAAACATGACATCGCACACCTTCTGTGTGCCATGCCTGCAGGCACTGCATGCAGTATAAGTAGGTCACCCCTATAGCAGGCCTTACAGCCCGAAGGCAGGGTGCTACATGTATCAGCATTTCTACATGAGCAGTATGACCCTGTGATGTCTAAGTCTATTCTTACGTATTACAAGTGAACGGGGAAGCCATTTTGAGAACATGTGCTGGACACTGGTATTTATGAGTTCCCTAGCTTCCTGGTGGCTTCACTGAAACTAGAGATGTTTAGTATCAACATCTCGTATTAATAAACTCACACTGATTCTAGTGATGCATTTATTAATAGAGGTGCCTCCTGAAATCCTACCGACCCACAGACAGGTTTGCTTTCTGACCCCTGCATGTGAGATCCCTCATTCTCTGAAGACAGAAACAATGCCTGCCCTGGCCGGAGGTATTGTCACCTCCTTCAGGCAGGATGGCCAGTGATCAGCATGTCAAGGCAGGAGGCTTCAGAGGCCAGTGCGGCCTTTGATATGTGACCCCAGGCTTATATGGGGATATAGGGAAAATGCTACTCCATGCCCTGAGCTCATTTGGCACCAGGACGGTTGGGAAAATTATCTAGTCAGGAGGTGTTTTTCCCCCTCAGGCTAGTTCCATCCCTAAGGTGGGCTACCTGATGTGACCAAGAAATTTAGAATTACACCATCTTGGTTTTGGCTTAATTAGGCTAATTGGTTCAGGGTTACACCCATTTCCCACAGGAAGTGGTCATATGGAGAGTGTAGACACCCTAAAGGTAAGTAGCCTATTGGCTACTATCTGTCACTCTGCTTAATGTCTCCAAATTGAGTATTTAGGGGCACCCTTGATGCCAGGAATTCAATTTCGATGGATCAAGAAGAAGAGGACAACGAAGACCCAAGAGAAAAGGGAGAACTTTTCGTGTCAAACTCTGCCTTCTTGTACCAGTCTTGACAATTGTGACCAGCGACTCGTCCTGCAGCTGAACATCTCCCAAGAACCCTGGGAGACTACCAGCCCTTCGCAAAATTGCCAGCAATCTCCCCGGTGTAGAGGAGCCACTCCCCAGCAATCCGCAGAGAAAGCAGAGTCCGGTTCACTGAGTTGCCGCTCAATGGTTAGCATACCGCAGCAACCCCCCAGGATGAAGTACCTGTGCTTCTGAAGGTCAGATCTATCCCTCACCGAGTAAGAGAATACCAGGACCAACTGCAGCCGCACAGACCCAATACCTGGGGTAACTGACATTTTGCAGGAAACAAAGCCAGTTAGAGTCCAATCTGGACTCCCACTACACCGAGACTGAGCATCCATCGAGGGACGTCATCACCGCAGAGGCCCACTTCCAGATTGGCCCAACGGTCCTGATTTTTGAACCCTCAACTGGTGAGACCGACAACCGCAAGGTCCTAAGACACACAGTGGATGATGGACAGGCAGCACACGCCTCTTCTTCAGTGACAGCTGTGGGCAGATCATTACCTGCAGTCCTTGTAAGCGCTACTTCTGCCAAGCCAATGAGGCACCTGCATGAAATAGCACAATCCAGTGAGATTAACTCAAAAACCCATCTGTTTCCTTTATTGGTGTGACACACAACAAGTGCCTGTGCAGACAGTGGGAGGAGAAACGACAGCACAGGGACATGCAGAGTGCACAGCTACCAGAAAAGCCTCTTACCAGGTTTATGCAACAGAATGCAAATGCGTTCATGTATGAAACTGTCATTATGTAAAGCGTGCTGACACCCAGGAGGTCTAGATTACACTAAATTAAGAGTGCACAATAAATAACCCACAACCATGCAGCTGCACACACTTACAGGGATGCCCCAGTCATAATAGTAATAACAACTCCTCGCTGGAGAGTGGAGGTCACCCACTGGGTGGACTCGTCTCTCCAGAAGAACAGAGTTCTCTGTGGTGAGCTAGAACCCGCTTAGAAAATGTCCCAGTAAGCTTAAGACGAGCCTCCTGTGTAGGAAAACATACATCAGAAGTAAGAAACGAGGAGCAGCTAGCACAGAAGTACTGCAGCAGGGGCTGGCACAGAAGTACTGCAGCAGGGGCTGGCACAGAACTACTGCTACAAGGACTGCTACAGAACTACTCCTCCAGGGGCTGGCACAGAACTACTGCTCCAGGGGCTACAACGGAACTACTGCTCCAGGGGCTGGCACAGAACTACTGCTCCAGGGGCTACCACGGAACTACTGCTCCAGAGGCTGGCACAGAACTACTGCTACAAGGACTGCTACAGAACTACTCCTCCAGGGGCTGGCACAGAACTACTGCTCCAGGGGCTACCACGGAACTACTGCTCCAGAGGCTGGCACAGAACTACTGCTACAAGGACTGCTACAGAACTACTCCTCCAGGGGCTGGCACAGAACTACTGCTCCAGGGGCTACCACGGAACTACTGCTCCAGGGGCTGGCACAGAACTGAGATTTCAGGGGCTGGTACGGAACTACTGCACCAGGGGCTGTCGAAGAACCCCTGCTTCTGGGACTGGCACAGAACTACTGCCCCAGGGGCTGGCACAGAACTACAGCTTCAGGGCCTGGCACAGAACTACTGCTCCAGGGGCTGGCACAAAACTACTGCACCAGGGGCTGGCACAGAACTACTGCTCCAGGGCCTGGCAGAGAACTACTGCTCCAGGGGCTGGCACTGAACTACTACTCCAGGGGCTGGCACAGAACTACAGCTTCAGGGCCTGGCACATAACTACTGCTTCAGGGGCTGGCACAGAACTACTGCACCAGGGGCTGGCACAGAACTACTGCTACAGAGGCTGGCACAGAACTACTGCACCAGGGGCTGTCAAAAAAATCCTGCTTTAGGGACTGGCACAGAACTACCACTCCAGGGGCTGGCACAGAACTACAGCTTCAGGGCCTGGCACAGAACTACTGCTCCAGGGACTGGCACAGAACTACTGCACCAGAGGCTGGCACAGAACTACTGCACCAGGGGCTGGCACAGAACTACTGCTCCATGGGCTAGAACAGAACTACTGCTCCAGGTACTGGCACAGACCTACTGCACCAGGGGCCAGCACAGAATTACTACTCCAGGGGCTGGCACAGAACTACTGCTCCAAGAACTGGCACAGAACTACTACACCAGGGGCTGGCATAGAACTACTGCTCCACGGCCTGGCACAGAACTACTGTTCCAGGGGCTGGCACAGAACTACTGCTCAAGGAACTGGCACATAACTACTGCACCAGGGGCTGGCACAGAACTACTCCTACAAGAGCTGGCACACAACTACTGCACTGGGGGCTGGCGTGGAACTCCTACTCCAGGGACTGGCACAGAACTACTTCATCAAAGACTGGCACAGAACTATTGCTCCAGGGACTGGCACAAAACTACTGAACTAGGGGCTGGTACAGAACTACTGCACCAGGGGCTGGCACAGAACTACTGCTCCAGCGCTGGCACAGAACTACTGCTCTAGGGGCTAGCACAGAACTATTGCTCCAGGGCCTGGCACAGAACTACTGCTCCAGGGGCTTGCACAGAACTACAGCTTCAGGGCCTGGCACAGAACTACTGCTCCAGGGGCTACCAGAGAGCTACTGCTTCAGGGGCTGTCACAAACCTACTGCTCTAGGGACCAGCACAGAACTACTGCTCCAGGGGCTGGCACAGACCTACCGCTCCAGGGGCTGGCACAGAACTACTGCTCCAGCAGCTGGCACAGAACTATTGCCCCAGGGACTGGCACAGAACTACTGCTCCAGGGGCTGGCACAGAACTACTGCTCCAGGAGCTGGCACAGATCTACTACACCAGGGGCTGACACAGAACTACTGCTTCAGGGGCTGGCACAGAGCTACTGCTCCAGGGGCAGGCACAAACTACTACTCGTGGGGCTGGTACAAAACTACTGTACCAGGGGCCGGCACAGAACTACTGCTCCAGGGGCTGGCACAGAACTACTGCACCAGGGGCTGGCACAGAACTACTGCTCCAGGGGCTGGCACAGAACTACTGCTCCAGGGGCTGGCACACAACTACTGCTCTAGGGGGTGGCACAGAACTACGGCTCCAGGGGCTGGCACAGAACTACTGCTCCAGGGCTGACAGAGAACTACTGCTCCAGGGCTGGCACAAAACTACTCCTCTAGGGGGTGGCACAGAACTACGGCTCCAGGGGCTGGAACAGAACTACTGCACCAGGGGCTGGCAAGAACTACTGCTCCAGGGGCTGGCACATAACTACTGCTCCAGGAGCTGGCACAAACTATTGCTCGTGGGGCTGGTACAGATCTACTGCTACAGGGGCTGGCACAGAACTACTGGTCCAGGGGCTGGCACAGAACTACTGCTCCAGGGGCTGGCAAGAACTACTGCACCAGGGGCTGGCAAGAACTACTGCACCAGGGGCTGGCACAGAACTACTGCTCCAGGGGCAGGCACAGAGCTACTGCTCCAGGGGCTGGCACAGAACTACTGCTCCAGGGGCTGGCACAGAACTACTGCTTCAGGGGCTGGCACAGAACTACTGCTCCAAAGGCTGGCACAAAACTACTGCTCTAGGGGTGGCACAGAACTATGGCTCTGGGGGCTGGCACATAACTACTGCTCCAGGGCTGACACAGAACTACTGCTCTAGGGGCTGGCACAGACCTACAGCTTCAGGGCCTGGCACAGAACTACTGCTCCAGGGGCTGGCAAAGACCTACTGCTCCAGTGGCTGCCACAGAACTACTGCTCCAGGGCTGTACAGAACTACTGCTCTAGGGGTGGCACAGAACTACTGCTCCAGGGGTTGGCACAGAACTACTGCTTCAAAACCAGCACAGGACTATTGCTTCAGGCACTGGCACAGAACTGCGGCTCCAGGGACTGGCACAGAACTACTGCTCCAGGGCTGACACAGAACTACTGCTCCAGGAACTGGCACAGAACTACTGCTCTAAGGGCTGGCACGGAACTACTGCTCCAGGGGCTGGCACAGAACTACTGCTCCAGGGGCTGGCACAGAACTACTGCTCCAGGGACTGGCACGGAACTACTGCTCCAGGGGCTGGCACTGAACTACTACTCCAGGGGCTGGCACGGAATACTTCTCCAGGGGCTGGCACAGAACTGCACCTTCAGGATCTGGCACAGAACTACTGCTCCAGGGCCTGGCAGAGAGCTACTGCTTCAGGGGCTGGCACAGAACTACTGCTCCAGGGACTGGCACAGAACTACTGCTCCAGGGGCTGGCACAAAACTACTGCTCTAGGGGTGGCACAGAACTATTGCTCCAGGGGCTGGCACAGAACTACTGCTCCAGGGGCTGGCACAGAACTACGGCTCCAGGGGCTGGCACAGAACTACTGTTCCAGGGCTGGCACAGAACTACTGCTCTAGGGGCTGGCACAGAACTACTGCTCCAGGGCTGGCACAGAAGTACTGCTCTAGGGGTGGCACAGAACTACTGCTCCAGGGATTGGCACAGAACTACTGCTTCAAAACCGGCACAGAACTACTGCTCTAGGGGCTGGCACAGAACTACTGCTCCAGGGGCTGGCACAGAACTACTGCTCCAGGGACTGGCACAGAATTACTGCTCTAGGGGCTAGCACGGAACTACTGCTCATGGGGCTGGCACAGAACTACTGCTCCAGGGACTGGCACAGAACTACTGCTCCAGGGGCTGACACAGGACTACTGCTCCAGATGTTAGGCGCAAAACATTACCAGTTGATACTATTTTTGTGGAAGGACAACCCACTAAGGTTCTCTTTGACTAAAGGTGCTAAAATTACAATTATCTCCAAGTTGTTGTTTATAAATGAGCTTGCACACAAGAATTCTTTACATAAGCCTGATATATTTCCCCTAGCTTATGGTGGAGAGCCAATTCCCCTTTGTGATTATTTTATAGGTTTAATTGAGTATAAACAACATTATGTCTCTGGGAAAATGTATGTCTCTGACAAAGGGGACAGTATTATACGTTGGTTTCACCAAGGTGTTTTGGGTGTTATGCTTGACCCAAGCAGTGCTACACCCATTTTGCTTAAAGATATGGTCAACATAATTTATGATGACCCTCTGCACAATAGTGGTGTTGAAGCTGAAATCAAAAAGAGATTTCCTAATGTCTTTAGGGTAGAACTTGGATGGCTCAAAGACTTCCAGCATAAAATACAGTTAAGCACTGGTTCTCAACCCTCATGCTGTAAAGTAAGGAGTGTGCCTTTGGCTCTTAGAGATCAAATGAAAAAAGAATTAGAAAAACTCAAAAAGGGGGGCATAATTGAAGAGGTGGAAGGCACTGAATGGTTGCATCCAGTAGTCACAGCTCGCAAGTATAATGGAAGTCTTCACCTTTGTGTAGACTTGAGGCAGCTCAATAAGAGTGTCATTGTAGATCAATATCCCCTTCCAAATATTTCAGAATTATTAGTCCTGTTAGTAGGGGCCAAAGTGTTCAACACAATTGATTTAGCTTCAGCTTACCATCAGATAGAATTGGAAGCGTCATCCAGAGATTACACAGCCTTTATTACTCCTTTTGGCATGTTCAGGCTTGTAAGGATGCCGTTTGGCTTGGTATCAGCGGCATCTGTTTTCCAACCGGTCATGAAAAAAATTCTCAGTGGGTGTGAAGGAGTCTGTGTGTATCAAGATGATATCCTTGTTTTTGGTAAAAATGAAGTAGAACATGGGCGGCGTCTTGATATGGTCTTAGAAAGACTTGACAAAGCGCATCTTAAAATTAAGGCTGAGAAGTGTCAATTTGCCACAACCACCATCAACTATTTAGGTCACATCATCTCTGGAGATGGTGTCAAACCAAAGTCCGATCTGGTTGATACCATCTCTTGAATGTGTGCCCCTACTTCCAGAGAAGAGTTAATTTTGTTTTTTTGGTATGATTGAATATTAATCATAAGTTTGTTGAGAATATTGCTGAACTTAGTGTCAATATGAGATTGCTGTTGAGGAAAGGGGTGGAATTCAACTGGAATAGTGCCTGTGAGAAAGAATGTATTATTCTCAAAGAAAAACTCAAGATGATGATGTTGTGGATGATGATGTTAATGTGTGTTTTGTGGATGAGGAGATTGTATCCGAAGAACAGTGGAGGGAAGAGTTATCCTCTGATGTGGTACTTTCAGAAGTTTTGCAGTAGATTAATAAAGGATGGCTCTCTAAAAAACAGGCCTCTGATGAAGTCAAGAAATTTTGGGGTATGAAAGATGAGTTGGGAGTGTGTGGTGGTCTTTCGTTTTGTGGTACAAGGTGGGTTCCTCCTTTGAAACTTTGCTGTAAGCTGATTGATTTGGCTCATATTTCTCATCTTGGAATGTCCAAGACTAAAGAGAGGCTTCGTTCTTCATGTTGGTGGCCTGGCATGGACTTACAGGTAGAAAGGCTAGTAAGAGATTGCTTGGCATGTGCGATGTGTGAGAAATCGAAAGTGGTGAGGGTACAACCTATGGTGTTCAGAGAGTTACCTAGCGGACCAATGAAAGAAATAGCTTTGGATATTCTTGGCCCCATTCATTCGGAAGGACAGCAACTGTTTGTCATGGTTGTTATTGATATGTTTTCGAGATAGCCAGAGGTTTGCTTCACGAGTGGCATTGAAACCAAAAATTTAATTGCATTTTTGGATAAACTTTTGCTGCCTGGACCTTCTGCTACACGGACCTTTGCCTCTTGGAACCCTGTGCTGGGCTGTTGTTTAGTTTGCTGCCCCACTATTTGCCGGACCCGCTTTGCGGGTCCCACATCGCGGAGAAAGTTGGCGGGGGACTTGTGCTTGTGCAGTGGCTGTGACGACTGGGGAGTCTTGGGGCATTGCTGCAGGGCTGCGAGCGTCTCCGCAGGGACTCCATCTCCCAGGAGTCCCTGCCTGGCCAATCTGCATCACCTGGCCCGCTCTCCCGGCTAGCCCCGCCCCCTGCGCACAGGTCGTTGTTAAAGAGCTTCCCTGACCCTAAATCTGCGGGACGTTTTGCTGCCTGGACCTTCTGCTACACGGACCTTTGCCTCTTGGAATCCTGTGCTGGGCTGTTGTTTAGTTTGCTGCCCCACTGCACGCCGGACCCGCTTCGCGGGTCCCGCATCGCGGAGAAAGTTGGCGGGGGACTTGTGCTTGTGCAGTGGCTGTGACGACTGAGGAGTCTTGGGGCATTGCTGCAGGGCTGCGAGCATCTCCGCAGGGACTCCATCTCCCAGGAGTCCCTGCCTGGCCAATCTGCATCACCTGGCCCGCTCTCCCGGCTAGCCCCACCCCCTGCGCACAGGTCATTGTTAAAGAGCTTCCCTGCCCCTACATCTGCGGGACCTTTTGCTGTCTGGACCTTCTGCTACACGGACCTTTGCCTCTTGGAATCCTGTGCTGGGCTGTTGTTTAGTTTGCTGCCCCACTGCTCGCCGGACCCGCTTCGCGGGTCCCGCCTCGCGGAGAAAGTTGGCGGGGGACTTGTGCTTGTGCAGTGGCTGTGACGACTGGGGAGTCTTGGGGCATTGCTGCAGGGCTGCGAGCGTCTCCACAGGGACTCCATCTCCCAGGAGTCCCTGCCTGGCCAATCTGCATCACCTGGCCCGCTCTCCCGGCTAGCCCCACCCCCTGCGCACAGGTCGTTGTTAAAGAGCTTCCCTGCCCCTACATCTGCGGGACCTTTTGCTGCCTGGACCTTCTGCTACACGGACCTTTGCCTCTTGGAATCCTGTGCTGGGCTGTTGTTTAGTTTGCTGCCCCACTGCTCGCCGGACCCGCTTCGAGGGTCCCGCATCGCGGAGAAAGTTGGCGGGGGACTTGTGCTTGTGCAGTGGCTGTGACGACTGGGGAGTCTTGGGGCATTGCTGCAGGGCTGCGAGCGTCTCCGCAGGGACCCCTTCTCCCAGGAGTCCCTGCCTGGCCAATCTGCATCACCTGGCCCGCTCTCCCGGCTAGCCCCGCCTCCTGCGCGTCACACACTTGCTATATTAGTGGCGTCTGCTTCCGCTGCGTGGGAGCGTCCCGGGAGAAGCCCGGGACAAGGGCGGGACCGTCTGTGGCCGTCCGTGGTCAGTTGTAGTTGGGTTGGGCCACCCCCCTTGATCTGTTTTGTTGTGTTTGTACCATAGCCTCATTTAGTCTATAGGGTGGTATTGTGGATTTTTGCTGGTTTTTTATTTTATCATCGCTGGGTGTTTTAGTCCCCCTATAAAACATGCCCTTACGTTCAGGCAAAGAACGTTCTGTGAATTTGCAAACATCTAGTGGGGTGGTATCTGGTCCTCTAGATGCCTTTCTAATTAAAGCAACTGGCATTTTGGAAAAGGAGATAGCCTTTGCGGAGAAACAGCTTTCTCTAGATCTTATTACTGGGAAACGCTCATCTTTAGGTCGCATTGCCTTAGCGCCAAGCCCCCAAGCACCCGTCATGAGCGCCACCCAGTTATCGGTTCCCGTCCTGGTGGATGTTCATCCCGTGGTGGAGGGGGAGTTTTTAAATCCATCAGTTAGCAGCTCCCACACCAGTGTTTCGCCTGGTAGTGGGGGAGGGGATAGTGTGCTATCAGCAAGCCCAGCCTTACTGGACTCTACTAACAGGGACTCACTGATGAACATACCTGGAAAGAGAAAGAGAAGGAAGGGCCGCCAGAGGGGGGGTGCAACTAAAATCCCGAAAGTAAATAGCATGCTCCAGCCCACCAGTGCTCCGGAAACTATTACCTGTCATCAGTCCCATATGTTCATAAGTAATTCTCCTATATCCCCCTATGAATCACCTAGGAACTTGGCTACCAGTTCCAGTAACAATTGTAAAGATGATGGTCTTATAAATAAAATAGAAATATTATTAAAAACACTTATGCTTCCCCTATTAGAGCGCACTAGACTTATGAATTCGAAACTGGACGCTCTTGAGAACCTGGTTAATGGTAACATGGGCATGTTAAACAAGCTAATAAATGCACAAAAGGTATCATCCACTTTATCTGATATTCTAAACCCCCAAGGAGCCGTAGATACTATCAAGCAGTCCCTTCCAGCTACTGCTAAACAATCTAACTCCCGAACTGTCTTAACCAACTTTGCAGGCATGGCCCCTAGGGGAGGGAGCTCAAATACTAATATAACATCTAATAGTTAAGCAGGTGCTGCTGCACAAGTCTTGCCCACTACGAAGGTTAGCTCCAAACCTACCACATTGCCTAAACCAAGCACCTCCAAATCCACTGCTGCTGCCCCTGCTTTGAATTCTTCAAGGGGTGGTCCAAAGTTGATCTCACATACTAAGTCAAGCACTAGAGTACAGGGGAGCCATCATAACAATCAAACTAATCCCGCTGTGGCCCCACAGAAGTTTAACAAACAGGGTCCCCCCTGCACTGATTTACCCCCTGAGGCCACTCCTTATACGATTGTCTTAACAGGCGCCTCAACCCTAAGGGAAGATACAACTGAATCCTATGGGGATCTTAAAAACAAGGTGGTCTTTTGGTTAAATAAAAACAAACCCCTTCCCCCGTCCTCTGGCACAGAAATATTGAGTGTGAGGAGAGTACACTGGGTGTACGTACACCTAAGGCTGCTCGTGTGTAAGCGTAGTGTCAGACTACATTTTTAACATTTCCTTGTTTTCTATTTGCTTTAATGTTAAATTGCGCCGCTTTTCCCCTGATTTTATTTACCCTCTTTCTCGCACTATAAATTGGCTCCCTCACCGCTGCTTAGCGGGTTATCCCCAGCGCGTTAGGCGCCCGGAATTGTGTTCTTTTATCAGGCGCCATCTTGGATAGGGAAGGCTGCTAGTTTATCTCGGCGTCCCAGCGCTCCTGTTTGCAGGCGGTTCCCGAGCACAGGCAATCACCCAGGAAGCCTTTATAAGGGGCCCTCTAGGTCAGCCAAGCATCCTAAGGCTGCTCGTGTGTAAGCGTAGTGTCAGACTACATTTTTAACATTTCCTTGTTTTCTATTTGCTTTAATGTTAAATTGCGCCGCTTTTCCCCTGATTTTATTTACCCTCTTTCTCGCACTATAAATTGGCTCCCTCACCGCTGCTTAGCGGGCTATCCCCAGCGCGTTAGGCGCCCGGAATTGTGTTCTTTTATCAGGCGCCATCTTGGATAGGGAAGGCTGCTAGTTTATCTCGGCGTCCCAGCGCTCCTGTTTGCAGGCGGTTCCCGAGCAGTGCCCTATATATTCCCGCCATGCTGACGCTCAGCGTGATCGCGCAGCGTGTTCGCCGTAATCCCGCCGGAGTCACGCCAGAGTCCAGCCCGTCTGCGCCCGTCCGCGCTGAGGACGGGCTGGATGGCGGAGGAGTAGATGACGGCGTGCGGGAGAAATCGAGGTCAGTATATACGAGACAAGATCTTGCATTATTAAAACCGTCTACACTCCCTTGCCATCATAGGTATGCTCCTGAGGGATTTTTGATAGCCCCCACCTGTCCCTGTTTCGGTCCCCCTGTTCTGGGACTATCTCCATCAGCTGTGGCCCAGAGGCCCAAATTCGACTCTAGGGTGAGGATTAACACGGGTTTCCTCTTGAATGCGAGGTCCTTGGTTAAAAACAACCTAGCTTTTAAGGATTTCGTGCTGTCCCGAGTACCGGACTGGGTGTTCATTACTGAAACCTGGGCAAAGGATTCCTCAGGTCCTGATCTTGTGGAGGCGGTCCCAGATGGCTATACTTTAGTCAGAATGGATAGAACGGGCCGGACGGGGGGAGGGATTGGTATTCTGCACAGGGACCATCTGTCCTGTCATATCATTCCCCTAGATGATCATCAGGAGTCCTTTCAGGCTCTCCAATTTTCCATTAATGGGGCTTATGGAGTGCCGTTTAAGGGCCTCCTGATTTACAGACCCCCAGTGAGCAAAGTAGACTTCTGTAGTCAAATGCTGGAGGTCCTAGAACCTCACTTCGGCTGTGACCATCTCACCGTTCTGGGGGATGTAAACTTTCATCTAGAGAAGGTGGATTCGCCCGAAACCCAGTCTCTTCTGGATACTTTCTCGGGGTGTGGATTGACACAGTTAGTCAGAGGCCCCACACATTTGGCCGGCCATACGCTCGATGGGGTCTTCTCCAACGACACGCGGTTGGTCACTGAATTACCTATCCCCCTTTCATGGTCAGACCATTATGCAATTCCTCTGGTCCTAACAACCTCTCTGTCCAGCAAGAGGGGTAATATGCCCACCAAGTTTGAACGAAGACGTAACTTAAAAAAGTTATCCAATAATCTACTCGCTCCCAAGCTCGCAGGGCTTTCGATTGCCCCGGGGGAGGAGGTAACATCGGCGGTGGAAAGACTGGAGAACGGGGTTACCATAGCCCTGGACGAGCTTGCACCGGCCATCCTGTGCTATTCGGCCAGAAGAACTCCCTCTGCCCCTTGGTTCTCGGAACCACTCAGATTACTTAGGCAGGGATTACGGCGACAGGAGCGTCGTTGGCGGTCCAGTGGGTACGTGTGTGAGAGGGACAGACATAAAACTCTGTTGAGGTTATATAAGAAGGAGGTAATAAAAACCAAACAAGAATATTTTACCTCTCTCACTGCCTCACTTTCCTCACCTAAAGATCTTTTTAAAATCGTGGACATGCTCACCTCACTAAAGATGCCAGACCCGGTGGTAAGCTCACAACAGCTGTGTAATGACATTGCACAATTTTTCAACACTAAGATTGTTGATATTTATTCAGCACTGGAGCTACTAAGGGTGACTCTGTCTATCCCCTTGGACTGTGTTTCGCCATCTTTATCTGATGAGGTGCCCTCTGGAAGTCTGTCTAGTTTTCCCTCTCTTTCCCTACTGGATCTTGAGGGCCTCTTGACCAAGGTTAGGTCGGGTTCCCCTTAGACCCCTGCCCCCTTAAACTCCTCAAACAGTGTAAAGACTGTCTTCTTCCACCTTTATTGGGTGTGATGAATGGGGCAATTAAGGAAGGGACTTTCCCCCTTCAGTGGAAGAAAGCGGTGGTCAAGCCTCTTTTAAAAAAACCTTCTCTTGACCCGGGTGTGCTTAAAAACTTCCGCTCCATCTCGTTGCTTCCAGCTCCTGCTAAGATGCTGGAAATCCATCTAAATAAGCATCTGGTTGATTTTCTGGAAGCCCATGATAAGCTGGACCACTCGCAGCACGGTTTTAGGAGAGAACACAGTACCGAGTCTGCCCTTACCATCGTGCTCGATACCATTCGCACCAGAGTTGATAAGGGACTGACTACTCTCCTCATCCTCTTGGATCTCTCGGCTGCTTTTGATACCCTGTCTCCCTCAGTATTAACATCAAGGCTGAGGGAGATCGGGGTCAAGGGCACAGCACTCAGTCTGCTGACATCCTTTCTTAATCAGAGGGAACAGAGGGTAAAGCTGGGGGATTTCTTGTCTCCATCCCTTCCTGTGCTTTGTGGGGTCCCTCAGGGGTCGGCTTTAAGTCCGACCCTTTTTAACATCTATGTTACCCCACTGGCCAGGCTTATTAGATCTTTTGGGATGGAGGTAATCTCTTATGCTGACGACACACAGATTCTGCTGTCTTTTACCCAACCCACTATCCTGGCTGCCTCCAATTTTAAAAACTGTTTGAAGGCAGTCGCTCAATGGATGGTGGGTAATTCATTGAAATTCAATGGGGAAAAGACAGAGTTTCTGGTGTTCGGGGGAAAGGAGGATTTCTGGTCAGCTGATTGGTGGCCGCCCTCCATGGGGGTGTGCCCTACACCGTCGACCCTGGCCAAAAACTTAGGCGTTCTGATCGATCCTCTTCTGAGGATGGATCAACAGGTAAGCAGGACCATCTCCACCTGTTGGGGACTGATAAACATCTTACGGAGGATCAGGCACTATCTGTCTTTCCAGGCCAAGAAATATACTGTCCTGGCATTGATTGGGTCCAGACTTGATTATTGCAACGCTCTTTATTTGGGCATCAATAAGGGCCTGGTGACCCGTCTTCAGATGGTGCAGAATGCTGCCGCTAGATTGGTCCTGGATCTGCCCAAACGGGCCAGGGTTCATCAGGCAAGAAGGACCTTACATTGGCTTCCCATTGAGTCCAGGATATCCTTCAAGTCCCTGACTCTGATTTATAGAGCCTTGGCAACTAATCGGTCTGGTGGTATGAAGGATTTGCTGGTCCCCTACATTCCTCCTAGAACTCTCCGGTCGTCAAATAAGCTTCTGCTTTCAGTGCCCAGGATACGTAAAGCTAAGTGGGGAGGTAGAGCTTTCTCAACTCTTGCTCCTAGGCAGTGGAATTCCCTGCCGTTGGAGATAAGATCTCTTCCCTCGGCGCCGGCTTTTAGGAAGGCCCTTAAGACCTGGCTTTTTGCCAAGGCCTACGCTTAGATATGATTTGCCTCTTCTTTGAACCGTTTTGTTTAGGCGCCTTGATGCCTTCGGGCTAAGTAGCGCGATTACAAGTTTCCATTCATTCATTCATTCATTCGTGGGGCACTGTCCGAAGGACCTGGAGGGGGATTGCATTGTGATAAATTTCAGGGACCCTTGGGTGGCGGACCATATACGCAGGGATGCTAGATTTGGGAGAATGGGTGATGTGCAGTCTTTAGGCCTCAGTTATTTTTATCCCAAAAGAAACACAGTGCCCTTTTTCAACCCCCTAATGTCCAAAAGAAATGCTGGGAGTGTACCGGTTGTTAGGTTTCCATACTCACCTATTCTTCCCCAATTACACAACCGTTTCGAACCACTCTCTGGCCTGGAGGGTATCGATTGACTTAGTCCCGAACCTGGCAGAGGGAGTCATTGTAGCATCCCCACTATTGGGGTTGCATGCCTATCCAGTGAGGGTGATGGGCTTCATGAGTCGGTCAAGGTCCCCGAGCGAGCGCTAGGGGGTAGTTCGTCGGTCGGTTTTCCACCACCCGAGGGTGGGGAGACTATATCAGAGCATGGGGACATGAATCGAGCTGCTCCAACCATGCTGGACTCTTCACTTAAAATAGCCTCATGGAATATCGCTGGCCTAAAGGGACGAATTGGCTCAGAAGACTGGACAGATTTCATAGATAACTATGATATCTTATTATTTCAAGAGAGTTGGGCCCCTGAACCGATATTTCGGGAAGGCTTTCTTAATTTTTTTAAACCAGCAATCAAGAGTACTAAGGGTAGAGCTTCCGGGGGCCTGGTAATCTGGGTTAAGCAGTCCATTAGTTATAGACCAGTGGAAATTTCGGTTAATAACCCCGATCTTCTGGGAATTAAGTTAATCAAGGAGAAAAATCAGGAAATCATTGTTATTAATATATACGCTCGAGGACATCCCGGTGGGCGATGTCCGGTCATCTTAGAGGAGCTGGATTCTTACCTTGACCATATTGGGAGGGATAAATTAATACTTATTGGGGGGGATCTAAACTGTACTTTCGAACCCCTGTTAAGCGATGATGAGGATTTGGGGTCTGAGGAGGATGCTGTGTGGAATATCCCATCCCTGTCATTAGATAATATCAAAAAGGCCACAGAAGCGGCTCTGCATTGGGCAGGGCTGTGTTTGGAGTGGGGTCTGAGAGCGGCTAATGGTCGCACGATATCTGACAAGGCTGGTAAATCCACATTTGACAATGGGGTTAGCCAAAGTAGAATTGATTACATTCTGGTTAAAATAGAGTATTGGTCTCTCTTGGAAGACATGGTTGTCACGGACCGTCCCGAGAGTGATCATAACCCCTTGTCCTTAAGTATAAAGCTCCCTGGTGGACTTGTCAGATCCCCTGTAGCCTCGTGCATCACTGCCGAGGCTATCCTAACCAATGATAGAAGAAGGGTTAAATGGAGCAGGGTTGTGGAGGACCCCACCCTGCTTAACGGCATATCATTGGAAGTATCATCTACCTTGAATGCCATAGCGAATCTATCTCCGAACGAGGGTGTTATCCACCGGATTAGTGATTTGCACGAGCAGTGTTTTATTAAACTCAAGGCCCCCCTTACCTTACCACCTAAGCTAGGGAAACTAAAAACTCCCAGTTCTAGCAGGAAATGGTATAATAATAAATGCAGGGAAGCTCATAGTGGGCTAATAAAAGCCATCAAGTCTAGGGTGACCACCGATATTAAAATGTCTCGCCAACGGTATAAGAAGGTCCAGTGGGAGGCGAAGAGGGAGTGGGACGAAGCCCACTGGACAAACTTGCTTGAGGCTTGCCTTTCGACTAACCAGACTAAGTTTTGGGAAGTAGTGAAATGGGGCAGGAACCCCGACTCCCAAACCCCTGCAAATCATGTACCAGCAGAAGCATGGGTGTACTTTTATTCAACCCAGTTTAGGGACCCAGACTATAAGCCTCTTGATGACCTGGGGATCTGCGCGCCTTTGCCGCCCCCCCTCTGTCATCCCTTGGTGTTTACGAATGATGAATCCAAGACTGCACTTTGTTCGGTTCAAGCGGGGGAAGCCCCTGGGATGGACTGCATCCCGGCAGACTTATTTAAAATCGACCCCCACCTTTGGGTTCCCTACGCTACTCAGCTTGCAAATGCCATTGCTAAGGGGGCTAGGATCCCTGAGTCCTGGAAAGGGGCGGAAATTCTTCCTATATTTAAAAAGGGGGACCGCTCGGCTCCCGGAAACTACCGCCCCATCAGTTTCATTGACTCCCTCCAAAAAATTGTTGCCAGGATGGTCCTCGCCAGGGTTCAGGGGTGGATGGAGTCGGAGAGCATCCTTTCTCCGATGCAGGCTGGCTTTAGATCAGGTACCAGCACCATTGACCAGGTCTTCAGATTTATTCTGATATACTGGAAGGTGGTGCTGTTGGGCGGCGGGTCTATCTACGCCGCCTTTGTTGACCTAAAGTCCGCCTTCGATCTGGTGCCCAGGGCAAAATTGTGGGCTGTTCTGGGCACCTTAGGAATGCCACAAGAACTCCTTGAACTCTTGGTAAGATTACACGAGGGCAATTTTGCTAGGGTGAGGTGGGTAGGTCAAGGGCAGGTGACGGACAGCTTCCCCGTAACACGGGGTGTCCGCCAGGGGTGCATTTTAGCACCTACCCTCTTCTTACTGTTTATTGACCAGGTGGTGAAGTTCTTTGCAGACACTCCTACTGATGCACCGACCCTGGGTGGGACTAAATTTCCCTTGCTCATCTTTGCAGATGACACTTTAATCCTATCAAAGACGCGTAAGGGCCTCCAAACGGCCTTAAACAGATTTGAGGATTTTTGTAAATTAAACGATCTGCAAATAAATGTGAGCAAGACGAAATTCATGGTTCTAACAAAAAATCGCCCCATAAAGAGTTATGTAAGCATGAATGGTGTGGGTCTGGAACAGGTGGAGGTTATGACCTATTTAGGAGTAACTCTAGACTCTCGGCTACGTTGGAAGCCCCAGGTTGATGTTCTTCGCTTAAAATTTGCACGCCTCACGGGCTGTTTGATCCAGGAGCAAAAAATGTCTCTTACCAAAAGGGTAATACCGGCACTTAAGATCTATGACGCAAAAATTAGTTCAGCTATACTGTATGGGGCCGACCTGTGGTTTTTTTTGGACCTATCCCCTTTGGTAACAGTCCAAAACAAATTTTTGCGTAATCTGGTAGGACTACCCCAATCCACCCCAATCAAACCTCTATTGTTGGACATGGGTTGTAAGTCTATCAAAGAGATGGCACGATATCGGTTGGTTGCGCTGTGGAGACGGATTTGGACATCGCCGGATCTAAGTCTCTTTGCTACTGAACTTGCGGAAGTAAGATCTATCCTGGGTTCTAGCAACATCCCTTGGTTCCGTGAAGTGAAAAAAATCCTGGATGAAATGGGTCTTATCCAACTGTGGGATTCCCCGGGGAGTTCTGTTTTCCCTTCCAAGCAAGCCTTCAAGTCACTGTACTGGGCATCAGTTAGACATCAATCTGTTGTGTGTTCCGATGGCGCTTCCCTTTCTGGCAGATTTCTGGTGCATAAATTAGATCCCTCTTTGGAGAATTACTGGGATGTTATCACCAAGAGTCTGGACAAAAAATTATAACACCCTGTTTAGAGTAGGTTGTTTGCCAGTAAGGTCTTTTTCCCAAAAATGGGCGGGTAGTTCGAATGAGTACTGCCCCTGGTGTAACGATCAAAAGGAGAGTGTGGGCCACTTCTTCTTTGCTTGTCCCGCTTATCATGCCCCAAGGAACAAATGGATTAGGCCCATCTTCCAACGGATGAACATCAGAGGATGCATAGAGGTATTGTGGGCCCTAAGAACTAACACCTCAGAACTGGTTGTAATTGGGGTAGCAAAGTACCTAGGGTGGGCTTGGGTTATTAGAGCCAGACATTCTTAATTATCCTGGTTTTTCAATTTTAACATTGGGATTTACTTCACTTTATACTGCGTCTTTAAATACTGTTTAATTTTTTCTTAAATTGTGCATTGTTATACACTAATATGGTGTTTTAAATATTTGCATGTATGATTGATTGATTTTAATATCTTTTTATGTAATTGTCTTTTATGATACAACAATCGAAATAAAGACGTATGAAACCTGAAACCTGATAAACTTTTGACTAGTGAAGGTTATCCTGACACCATTTTAACTGATAATTGTGTTCAATTCGTTTTTTGTGAAATGGAGTGTTTCTTTAAAAAACGTGGTATCAAGCACAAAAAGTGTTCTCTGTATCATCCCGAAACGAATGGCATGGTAGAGAGATTTAACATGGTATTGAAGGAGGCAATTGCCTTGGCTAAAAGTGATGGTCTTAATTGGAAGAAGGAAGTCATGAAAAAGGTGGAGATTTATAGGTTGACTCCTCATAGTACAACAGGGAAATCTCCTTTTCTTTTGTTTCGAGGTAGATCTCCTTGTACTCTAGTTGAACCTTCATGGGTAAGGAATTTGGAGGGAGTTGCATCTGAGAATGAATGCATTGATCAATGGCGTGAGAGGGAAGTTGAGAAAATCTTGACAAGAAAGTCTCATTTTGATTTGAGAAAGGCCGTAAAGAATATTGTGGTTGCTGTTGGAGATTTGGTGGTTATCAAACAGCCTGGTTACAGTTCAATATTCCAAACCCATTCGGGTTATTAACTCGTTGCGTGCTCGTGACGAGCTCAGCTTGTCATGAGTCACAGTGGAGCTGTGCTCATGACGAGCTGAGCTCGTCATAACAGCCGCGGCCTGCCCACACGCGATTAATTCCCCGCCTGTGCGGGAAAATTAATCAGTGGGGGGGGTCATGACGAGCTCAGCTCGTCATGAGCACAGCTCCACTGAGTCATGACGAGCTGAGCTCGTCACGAGCACAGCAGCGCCGCGGCCCCCTCCCCCCCGCAGGGAAGGAGTTAAAGTGTTTGAGAATGCAATTCAGACCCAAGATCACCGCATTTGGAACGTGGGGAGAGTTGTTCCGTACAATGGCCCTAAGTGTCTCACTGAGTCTTCTGTAAAGCAGCCACGGTGCGTCCATTGGGGCGTAGGGGCGTAGCCCCACCAGCCCTGCTGCGTGGACCCGTGGCTGCCCTACGGTTAAATAATTAAAATAAATGTTTTACCATTTACTTTAGCGCAGCACCAAAATTATTCCGGCGGCGCCGGGCAGCACCCGACTTTATCGGGAGTGTGCAGGGGGGCGGGGGGGGGCGGACTGGCTGGTGATTGATTTGAATGATGATTGACAGGTCTTTGAAAAAAAGTTTTTTTTCCCCCGCATGTATGCTTCGGGCAGCAACTTGCCCGAGCATGCGCACCCAGGCCGGCCCCATTAGCTAGTAGGGGGGGGGGCAGGACCTGCTGGCGGCAGCGCTGGCAGCAAAAGGGCGACAGGGCGAGCAGTCACTGTGCCCTCCAAGCCAATCCTGGCGCTGCATGCAGCGCCACTGCGCCAGGATTGGCCGGTCACCTCGCAGCACGTGACGTAAGGTAAGCGTGCGTCGGATGACTCGGATCCGGTAACGGTTCACTTCACTGACTCGCATCGCCTGAGCCTCGTGGTCGTGACTCGTGGACGGTGTGCATCGGGCCTGCTGCTCCATCTCTTCACGCCTGGGGGGACACACAGGTAGGATGCGTCTTCTGATGACCTCTAGAGAATTAATTAATTATCAGCAAGCCTGTATGGTACCTGCAGGTGTAGTGCTGGCTGGAGAGGGGGCGCAAAGTGCAAACTCTGGAGCACTCCCACCCTCCCCGGAGTCAGCGGTTCACGATTACCCTCGCTCCCACCGTATCATTAAAGGCATTAACAGCGCAGTCCAGGGATGGCATGGCATCCTGAAAGCACACATCCTAACGCTGCGGTACACACGCCTCCCGCGCAGCAGGCAGGAGATAATGATGGAAACAGCACTCAGTGATTCCACCACACCCAACGCATTGATGAAACCTGGAGCATCTGTCGTGACATGGCCCGGACTTGCATGAGACACGTTCCGCACAAGTAAACTTTGACACTCCTCCGGTCATGCACAAAACATGAAACGCAGCTCCGCCTCACCACAAACAGTGCGACCTGTCACAGCACACTCTAGACGGCCCCTTTCACACTGCCTTCACTGCTGGTCTCATGTTTCATCCCTCTGTTATTTTTTCCTTCGTTTTCGGTTTTTCCATTGAAAATAATAATATCTGTCACCTTCATACATGGTCACGAACATCGCTGATGTGTTACTATTTGCAGAGTTTCCATATGTGTTATATGTGTGAAATGTACCCGTACGTTATCGGGTGAAACCGTGCACTCGTGTTATGCAAGCGCTGTTTGTCTGCAGAGGTAGCCACGTGCACAAGGTAAACACGAGAAAATAATATTCTTCACAAATATATAGACACACACGCTGTGATTGTACCTATGGCTACAACTGTATAATGGTAATACCCGACTTTATGTATACAAGACCATAACAACATTTCTTCTAACATGTATGATGCATATGGGAATGTATGTTTAATTGTATTGAAAAAAATAATAAAAGATATATATATATTTTTAATGAAGGGTGGGGACAGGCCCCCTGGCCAGAGATCAGACCCCGCGGTTAACACTCGAGGCCATGCACAGTGAGGGTTGGCTGGACATGAAGGGTGTATTCAGGATAAGGCTTTTTCCAGGGATTTTCAATAGGGCAAAACATGAGATTTACTGTTTAAACCGCTAGAAACCGTAATAGCCTCAAGGACAATAGTGCAAAAATTAAATTTTTAGACAAGGTGTACACATCATTAACTCTGTGATATAGATATAATGCCTCTATTCTGAATTGTATCCATCTGGGTCCAGATGCTAATAAACTGTATTTTATGACTTGATTTTAAAATATCATTATCTATTTTACTGAATTCCCTATACTTGTACTGACCGTGGTGTTTTATATCTTTTTACTGTAATCTTTTGATTAATGCAGTAAACTTATAATACTACTACTACCCTACAGTCCCATCATTCATCTATCCTATTGCCCACAGCACATGTGCACCAATATTTACATTCCGTCATTCTACAGTCCCCCAACTCAACAATCCTACAGCGCTGAATTTTGTTTATCCTTTTGTCTACGACCCATTGTTCTGCAGCCCCAAAGCGCACATAGACCACTGCCCACACCTCATCTACCCTGCTGTCCACTGCTCATCAATCCCACTGTCCACAGCCCATCTATCCTGCTGTCCACACCCCAACTCGAAAATGTGCTCCAGCTACATGAAATACTGCCACTTGTCAGACACACACAGACACACCCCTCTCTCCCTCTCTCCCATTAATTGCATTTATGTTACTTTATAAACATGGACTGAAGGATGGTTTTTGTTAAGTTGAGTACCGCCACTTTCAGATTTCAGTGTGGCAGAAGTAGATGAAAATGGTTTCACATTATTTGAAAGTAGGAATGAAAATCATCCCAGATGATGTATGTCCTCAGAAAGGGGACAAAGTAGAAAATCCTGTTCACTCACTTCACTTTCTAGAGACGGATTTGCTTCACACACTCTAGAGTGTGAGATGAGTGCTGTCACTCCAAAGTGAGAGAAGGGCGATGCTATGTCTCATGTCATGATGGTAGAGGAAATGTAACTTCCTATGCATCTGATCCCTTCAAAAACACCACCATGAAGTAGGCCATAATGTGGCAGAAAGACTGATTAGCTGCAAATGGCTACATCATGTACAACAAACACCTTCAGCCAGCAGGGGCTTTTAGCAGAGCAAATTGCATTGTGGGACTTAACGTTCCGCTTTCTATAATTGTAAGTACGCACTTTTGCCCAAAACGCTAAGACTGGCTGAAGGTGTCTGAGTGGCTATGTACATAAATATTTCCTAAACCTAAGGCCAAAAACTGCAATGAAGTAAAACTGTAATAGTGCATGATTTAAAATATATAGGAACTACATCAAACCAGCGATCTTAATGATTTGTAGACAACTACTGTGTAGGCTATAATGGCTGCCTGATTTGAAGAAAAGAAGAGAAAACTAGAATCATATCGAACAGTATTTTAAACCTGTCTTATCATGTTATGTCTAGCCACACCTAGGAAGTAGGACTACTTGAAAAGCCGAGTCTTTAGCTTCTTACGAAATTCAAAAAGTGAGGAGGAGTCTCTAACATGTATCAACGGGTCGTTCCATACTTTAGGAGGGATGTAGGAGAAGGCTTGACTGCCAGATCTGATTTTCTCTATGGGTAAGCTGTGTGCAAGTAGGAGTCTGGACGAGCAGAGGTGCCTGAAAGGTTTGTAAGAGCAGATTCAATTGTTGAGGTATGCTGGGACAGTGTTTTGTAGTGTCTTGTAAGTGTAGCTTAGGGGCCTGAATTGTGCTCGTTTGTGACTGGTTTTCGGGATCATTTGGTGGTAGCCTCTATGAGCGAATTAGAATGTGCCTTGTTTTGTTTCCCTGTTTTCCCCTTGCGTGCCATTCGTTACTCTAGAGTCTAATAGAGTCGGAAGGCCGTAGGGGAAGACTGTGGACTTTTCTTCAAGTTCCTGACGCTCCTGCGGAACGAGCCTGGCAACCATTACACTGCTGTGCAACTTCTTCTACTCTTAGAGCTGAGATTTCCATGAGTCTTATAGTCTGAATTCAGCACCTGAGCATAATAGGACAGAATGTATGAAGCTTTGTGGTAATACTGAATAAGCAGCTACCTATGTTATGCCATCTATTAATGTAATAACTGCACTTTCACAATTGCTTTATTAACCTTCCTGCTTTCTCAAATTTGCTTGAAAATGCACGATTTTTCTTCTTTTTTTCCAAAATTTTCTTGGGGGGGGGGGTAACCCCCACAAACCCCCCTTTTGGGGTTCGGGCTCGCTCGCTGCGCTCGCTCGCTACGGTGATGTATGCTAATTCGTTTGCGCCCCACCACTTGAAAATCTCACCCACCGCCCCTGCTGTAAAGGATAATAACACCCTGGGCCCTATTCCCAGATTATCCTCTAGGGTCACTAAGAACATTATATTTGAAAGACTTTGTACACTAGTATGTTTTTTTTGTTTTTCTTTGTTCTCTACCATGTTTGCATTTCTACTGTATTCTTATTATATTTTTTTATGAAAAGAGGGGAGGTGTGTGGTATCTGTAGCCTGTGTAGCCTGTGATGCCGCAGTACCATGGTTACCAGACAATGTACTCTCTGGTGGTGTGGTATCTTAGATACAAGAAGGGTTGGAATGTATTGATTTGAATGATCTAGCTGGACTGTTAAGACTGTGCTGTGATACCTTAATGGGATCTCCTAATCTAAGAATAAACCTACACTCCTTACCTTAATCTGCTATCTGAGTGATCCTTCATGCTGACATCAGGATCTTACACCTAACCACACCGCACTGACAGAACAGACAACACCCCACTCATAACCACTGTGAACAACACCGCACTGACAGAACAGACAACACCCCACTCATAACCACTGTGAACAACACTGCATTGACAGAAGAGACAACACCTCACTCATAACCACTGTGAAGAACACCGCACTGACAGAACAGACAACTCCCTCGTAGCCACTGTGAACAACACTGCATTGACAGAACAGACAACACCCCACTCATAGCCACTGTGAAGAACACCGCACTGACAGAACAGACAACTCCCTCGTAGCCACTGTGAAGAACACCGCACTGACAGAACAGACAACACCTCACTCATAGCCACTGTGAACAACACCGCACTGACAGAACAGACAACACCCCACTCATAACCACTATGAACAACACCGCACTGACAGAACAGACAACACCCCACTCATAACCACTGTGAACAACACTGCACTGACTGAACAGACACACCCCACTCATAACCACTGTGAACAACACTGCATTGACAGAACAGACAACACCTCACTCATAGCCACTGTGAACAACACCGCACTGACAGAACAGACAACACCCCACTCATAACCACTGTGAACAACACTGCATTGACAGAACAGACAACGCCTCACTCATAGCCACTGTGAAGAACACCGCACTGACAGAACAGACAACTCCCTCGTAGCCACTGTGAACAACACTGCATTGACAGAACAGACAACTCCCTCGTAGCCACTGTGAAGAACACCGCACTGACAGAACAGACAACACCTCCCTCATAGCCACTGTGAAGAACACCGCACTGACAGAACAGACAACTCCCTCGTAGCCACTGTGAAGAACACCGCACTGACAGAACAGACAACACCTCACTCATAGCCACTGTGTACAACACCGCACTGACAGAACAGACAACACCCCACTCATAACCACTGTGAACAACACTGCACTGACAAAACAGACAACACCTCACTCATAGCCACTGTGAACAACACCGCACTGACAGAACAGACAACACCCCACTCATAACCACTGTGAACAACACCGCACTGACAGAACAGACCACACCCCACTCATAACCACTGTGAACAACACTGCATTGACAGAACAGACAACACCTCACTCATAGCCACTGTGAAGAACACCGCACTGACAGAACAGACAACTCCCTCGTAGCCACTGTGAACAACACTGCATTGACAGAACAGACAACACCCCACTCATAGCAACTGTGAAGAACACCGCACTGACAGAACAGACAACTCCCTCATAGCCACTGTGAACAACACTGCATTGACAGAACAGACAACACCTCACTCATAACCACTGTGAACAACACTGCATTGACAGAACAGACAACACCTCACTCTTAACCACTGTGAACAACACCGCACTGACAGAACAGACCACACCCCACTCATAACCACTGTGAACAACACTGCATTGACAGAACAGACAACACCTCACTCATAGCCACTGTGAAGAACACCGCACTGACAGAACAGACAACTCCCTCGTAGCCACTGTGAACAACACTGCATTGACAGAACAGACAACACCTCACTCATAACCACTGTGAACAACACCGCACTGACAGAACAGACAACACCTCACTCATAACCACTGTGACCAACACCGCACTGACAGAACAGACAACAACTCCCTCATAACCACTGTGAACAACACCGCATTGACAGAACAGACAACACCTCACTCATAGCCACTGTGAAGAACACCGCACTGACAGAACAGACAACTCCCTCGTAGCCACTGTGAACAACACTGCATTGACAGAACAGACAACACCCGACTCATAGCCACTGTGAAGAACACCGCACTGACAGAACAGACAACACCTCACTCATAGCCACTGTGAACAACACTGCATTGACAGAACAGACAACACCTCACTCATAGCCACTGTGAACAACACTGCATTGACAGAACAGACAACACCCCACTCATAACCACTGTGAACAACACTGCATTGACAGAACAGACAACGCCCCACTCATAACCACTGTGAACAACACCGCACTGACAGAACAGACAACTCCCCACTCATAACCACTGTGAAGAACACCGCATTGACAGAACAGACAACTCCCTCGTAGCCACTGTGAAGAACACCGCACTGACAGAACAGACAACACCTCACTCATAGCCACTGTGAACAACACCGCACTGACAGAACAGACAACACCCCACTCATAACTACTGTGAACAACACCGCACTGACAGAACAGACAACACCCCACTCATAACCACTGTGAACAACACTGCACTGACAGAACAGACAACACCCCACTCATAACCACTGTGAACAACACTGCATTGACAGAACAGACAACACCTCACGCATAGCCACTGTGAACAACACTGCATTGACAGAACAGACAACACCCCACTCGTAGCCACTGTGAACAACACTGCATTGACAGAACAGACAACACCCCACTCATAGCCACTGTGAAGAACACCGCACTGACAGAACAGACAACTCCCTCGTAGCCACTGTGAACAACACTGCATTGACAGAACAGACAACACCCCACTCATAGCCACTGTGAAGAACACCGCACTGACAGAACAGACAACTCCCTCGTAGCCACTGTGAAGAACACCGCACTGACAGAACAGACAACACCTCACTCATAGCCACTGTGTACAACACCGCACTGACAGAACAGACAACACCCCACTCATAACCACTGTGAACAACACTGCACTGACAAAACAGACAACACCTCACTCATAGCCACTGTGAACAACACCGCACTGACAGAACAGACAACACCCCACTCATAACCACTGTGAAGAACACCGCACTGACAGAACAGACAACACCCCACTCGTAGCCACTGTGAACAACACTGCATTGACAGAACAGACAACACCCCACTCATAGCCACTGTGAAGAACACCGCACTGACAGAACAGACAACTCCCTCGTAGCCACTGTGAAGAACACCGCACTGACAGAACAGACAACACCCCACTCATAACCACTGTGAAGAACACCGCACTTACAGAACAGACAACACCCCACTCATAACCACTGTGAACAACACTGCATTGACAGAACAGACAACGCCCCACTCATAACCACTGTGAACAACACCGCACTGACAGAACAGACAACACCCCACTCATAACCACTGTGAACAACACCGCACTTACAGAACAGACAACACCCCACTCATAACCACTGTGAACAACACTGTACTGACAGAACAGACAACACCCCACTCATAACCACTGTGAACAACACTGCATTGACAGAACAGACAACACCTCACTCATAGCCACTGTGAACAACACTGCATTGACAGAACAAACAACACCTCACTCATAGCCACTGTGAACAACACCGCACTGACAGAACAGGCAACACCTCACTCATAGCCACTGTGAGGAACACCGCACTGACAGAACAGACAACACCTCACTCATAGCCACTGTGAACAACACCGCACTGACAGAACAGGCAACACCCCACTCATAACCACTGTGAACAACACCGCACTGACAGAACAGGCAACACCCCACTCATAACCACTGTGAGGAACACAGGACTGACAGAACAGACAACCCCCCACTCATACTATTGTAATCTGTCAGTGCTTTCATTCAACACCAATTCAACATGTACATGTATTTATATGATTTTGATGAAAAATCTCTGTTTGCTAAATATCACATCCCTAACAACTTAACATAATGTCACCCCAGACACTACTGCCCTGGAACCTCTGTACATTGACACCAGTTTGTAGTTTCAACGTGGCGTGTTGTCATTGATCTAAAGGTTGGAGTGAACACACGTCCTGACATCTCAACACACAGTTCACTGAGATGCCTTATGTTTAACGCTGTACTTATGTACATGGACTATTTATCACATATATGTGGTTCCACCCTTGTTGTTGAGGCCAGTGCTGTGTGTCTCCACCAATCTTCTCAAACATACAGACTGTGAGGCTCCTTGGGACCCGCATTCACTGCAGCAGTGCTACAGAGGGTAGAAAACTCTGAGCTGCATTGGCAAAACAAACGCTTTTATCGTGTTCCTCTCTGCTAATGCAAGACAAACCTCCTGGTAGACACATATTTACAGCACACCAGTAGATGCACAAGCAATGCCGGGAAGAAAATGACTTTCAAACGAAGCAAGTGCTGGACTGCACTGCATTGACCACAATGCTTTGGGCCACATTGTGTGCTGGTCTGCAGGCATTGAGCACCCTCCCCTTCTCTTACAATTCCACAACTATGAAACGAGGGCCTCAGCGGGATGCACAGGCCCCTCATGGCTGCAGTGCTGGGCGCGTCTCCCACCAGTCAGCTCCGGTCCAATGGCAGCCGCTGCTTGTTCCTCACTTGGCCTGAGTTCTAGGTTGCACTGAGGACCACCTCCGGTTGCCATGGCAGCATGATGATTCCTCACAAACTTCTCTTTTGTGCACCGTTTGTAATCATGCAGCGCCTTCTGCATTCTTCTGCTGTTCTGGATCTCGGCGCTACTCAATTTAATGTCACTGATATGGATTTCCATGTGGCGTTTTTTTTTTTGCATTGAGGAATTTTGGAATTTACAAGCAGCCAATGCTCATACTTGGTTACCGATCTCTATCTCCTCCTGTGAAAATGTGAACTTTCTTTTTCAGCCTCACTCCTGTGTCCCTTCCAGGGAGACATTTGAAACTGGATTCTGGGGTAACTACTGTGTGCCACAAATGGGGTACGATTCTCTGATACCTGGCTAACTTTACCTTTCGGACATTGCTTGCTTTGTTTTGCACCATGTTTCTGCTTTTTTATGCCTTACGTGATGCTATGAGGTTTTGCACTGCAACGCTTAATTTGTGTTGTGCACGCATATCTTCTCAACGCTTTGCCTTGTAAATATGACGCAGCATAACTCTTTTTTCACACACGCAGCACTATGCTAAAACATTTCCACCCAATGCACTGCGACATCCCCCCTCCCCCTCAATGTCACTACATGTCATCTCCTGGAAAATTACTATTGTAGCATTAAGTTTTGATAAATGACTTAGAACCTTTTGGGCCCGGTTTAAAGTTTGGCAGATGGTTTACTTCATCACAATGTGACGTACATCCTGTCCACCTTATTACAAGAACATCATACGCTAAGGCCCTTTGTTTTTTGATGGGGTTCCCAAACCTCTTACATTCCATGACACTACATCAAACATTATAGCAAAAGATATATATATTACTCAGTGGTGGTCATTCCTGGGTAGTTCTAGTTAGGATCGTGTTTCCATAGGAAATACATTTTTTGTGTTGCTAAGAACTTTGACCTCAGGTGAAGAATCTCCACAAAACTTTCCAAGAAACGGTCTCTTTTTGACTACTTTGTGCACATAAAGTTTTTGGGTGATCTGGCAAGCTGATCTGTCAAGCGTGTCCCAGTAAAAGAAGGGGTCCCAAAACGCTTTTCCCCATTCATTTTTCCATAGGCACTTGAGACATCGCTACAGCCCAAACCGTTGAACGTATGCATTCCAAATTTGGCAGACAACTAGACCTTCATCCAGAAAGAGTGCTTTTTGTGATTTGGTGTAAATCCATTCAGTAGTTGTGGGGAAATGAAGGTTAAAAATGTATTTTTCACGCCGCAGAGTATCAGCGGAGTTGACAGATCTCAAACTGAGATCTGAGTGGCTGCCACCACCTCAACCAGGGAGTGATAGCAGCCTCCTTTGGACGGAGTCCTAAGAAAAAAGCAAATGAATGACATTCGGGGGCGTAGTACAGATACCCTGAAACCCTAGGCCTGGCTGGCTCCTGCACACTTAACAGAAAACTGTTTGCAAATCACATAACACCTACAAAATCATGATACCGCGGCAGTTGGAAAAGTGAGGTATGGTCGTGCATTTTTAAGAACAGCAGTGTTCATCATTTTTGTTTTCTTTTAAAAATAGCGCAACACATTAATTCGCCACTTCGTTCTCCAACAGATTCAGACCGTATCATCGAGATGAGGCAACACTCAAGAGCCTTGATCTTCAAAATGCAGCCCTACTGGTTTATTTCAAGTAAGATCTTCAAGCTTTGCAACACACATTTTTCTAAAAAAAAAATACTCAATTATAATATACACTTCTTTGTTTTTAGCTAATGTGGGCTCTTATCATGTTTATCAGATACGCACAGTTGAATACTCATCATTTGGATTAGAAAATAATAATCGCCGTTGAGACAAAATCATCCACTGGAGGCAAGTCTCGGTTTCCTCTCAATCTTCTAACTTTTACACAATTGGCTTTTTGGCCATTTGTGTCAATTTCTTTGGAGTGCCCATTTAATATTCGCTCTTTACAAAACAGTCAATATCCTTTATTTTTTTAGCAAACTTTCCAATCCTGTGGTCGTATTCGACACTTCCTGCCTACCAAAGGTATCCACTGATTCCTCCACCGTAATTGGTAAGAAGAATGAATGAATGAATGAAGATGTTCTTATATAGCGCATGGCTACCCGGAGGCATCCCAGCGCTCCGGAGAGGGTCAAGGAGATGATGTACATTACGTAAAAAGCCAGGTCTTAGGTTGTTTTCTGAATGACAGATAGTTGGCTTCTTTGCGGATGGAGAGGGGGAGGGTGTTCCAAAGTTTCGGGGCATTGTAGGACAGAAGGCGGCCTCCTGAACGAGCCTTTCTGATTCTAGGGACTGCTGCTAGGTGGAGAAGATCCGAGCAAAGGTTTCTTGCGGGTTTGTAGGGTTTGAGAAGGTTTTTAATGGCTGGAGGGCCTTTGTTATGAAAAACTTTGTGTGCGATGCAGAGGGTCTTGAAATGAATTCTTTTCTGTATAGGGAGCCAATGTAGAGTGTGCAGGGCGGGTTTGGCTGAGCTGCGGCTGTTGGTATCAGTGAGAAGCCTCGCGGCCGAGTTCTGAACAATCTGAAGTTTGGAGATTACTGCTCCTGGTGCGCCCAAATAAAGGGAATTGCCAAAGTCCAGCCTGGAGAGGACAAGTGCCTGAACCACAAGTTTTCGAGAGTGGAAGGGCAAGAGGGGAAGTACTTTTCGTAGAGTGCGGAGTATGCCATAACAAGTAGCCGCTGTTTTCCTTGCTTGTGTTATAAAGGTGAGATTTTGGTCTAACCATATGCCCAAGCTTTTTATTTCTTGTTTGGGTAGTGGTGCGGGTCCCATGTCTGTTGGCCATAAAATGGTGGAATTAAGGCTAGCTTGATTACCCAGCAACATGGCTCTGTTTTGTCCCCGTTGAGCTTGATATGGGAAAGGCTCATCCAGCTCTTGATTTCTGTGAGGCATGAGCAGAGGTTTGCAGAGGACTGTTCTTCCTGATTCAATGCCACAATGAGCTGGGTATCATCTGCATAGGTAACCAGCTGAATTCCAAATGGGGAGACTATCTGAGCTAATGGGGACATATATACATTGAAAAGGGTAGGGCTCAGGGAGGAGCCCTGCGGAACTCCGCATGAGAGGGGAACAGGTTGAGACTGAGTGTTCCCTTCAAATACCTGGAAGGATCTGTCTTCTAGAAAAGATTCTAACCAGGAGAGGGCTTTCCCCTTCACTTCCACGTTTCTGAGACGGTGAATTAAGATGTGATGATTCACCGTATCGAAGGCGGCGCTCAGGTCTAGAAGGATGATGGCTGAGGATCCTCCCGCATCTAGAATTTTTCGGGATTCCTCGACCACTGCAATGAGCGCCGTCTCCGTGCCCTGTCCAGGTCGGAAACCAGTTTGTGAGGAGTGAAGCAGGTTAGAGGATTCCAGGTAGGCCGAGAGTATCTGATTGACATACTTTTCCGCGGCCTTACTGATGCCTGGGAGCAGCGAGATGGGACGATAGTTGCCCAGATCGGAAGGATCAAGATGAGGTTTCTTTAAAAGAGCCCTTACCATGGCCTTTTTCCAGTCCCGAGGGACTGTGCCTGCGGCTAAGGAGGCATTAATTAGGTTGGCAATGGGAGGGATGACAGTAGGCAGTGCCTGTTTAAGGATTTTGATGGGGGCCGGGTCATTTGGTGAGCCACTTTTTATTGAATCTAAAATGTGGCCCAGGTGTTCCTCCGATAAGGGGGCAAAAGAGTCCAGACTTCTGTTGCTTTCCAGGGGTTCCGGGTACAGAAGGTGGTTCGTCGAGGTGGGAGGGAGAAGGTTGAGGATTTTTTTAATTTTAGTGGAAAAGAAGCCTGCCAAGTCTTCACAGTGGCGACCCGTAGGGTCTGCCATCTGTGGAGGGCCGGTAGTACGAGTGAGTTTTTTTAAAATTTTGAAGATTTCTTTAGAAGAGTTGCTTGAGGCTTGAATATTTTCTTCATAGAAGGCCTTCTGAGTTGCTCTAATTTCTGTTTTATAGGCAGAAATAGAAGCTCTGTACGCAACTTTTTTCTCGCTTGAGTAATCTTTTCTCCATGCTCGTTCTAATCTTTTACATTGTTGTTTTTGAATGCGAAGGTCAGGCGTAAACCAAGGGCATTTATTAAGACCACTTTTTTGCAGCCTGTTTTTGCGGGGGAGTACTACGTTGAGTGAATTTTCAATCCACGCGTGAAGCTTTCTATTGGCAGCTGACGGATTGGAGTCGGGACTAGGAGTAGTCCGTTCGAGTTCTTGGATCCAGTTTTTGATGCTAAGTCTGGGCCAATGTCGCGCCCAGATTCGTGAAGACACCAAGGATGTGTGGGACTGGGGGAGGGGCCATAGGAAAGGAATCAGAAAATGATCTGACCAGGGAAGGGGGATGGGGTCCATTCCCTCTAGTTCATTGATGTTGGAAAAGATAGGGTCCAGAAGGTGGCCCTTTGCGTGTGTGGCGAGATGATTTTTCAAATGGAGCTGATACGCTACGAGGTCGTGCATAAGGTCAGTTGAGGTTTTATTAGAGGGATCATCAAGATGTAAGTTAAAGTCCCCAAGTACAGTGAAGTTGGACAGAGAGCTGGCTAAATTTAGTGAGGTTTCAAGTAGCGAGCTGCAGAATTTTCCCGGAGGTCCTGGTGGGCGATATATAAGGATCCCGGAGAGGGTGAATAGAGGGGTAACTTGGATTGAAAATTGGACATTTTCACAGTCCAGCAGGGGGCTGTCTAGAAGGCGACAGACTAGCTGGTTTTTGTGAATAATGGCAATTCCTCCACCTCTGCAGCCTATTCTGTCAAGACGTTGGATCGTGTAGCCCGCAGGGAGTGCTTGGATCACATCAGGATCTGAATTGAGTGAGAGCCATGTCTCTGTGAGGAATAAAATGTCTATTTCTGACTCGTGTAATAGTATAAATATTTCTGTGACGTGCTTTGGCAGAGATCTGCAGTTCAGCAGGGCCATGTTTAGTTGCATGCTTGCAGGAATCGAGTTGTTAAGTTTGAGGGCAAGATTGTATCCACAGTGGGGACACTTATCTTTGGGAGTATCCAAGGGGATGGGGTGTACACAATTTCTATTGGTGTAGCTCCTGATGGCAAGCAGATTTTCTCTGGAGTATGTGACAGGGTTTGGGGAGTCCGACCCAGAGGTCCTGGGCCCTGGGCCCGGTCGGCCGCGGACGGGTGCAGACGGGCTTGCCTTTGGCACGCCTTCGGCGCGCCGCCGGCGAGCCCGCTGCGCGCGTCCGCTGCGCGCGTCCGCTGCGCGCTTCGCTTTGCATCGGGATTTATGAGGTGAGCTACAGAGAAGCTAGAGCGCTGACCCAAAACCGGAAGTAGGGCTCCCTCCACTCAATCGGGACAAAGACCCGTGGTGGACCGGGGAGTGACCGGAAGGGCTACGCGCTGTAGTGAAGAAGTTGCACCATTAAAAAAAAAAGGTTCTCCTTTTTTAACGCAGGGATCCCCAACTTATAAATATTTCCCCTTTATGTCTTGTAGTGTCTGACCATGTTCTCCTGGTCCTGAGGAGAACCCCTAATTGAATTGGGTTCAGAAACGCGTCGACTCCTCTCAGCTAGTGGTAGCCACTACCAGTTTATAGAATGTTCTGTATACAAACAGGACATTTTGCCTGTTGTAATCTTTGTGTGGTCTAGCTGTACCTGGCATGTTACATTCTTAAAAAGTATTAATTGTGTGCACCCCCTTACAAATAAGGACTGGTCTGTTGTCCGTCATATTGTGTTATTTTGATGTGTTTCTGTTTGAAATGTGTATTATGTCATTTTTCATTAGTTTTCAATAGTATTGTATAGTATCTTTCTCTATTACATGAATCAAATGTCTACTATGTTTGTACTTTGAACAAAATAAGAAAAGGTGGAATAAAAGCACCATAACCACTTAGTGATCAAAGGTGGTTATTTTTGAAGGTATCAATATTCAGTACACGTCCAAAATAGTCTTTACGTTTCTAGTTATACTGTGGCCTAGTTTGGACGTAAGTATAGCCCAACCCCTTGTTGTAATAAAAACTAGCCATTAAGGCACCAAAGAATATACATGCTTCAAATGATTTAACATCTGTCTGTGAACAATCCATTTCATTCAAAGTTCACTTTCTAAAATAACCTTTTATTATACTGGGGTCATCAAATGAGCACGATTTCGCATTATGGGTGATCTTAAAGAAGCAGATGTGTACAATTCCATATATTAGATTTTGCAATTTTAAAGTAGGCATTGTAGGAAGGAACTATTTCTTGTGATTTAGACATTGTTAAATCTTGAGATAAGAAGGGCTTATTACCAGACCAGTTCAGCTGTCTGTTTTATTAACGTTGTGGCGTGAATAATCAGCATACTCTCCTGAAATAATATAATGATTCCCCTAAGTTCCCTGTCTTTGAAATTTGGAAAAGGTTTCTTTCCAAGATGATGAGGTCTTTGCAGACTAAGAGACAATAAACATGTGAGGAATACTAAAGATTAAATAAAGAATTTTAGGAAGATTAGAATAGTATTCCCTTTCGCACTCTCTGGAAGACCATAAAGTCGAAGATTATTCTGTCTATTCCTAATTTGCATTTCTTCAGCCTTGTTCGTCAATATAACACCAGACTCTAGTTTAATGGCTCAACTGGATATTCCACTAAAAGATGATGGATGGAATGTTGAACATTGTCAAACATTCACCCCAGTCACAGATCTGGGTTTAATCCATCATTATTTTGCTCACCATGCCATTCCAGTCTGGACCTAGCCATATTCAAATCAGCCTCAACCCTGTTCCCCATGGGAACAGTCTAGCCCGAACTGCCAGGCCAGATCCTCCCTGAGCCGGAAAACAAGCATACTGGGACTGGTTTCCGGGCATCACCCCTTATCAGCCAGGCTAGCTTGAAACCGGTGGCGTGGTGTGCATGGGGCCCACGTCTGGGCATACCCTTCCCACTTAGAGCAAAAATGCAACACAAAAAGATGATGGACGGAATGTTGAACATTGTCAAACCTTCACCCCCAGTCACAGATCTGGGTTTAATCCATCGTTATTTTGCTAACCACGCCATTCTAGTTTGGACCCAGCCATATGCAAATTATTAGGCTGGACCCTGTTCCCCATGGGAACAGTCCAGGCGGAACTGCTAGGCCAGATCCTCCCTGGACCGGAAAACAACATCCTGGAACGGTTTCAGGGAATCACCCCTCATCAGCCAAATTTAACAAAGAGAAGCGTCGCCTTTGCACCACGCCATAGGGCGCAAGAGCGATGCAACTCTTAAGTTAGATTTATCAAGCTGCGCAAGGCCACCTTGCATGGCCCTGAGTGGCTAGATAAATCTAGAGTAATGCAATACAGCACCAATCACTGCATTGCTTTACTCTGGCCAAGGGAGCCATTCCATGGGTGGAGCGTGTGTGTTCCCACACATCCAAATGACCTATGTTGTCTCCTCCTCAAAGGTGGCAATGTGGTAAGGAGATTAAACTCCACCTCTACTCCACCACACTCAGTGGTGGGAAAAAGGAAAACCTTTTCTATACAACCTTCACCCACTCTAGTAGTGGCATGCTTTATCATCGGGTTCACCCTGACTCCTAATGGTCATGGTGAGCTCGACCGTATTCCAGGGAGCTCTTTGAAGATTTTTTTGTTTTTTGGGGGTCATATACTCTGCAATAAATTTGCTTACCCACCCTAAGGTATTCCTTTATTCGTGGGGGGGGTTGGGAAGATTAAAATTGTAAATGCACACGGCAAGCAGGATGTTGTGGTCTTATGACCCTAGTGTTTAAATGGCTAACATGTTTCTGCCCTACACTATTGGCCTAGCAGAGGTCCCGGGCCTTCCTCAGGGCAAAGAAAGTGAAAGTGGTCCCCCCTCTGAAACAATTTAACAGAAAAAGCTTATGTCTAAGGATAAAGTTAGACGTTCAAGTTTTTTTAGACATTATCCGTGTAGCTGAATTGGCTATGTATGTGTGCTTTTACCTCCTTGTATCTGACTGCTAATGTAGACTGCAAACATTAACATATATTGCACTCTTAAATTCTAGGTGCTGCATAACAGCATTAACTTTTTACTGTGTTAGCATTGATCATATGTAGATAGTAGTAACATAATTTTGGTGCTTCTAAAGGTATATCTGAATTTCAGAGCCAATACAACTACACAGATAATGTCTTTTCTCTTCACAAGTACTTCCAAAATAAGGCAAGTACATCACTTTTTTACCTGCATGCATAAGCTTACCTGCACATGCCACGCATCTTCTGTAAAGGTTTTGGGATGATGCGTACAGTGGGGGCTGAGAAATAAGGGTTGTGTCCCAAAACGCAAATTCCCCATGCATTTTCCATAGACTTCTTTAGAAAAGGCTGAAGCAAAAACTGCTGAATGGAATTGCACCAAATTTGGCAGAAAGCAAGATCGAGCCTGAGTCAGTGCCCATGCACTGCTCTGAGAGACTTGTTGCCCTGGAGTATGGAGAAGACGCCCCACCCACCTCCAGGCCCATATTTGTCATTGGCTTGTGTTATTGTCCTTCATAAATGCGGGCTTCTGATTCCTTAGAAGGCTTGCTGGTCCCTTCTTAGTACCGCCATGTCTTCATTTGTAACCTCCCATGACGACTGGCCCCTTTACTTCGGTTGTTACAGGGCACTCTTTTCTTTAATGGGTTTCTCTTCGTGCAGGCACAACGTGCGCTGCTTCAGGTGGTTATTATTAGCAGTGAACTTTGCTTCCGAAGCTCAGCCCCCGCCCCGCCCCATAGAGTATTAACAAGGGAGCAAGCAACCACGCACACGCTGCTTGTGCCTTTATCATGTTTTTGTTTTCATGGGCCCGTGCTCAGTAGATCGCTTCCTTTGTTTACACTGTTTACTTTAATTGGCTTGGATGGGAATCAAACGATCTCCGCAAATTCCGCAAATATTTTTTTATCACACTCGGCATACACGTTCAATGTTTTGTGGAGAAACACCCTGGTTATTGCTTTGTCTACGCTCTAAAAAAAACGTGAACCACTGACGGCATTTTTGTTAACACATACGGCATTCACGTTTCATTTTAATTAACCATGGTTTAGAACTGATGCCGAGACCCCGCCCACTCCCCGTTAACACTGAACGTGAAGGTGGTAGAGACAAGAGACTAGGGGCCATATGTAGGTAGCCCAATACCGGTCGGTAACGGCCGATTTTCGGTAAATATACCGTTACCGACCGGTATTTAGGCTTTTGAGATGTAGGGGGATCATTTCTGTATTCGGTAATTTACCGATTCGGTAAAATTACCGAATCGGTAATTTTACCGATTCGGTAAATACCGAATACAGAAATGAGATGTAGGGGGAGTGTGTGGTGGGTGTGGGGATTCGTTATTTACCACCAACTGAAAGTTGGTGGTAAATGACGAATGTCACTGTGAATGCATTATTTGGCCCTTAGATGTGTGCAATGTGGCAGACACACATGCCCTCAGGGCATGTATGTGTGCCACATGTAGGAATCAGGGGTGCAACAGGGTGTCAATGTGACACCCTGCCACCCTTGATTGAGCTCCCCCCATTACCGATTCGGTATTTACCGATTCGGTAATGGTAACTGGCTTCCCATTGATTCCTATGGGCCTCCTGGCCCATAGGAATCAATGAGATACAGGTTACCATTACCGAATCGGTAAATACAGATTCTAAAATACCGACACTTACCGAATCGGTATTTTTTTACCTACATTACATTTACCGATTCATAAATACCGAATCGGTAAAATTCGGTATTTAAGAATCGGTAAATGTAATTTACCTACTAGATGCGGCTTTCCACTCTTACCGCTAGCACCAGCCTCCCCTTCTGACTTAAGAGTATGAGCATTTAGAGATCCCCCCCCACCGAAGCTAGTTCTCCCTCCAGAAAGATCGAAGGGATTTGGGGGCTTATTATCAAGGGCAATATCGCAGCTTTCGCGGCACTTTTTGCCAAAAAGCGGCAGTATTTTGATCGCCCTATTATCAAACAAGCGCTAAAATGCTTTAGCGCTTGTTTTATTGAGATAGCAACTGTTTTTTTACTTGCTTTGCATGTCAGCGATATTTATCGCTAATGACATGCAAAGCAGGCGTTCTCGACTCAAACTACATGGAAACTGTAGCAAACACAACTTCGCAGTATCAACACCAGCGAAGTGATGGAAAAAGTCCAGCTTACCGCGGGTATCTCAGGAATCTAACACCTCATTAAAACTTGACTTACAAGTCTTGTCAATGGAAGGTGGATCGATGGCATAAGTACATACTTGCGTATTAGCAAGGTTTTTCTTATCGATGTCAAATTATCGCAGGATTTCTCCCGCTATTTTAGGCTTTTCACTGCTATCGCTGGTTTGCACATCGACTCTTAGGGAAGCGTTGATAATACACCGCTAAGAGGGCGATGTGATCCAGCGATAGACAGCGATAACAGGAAACACGCTAAGCGTGTTTTGCGATATATCTCGCATTTTGTTGGTAATATGGCCCCTGGTCTTCTCCAGAGCGCCCTTCCTGCAGCTCCAGCCAAGGTAGGCATGCTATGAGCAGCTGCCTTAAAGTTACAACAACAATACACTGCAAAAAGGGCGGACATAGAGACCCAGACCACATCTACTCCAGCCTGGCTGTCGTGACTCCATGTGAGTCAGACTTGAGGGGTCGCTGTGTTCCCAAAATTCAGTCATAGTTGTATTTTATTGTTATCGTAGAGTTGGAGCAACTGGTTCTGCATGATTCTGAAGGCAACTTCTAAGTCACAGGCATGCGTAGCTGACTAGAGGGCTGGTGTTTCGTGGCAAGTGATATCGAATGTTTACATATTCTGTGTTTTCAGTCCATTTTCTCATGACGTTTACTTCTTTTTCTCAGTTTTCTATGTAGCCTGAGCTCGACCGGAAGCTATTGGAGTGCTTTACAAGAGCAACACTTACATTATACAAGGGCACGTTTACTTCGCTTTAGTCACGGGTAAAATAAAGTGCCTTGCCCAGAATCACAGGGTGTTGAACAGACGCCAGCACTTCAAACTGGTTCCTCAGTTTCAAAAACGGCAGCTGTAGCCCTTAAGCCACATTTCATCACCACCCTTTTCCTATTGAGCTCTCCATTTGCACACTACTCTTCCCCTGCATTCACTTGCACGCTTCACCCCTCCCACATCACTAATCGCCACCCTTCCTACAACTGCACAATACGTCCTGTGCATCATCTCACCCACACATTACTTGTTCTGCATGCTCTCCACCCTTCCCCTGTGTTCCTTCCCCCACCCATACCCCCATATTGTTTTACACAACCGCCGTCTGTGACTCCTTACAACCCCCACTACCTTTTGTTCTCCCCTCCTGTGCTACACTTTTCTTTTTGTATACCAGTCCACCTCAAACCAGCAATCAAAAACTTTTTTATTTGAAAGTGCCTGTGTCATGTTGTAGGTGCACACATGCTTGGTGGTTGTGCCTGCAACATTACAAAGCTGATTGCGTTCACCCTTTTTCCTGTTTTTTTTTTTTTAAAGCAATGGTGCACAGCAGTGGGAATGCTGAATGGCAGAGCTTACAATGTTAACAATGTCGATAGGGACCACGGGCAAGACATATTGGGGTATATTCACAAGAACGTGTGCTAAACATCTCCAAAAAATGTTAACGCAACTTTACACATCGCAGCCTATCGTGGGAAAATAACCCCGTGTCAACGTGGAATTCACTACACAGCGGTACCATGCGATAGTCTGCCGAAAACGCGGCCAATGTCCGCGATACAACCACCTCGACAGAGATAAAAACACAAACCTCAAAGCAAAAAACATGCCATGTGCCCAAACACGATAAGAAAACAGTGATAACCAGCGAGAGGCCAGCAATACCCACGGGTAATGCGGGAAAAAGCACAAGAACAGCATACACAAAATGCCACAAACAAATGACATCAACTGCAGAGTTCCTCGGATGCACCCTGACCGACTGCAGAGGACAACATGAACCCCACAATCCCCATGGAGGAACACCCAGGAATACAGGGCTCGTGGAAGGCCAATGAGTAGAGGAAGAGGAAGACTGGGTACAGTCGCCAGGAAAACCCGATCATCGTCACGGATGAGCCTGAACACCACCACCAACTGCACATCACCTCCAATGTGTCATTGGCAACAAAGAGGCAAAGATGGCACACCACCTCGGACCATGTGAATACAGTCGCATGGCAAAGGTGGTCAATGGAAGAGCACAGGAGGCTCTGGATTGATGTGAATGGCAAAACCAAGCAGAAACTCGCTGCCAACACAAAAGCAGCAAAGCACCCCGGAGGAGGGGGGCCAGCAGAACACCAGGAGCTGAATGACATGGAGAATATGGTGGCCACAGTCACCAGTCGGGAGACGGTGACAGGAGTCGGGGATCCGAACACTGTCCAACATGACCCCACACCACATCAACAGGGTGCGCACCAATTCAGCAGAGCACACTGCACACCCACAATGACTCAGGATCATGTCCCTGATCCCACAGGTACACTTCAGCACACACACAAACACCAAGTAGTCCCACGTACACCATGTGCCCAAAGGGGCACTCACACAACACATCAACAAGCACACAACCAACACATGTGAGGAAATATGGATTTTTATGATCAATTGTGTCCCCTATCTTAGACCCCAACGGCTCCATGTACGTGCTACAAGTACATGTATGTTCCCTCCACTTCCAGCTATGAAGACGCAAATACATGTGCGTCCAACGTTAACATGTCCTCTTTCAGATCCACCATGAATGGGTCGGATATTCCGTTCCTAAGTATGCTTGGCCACCGACTTTATATGGTGCACCTTTCACGTTTTACAGCTCTGGCGAGTAGGCCCTGAATTCTGCCATCGAGCCTTTTCCTGCCTTCTGCCTCTGAAAGCTCCAGCCTGGGCCTGCATCTGTATCCATGACCTTTGTTTTACTCCCTGCGAGGCTAACGGTGCCTGGCTCGGCCTGTTGCCTGCCAAGACTGTATTTCGCCTTCAAGTTATCTGCTCCGCTCCTCACCCAATACATTCCTGTCTAGTAGTTTAGGTAAACATCCTTCCAGCTGCAGAGCAAAGGGCCCGGCCTCACTGTCTCCGTGCAAGTAATTCATAGCTCCTGTTACCATGGTAGGCCCATGCCCCCTCGCTTCTCATGTAGACACATAGACGCTTATACACGCACTAGAAGTTAGTATAGAATAGACTCTAACCGAGAGACCTTTCCTTCCAGATAATACAGTTCCTTAAACACAAGATATTAGATATGATTTGGGATTAGGTTGTTCTGACATCCCAGACTTCTGTCTCCTCATGTAGGGCTAAATGTCAAGTTCCCTTCACCCCCTAGTTACACGTCAATCACACGTCATGCAGCTGCACGCGCATCTCTGCCATGTATTTCTGCTGACATTGCAGGATTCTCTTATGGATCCACCCACCTGTGATATCTTCATAATGACGTTTCTAGTACACGCCCTTATGCACGCCTATTGTAACGCCTTTTTCATTACGTGTGTGTATTCTTATCTTTCCTATCAGCTGTTACGCCTCCTGCATCTGTCTTTACTGTAATGCATTGACTATATATATGATAACCTGTCAATAATGTATTGCCTATCCTTTCCTGAACCTTCGTGGTGACGGAACCCGATTGCCTGGTTCGAACCAATTCCTTTGTAAGGAATAAAGCCCTTTTAAAACCTCAAATACCACGGATTCTGCCTCTTATTTTTACTGAGTTATTCTTATTGAATTTTACCGCATAAATTAAGTCTAGGTAATTTAAATTTACCACATAATTGGCGCCCGAACAGGGACACCTTCCCCACCTCACGCGCCGGAGGTGCGTTGCAGGCCCGGTCTCCTGCCACAGCCGGACGGACAACTACGCGTACCCGCAGGATTTCCAGTATCTCCCTCCGGCCAACGGAGGTGACTGAGGCTGCGATCAACACCCAGACGAGGCGGTGAGGAGTGCGGAGGATCCCGACCAGAGCCTAGCTGAGAGAGCAAGATCCGAGGTATACAGAGGCCCATCAGGTTCCGAAGTTCCGAAGTACCTACGTCACGAGTCGAGTCGAGTCCAGTCCGATCCAGTCCTGTTCAGAGTTTCCGAGGCCTTCCGTTCCGTGCTTCCCGGTGAGTACCGTTGCTGGGGACGCATTTAGACGTGCGCATTAGTTTGTGCCGGTCGAGACGGGTTTGGGTACACAGATCCGGTCTGCACTGTTTCAGCAGTGTATCTGTACTGTTTAGCAGTACATCCAGTATTATGTCAGTAGCTAATTTTATTCTAATTATCGTTGTTCGTTTTAAATGTTAAATGTTTTAATATGTTTTAAATATCGTGGTATGAGTGATTGTTTGATCTTCATTACTGTGTTTATTGTATAAATTGTGTTCAAGTTCGAGTAAGAATCAAGTAGCAAGGAATAAAGCCCTTTTAAAACCTCAAATACCACGGATTCTGCCTCTTATTTTTACTGAGTTATTCTTATTGAATTTTACCGCATAAATTAAGTCTAGGTAATTTAAATTTACCACATAATTGGCGCCCGAATAGGTTTAAAGATGCCGTTTTTTTCAAAATTAAGACAGATAAAAACTAGAAAAGGGATACTCGAAGAAGCCGTTCCCATTCCACCTAGGGATACTCCAGGGTACTTTATGTACCATAAACATGGCCTAGATGCCGTATTATATCTTGATTTATGGGTGGACTACACCAAGGATTTAGCAGAGAGTCAGAGATGGCCCGCTGCTGGGACATGGGATGCAGATTGCATCATGAGAGTAGAAGAAGTATTATGGAAAAAGAAAGACAGACAGTCACAGAAAGATGCCATTGAATTATGGCGTAAAGAATCGCATAGACGCGCAGAGGAAGCGTTCAGAAAAGAAGAGAAAAGTAGGGAGAATTCAGACAAAGCCCGAGAAAACATATTAATTGAGGAAGGTAGCCGAGTAAAAACAGAACAAGTAGACAGACAACGAAACACTCTTATGAATGGTATGTATCCTCTTCTGGCCGAGGGTTTACCTAAGGCCACCCTGGAGGTACCAAAGGATCTGCCACCTCCATTACTTCCGATTAAAGTACACCCCAAGACCGCAAAGGACATTTTCCTTTCTTCCTATTTAGATGATGCAGCCCCCGAATATGTTAATGTTGCGCAGCAACGCGCACCACCTGTTAACGACGCTCAACCCCAAGATCATCTGCCCCCACCTCCGCAGCAACAAACTCCTCCTCACGTTCCAAACGTTCCGCCTGTTCCTACACTCCTTCCTGCATCTACACTCCCTACCTTACACCCAACAAATCCTTTTGGACCTAGCACCTCAGGAGGTGCGACAGGAGGTTTTTCTACGCCACCGCCAGCACTTAGGTTGACTTATAGGGATTTAGCACACCAACGTACACCTCAAACAGCTAATCACAATATATTTAATGAGCCTCTTACAGATTGTAGATATGATCCAGTACCCGGTAAAGACGACAGAATGATGCTATCATCAGTACGTCTACGACGAGTTTCGAACTATCTAATGACGCTACCAGGAATGATTGGTCATCTAGACAAAATATATCATTTTATCCAAACAGGGCAAGGTCCTGAAAGTATTGGCGAGGCCATGGAATACCAGAAAGTGGACATGCAAAAACTATTGTTACGCTTCTTCATAAACTGCTTGATCAGAAACAGAGATAGGCCTGAGGTAGATCCGGATGAAATGCAAATACTTAACAGATGGGGTCAGACTATAGCAGACGGAAAACATGATAAACAGAAGAGTATAGAAGTTATGCACCGAAAGATCCGAAAAGCAGTAGAACGAATACATGAAAAAGGATTAGAGGCAGATAAAGCTGAATCAGAGGAGGAGGAGGAGGAACAATCAGAAATGACAACAGGACAATTACAATTACCAGCTAGAGAAATGATAGCTTATGTAGGTAAGGGAAGATCTTTTAATAATCAAACGCGCCCGATACGTCCAGAAAGTAACAGAATTTGTCGAGTAGCTATATCAAATCCAAGGTCCCCTGAACACTTATTCCAGGCTACTGATAAAATACTTCGAGAACGAATGGGGTACCATGTACTCGATTCTATGGATGAACAAGAATTAGCCAGGTCAGCAGTACAATGGGCTGACAGTTCTGAAAAATACAGTGATGATGCGCTAGCACACACGTTTTTGAATCTTTCACCAGACGAACAGCGTTTAGCTGGTATATACATGATACAACATCTCCTTATATTATATAAAAGTCAACACTCCGATCCTGGTCCCCTACCTGATATACTAATAGAATTACTCATGAATAAATGGAGAGGTCTGGGTACCGATCTAATTAAAGAAATTCTAGAACATCGGCATAGATACAGTGCCTTCCTGTGCCCAGAGCATGATTCAGCTCCCTCCATGGAAAGAAAAATGTATTATATAGACAGACAGAATCCCTTACGCGAAGTGCACCCAGTTAAAAATGAGGATGATTCTTTTTCGCGCGTGTTTGTGTACACGCCCATAACTAAAATAGAACTATTGGAAATGAAAAAATTAGTGCCCAGCCATGACAAAGATCCAGCAGGTTTTCACCGTGAAATAAAGGACATGTTACTCATGGGTGATTATACCTATCCTGACATTATGAAAATATTAAAAGTATTATTGCCTGCCGGTATTTACGAGAAACTCAAAGAAAAAGAATGGGAGGTGGGAGACCAAAAGATTGATTGGACCGCATTAGAAAACGAAGAAAATGCCCGAACTGCAGGACGAGGGCTTGGGGACAAAACTAAAGCATTACCAGGATTGTTAGTACAAGTATTGCCACGTTTATTAACTACGAAAAAGGAAGACTGGGGTGCAATCTCAGCCTGCAAACAGAAACCCGATGAAGACACTAGTGATTTTTTTCCCGATTTGAAAAATGTTTTGGTATTAATAGCGGCCTGAAAGCAAGTAGCGATTCATATCCACATCTCTTCGTAACAAAATTAGTCGAGAATTCCCTGCCCCAGGTTAAGAACAGAGTATTGAAAGTCGAGAGCACCTGGCAAGCTGACACCCCTTCACAGATGTTACAAATGTTACAGTACCACCAGAATAGAATTAGAGAAGAACAAGAACACGAACAAAGACGTATGAAAGACACGAAAATGAAAATGCTTGTTGCTCAGTCAGTTCCAGCTGATGGTCATGAAAAGGGTGCGACACAGTCCAGTAATTCAGCGGTTCCTGTTAAAGGGACATGCAACTATTGTAAACAGCCAGGTCGTTATATAAACGATTGTACGGTTCTGAAACACAATATCTCTACGGGTAAAACCAAGGAGAGACCGCGTGCACCTAGACAGGATCAGATCCAACAACAAGTACCTCAGCATGTACAACATATGCCGGTTCCACAGCAGACCGTAGCAGTATCACAGCCACGGCCTATTGCTGCAACACAAAACACGACGCAACAGATGTACCAGTATGCACAAAATGATTATCCCGATTATCAGCGGTACACATGAAATAGCCTAGAGAAGGAAGTTGGCTTACCCCTTATTGAGGTTCCTGTAGATCAAGAGGGTCCTTATGTACACAGTCAAGTATTAGGGAAAGACAGAAAGTTTTTAATTGATACAGGGGCAAGCAGAACAACCATAAGTCATGACGAAGTCCCAGGGGCACCCCTCTCAGGCTCACAGAATATTTCCCTTGGTTTTTCAGGAAAGCCTATTATTAACGAAGTATCGCAACCGCTTCCTCTTGCAGTTGGTCCATTAACACGGACTACAGATTTATCGCTTACAAAATCATGCCCAGAAAACTTGTTAGGTATAAAGACACTGAAAGCTCTAGGAGCTGTAATATGTTGTTCTCCGGAAGGAGTACGACTATTTTGCGTGACTTTAAAGGTCACTATGTATTTAGAGACATGGATCACCGGTTACAGAATGTACCTGCACATTTATGGGCACAAGGCCCCACTGATGTAGGTTGTATGCACATTACACCATATCGAGTCACACTTAAAGCAGGAGTGGTATTACCACGAATGCGACAATACTAATTACCTCCAGATGCTGTAGTGGCTTTGCTGCAAATCATTGACGAGCTCATTGCACAAGGAGTGGTTGTGGAAACTGACTCCAATGTATGTAATTCTCCGATCATTCCGATTCTTAAACGTACTGATCCAAAAGCACCTCCAGTATATCGATTAGTTATTGATCTGCGCGAATTGAATAAATGCATTGTACCACAATATCCCGTGGTCCCAGATATCTCTTCATTACTCACAGCTATTGATTGAGAAGCAACGTTCTTTACTGTAATTGACCTCAAGAACGCCTTCTTTAGCGTCCCAATCGATCCGGAAAGCCAATATTTGTTCGGATTCTGTTTAAATGGACGAAGCTTTAAATTCGCACGCGCACCTCAAGGATTCACAGAAAGCCCCAGCATCTATAGCCAAGCACTGAAAAGACAACTTGACAGTATCCACATGCCTGTTAACACTGCCCTGCTTCAGTATGTCGATGGTCTACTGATCACCGCCCGAAGCGAACCTGAATGTGAAAAAGCATCACTGACGGTTTTACATTTTTTGGCCGACAAGGGACACAAGGTGTCCCCTTCGAAGCTGCAATTCTGTGTCCAGCAAGTTGTGTACCTTGGGCACTTGCTGTCCAAGGGGGGGAGACAGCTCACACCTGATCGCATCCAGTTAATTGTAAACATGCCACCACCCAAGACACAAAAGGAGGTACGGGCCTTCATAGGCCTCACTTCGTACTGTAGACAGTGGATTCCCCAATATGCATTTCTAGCAAAACCACTCATTCAGTTGACAACCCAGGAGGCAGCGACATCGACTGTCCTCCCTTGGACTCAGGAACATACACAAGCTTTTGAAGACTTAAAGAAAGCCTTATGTCAAGCACCTGTTTTAGCGACACCATGTTATAGTAAGCCTTTTACACTTTTTGTTACAGAACGTGAAGGTACTGCCTTGTCGGTACTCACTCAGGAACAAGCAGGATCACACAAACCATGTGCTTACTTTTCTAGCACATTAGATCCAGTAGCCCAGGCTCTTCCTGCGTGCCTGAAATCAGTTGCAGCGACAGCTTTAGCGATCAGACAAAGCGATTCCATAGTATTAGGACATCAATTGACAGTACAAGTACCACACGGAGTAGAGGTTCTCTTGAACCGGACACAAACACAACACCTGACTATAGCACGACTGACAGGTTACGAATTAACATTGTTCCAGCCACACATAGAAATCAGACGCTGTAGTACATTAAATCCTGCCACACTTTTGCCATTAAGTGGAACAGACCCACTGGCACATGATTGTATTGAAGTCATTACTATTACGACGAAACCCAGACAAGACTTGACTGACGTTCCATTACCAGACCCAGACTTGACACTTTATGTAGATGGTTCATGCATGAGAACAAGTACAGGAGAGTTAGTGGCCGCTTATGCAGTCACAACAGACACCGAAGTTATTGAAACGAATTGTATTGATACCTTGTCAGCTCAAGCAGCAGAGCTCATCGCTCTGACACAAGCCTGTATTCAAGCCAAACATAAGAAAGTTAACATATACACAGATTCACGTTATGCCTTCGGAGTTGTACACGACTTCGGAGTCCTTTGGCGAGAGAGAGGTTATTTAACTTCTCATGGTGCCAACATTCAACACGGCCCCCTCATTCAAGCTCTATTAGATGCAATACATCTGCCTACTGCGATATCTATCATGAAGTGCAAGGCCCATACAAAAGTCACCGATATCATTTCCCAGGGTAACGACTTAGCAGACCGAACAGCTAAACAGACAGCTCAAAATCGGACTCATGCAACTGACTTGACAAAGACAATAGTTCCGACATCGGCACACTGCATGACAGTTAAGGATCCCGCCCTTGATGTAATCGACATACAGACACATGCTACACCAGAGGAAATCAAGAAATGGACTGAACTAGGAGGGATCCAAACAGATCAGGGATGGATGACGAAGGGAAAATCTATATGGTTTCTCCCCGACTCCATGGTTCAAGTTATCATTAACACAATACATAGTCCAGCGCGTCTAGGAGAGAAAGCTATGCTAGATAGTATTCAACACATTTGGTTCAACAAACACTTACGAGCAGCAGCCAAACAGAAAGTGCGTACTTGCATGATTTGTTGTCAGTTCTACCCAGGTAAAAGCATTCCTGTAGAGCAAGGTGGATTTCAGCCTCCCGATCACCCTTTTGAAGCCCTCCAGATGGATTATATCCAGATGGAACGTTGTCGAGGATTCAAATATGTCCTTGTAGTTGTATGTACACTTTCCCGTTGGACAGAAGCATATCCCGTCTCAGATTACACTGCTCCGACCACTGCCAAACAGTTAGTTCGTGAATTCTTCCCACGGTATGGTTTGCCCCGTATCGTATACTCAGATAACGGCCAGCCGTTCTCATCCGAGCTAATGAAACACATTTCACTCTTGTTAGGCTATCAATGGAAATTTCACTGTGTCCGACATCCCGAGGCAGCAGGTCTCGTGGAACGTCATAATCAGACTCTGAAAATTCGACTTTCTAAAATCTGCAGAGAGAAAGGTGTCGACTGGATAGTAGCTTTACCAGTTGCTCTCTTTTACATGAGAATGGTAGCACATTCTCGAACAGGGCTATCCCCGTACGAGGTGGTCTTCGGTAGGCCACCAAATATGTGGGGGACGCCTATACCTCGAAAAATCACTGATGTTGATTGTAATATGCTGACAGATTACCTTGCTTCCTTGATGTCTGCACTACAATCTTGCCGTTCACAGGTAGCTGCAGCCTTTCCCGACAACACCGAGGTGAAGCCCCATGAAGTGGTTCCCGGGGATTATGTTTTTATAAGAAACTTCGACAGGAGGAGCCCGCTGGAGCCCCGCTGGCAAACGCCGAAATTAGTACTTCTGACCACGAGGACAGCAGTGAAGATTGAGGGTCGCAAGGGTTGGCTACACTCGAGCCATATCAAGAAATTTCATGGACCACCTTCTGATTTGAACTCTCAGCCCTGCCCTCTTCCACAGACTGACTCAAAACTCCCCCTGGTCGAGAAAACTGCATCACAAGAATATAAACTGAAACTAAGGTCTAGCAAGTCAGACAATTTAATTGTTTAAGTCCTCTCCTAGGTGAATCGGTTAAATTAGTCTCTGACATGTATCCTCTAGACCAGTGCTTCCCAAACTGGGGTCCGAGGACCCCCAGGGGTCCGTGGCACATTCCCAGGGGGTCCGCAGGCAGCAGTTTTAAAAGCACTGCAAAGTTCCTTGTAAAATTAGCAGTTTTCGAGCAACTATTAAAGTGTCAAGAAAATGCCAGCGATTAATGTACCTGCTGGAGAGAGATGAGAGTTTTGTCCAGTAGCAGCTTTGACTTATCTAATGTGACACAGAGGGTTAATATGCCTACTGCAAAGAACGTGTACAATGCATTTTAAAAAACAGTATTTTATGTGCATAGGTCAGTGGGTTACTGATTTTGTCAGATTCTTTTGTCACTGTGCAATTCATATAAGGGACAATCGTAATCTAGCACAGTGTCCTATAAACTGTCATCAAAGAGCTGCTTGCAAACTGCATGGTAAAAATTAGCAACGTATGTTTATTCCCAGTCTATCATTATCCTGATGCTGCTATGTTCCCACTTCCTGCACATGAACAATTTTGTAATGCCGTTTTGTCACTTCTATGTGTGCTGCCTCATTTTTATTAAAGATTGTTTATGTGCAGAAAGGATCACCTTCCTGAACATAAACAATCAAAGGCGTTTTGCTTTTTCTGTTGGAAAAAGCAAAAACGAGGAGAAATAAGGCATTCCTCCTCATTTCGCCAAGTTAAGACCAGGTTTTTCATGGTCTTAATTTCGGTGCGGTCCCCTATTTCAGCTGACCTTGTAAATAGAGGGCAGCGTCAAAATCAATGGGTGTTGGAGTGAAACAATAAGTGGCTTAACGCTGCCTTGTAAATAAGGCGAAGCCCCTACTGTCACAGGAACATCACAAAAAGTGACGTTCCCATGGCGATAGGGACTTGTAAATATGCCCCTAAAATCGTTAGTAATTTGAGTATTTGTTTTGTGTGCACGTGTTTCTTTTTTTTGAATTACTGTTTTAATGTTTGAAATTTAAATCCTACAAATTGCTTGGGGGTCCCCGGCTTCCAGTGGTGACTCAATGGGGGTCCTCAGGAGTCAAAAGTTTGGGAACCACTGCTCTAGACCGAAATAGAGAGAGAAATAGACAGAAACAGCTCAAAAAACATGCATACTGTAAATCACTTCGTAGTCACTGTGTAGTGACATTATTGATTATGTTTTTTCTAAGTCTTCTGATTATTGCTGCAAGTATACTGTTGCACATATACTACCCTATTTCTAAGCGTGCTTTCAATGTTACTGCTGAACACTCTTTTAGCGAATTACCTCCGCATGAGTTGTCCTACAGATTTGCGCTGCGCAACAACATATTCATTAGTATGTTACATCACTCCGATCAGACCAGCAACGCTACAAATTGTTGGATATGTGGCCGACTCCCTCCCTACCAGAAATACAAGGGAGTTCTGCCCCTCTTTCCGTACCCGTTCACACACAATGGCTCCTGTGGAGCATGGTTTAGTTTGATTAATTCTTTAGATTCAAATACCGTAGTTTACCAGGACAACTGGGCATGGGGAAACCTGAACTTAGTTTTGCTTAAAGTCTGCTATCCTAACAAGGAGGGACTTCCCAAAAGGACAGGAACTGATCTAGAAAATGAAGTATATGGATTAGGTAACTTTACCCTTAACCTCATGATTCTGAATGTTGAATCCGAAGCTGCACCAGTCTTGCCCGCTATGTCAGTATTTCCAGTTAAAGGTGAATTATGTGTAAGAAAGAATGGTTCAGTACACATGGGTCATAGTAAATGTACTACTGTGATCGAATTCAGTGATCAAGGCAAGTCTACATTTAGAGCTTCCCGTCATTCCTACTTCATATGTGGTCATACCGCATATATACGTTTACCTCTAGATTGGGATGGTACCTGTTACATTGCATTCCTTCTACCACCTGTTTTCCTAGCCCCTCCTGATTATCATAGAAATACCCATCTAGTACACAATAGACCCCAGAGAGATCTCCCGATTGTCGACTACACTGAAACGGCATGGGAGCAATACACAGACTTCAATAAAGGTTTCTTTCCCTACATAGGCACTGTCACTAATAGTAAACTGATACGTAGATTAACCAGAACCCTTGAAGCAGTAGTGAATGAAACTACTTCTGCCCTAGGCAACTTAACAGAGGAGCAGTCTGCGATGCGGATTGTTGTTCTTCAAAATCGTCTTGTCCTTGACGTCATCCTAGCCGATAGGGGCGGAGCCTGTAGAGTCATCGGATCGAGTTGCTGTGTTTTCATTCCAGAAAACGCGCCATCAGTATATAAAGCCATAACTCGTCTTCATAAGATTGTAAGCCAGATACACCAGAATCCAGGCACCTGGACTTGGTCCGGTTGGTTCTGGAGCGTGTTGTCAGCCTGGGGATGGAAAATCCTATCCTTCCTAGGTATTGGCCTTCTCATAATATTCAGTTGCTGCCTGTGTCTACAATGTGGGCCAGCGATTTGTGGTCTGTGTGCCACATCGTGTATTCCACATTCAAGTTTTCATTCAAGATCTCGTAAGAAGAAAGAAGACCAAATGATGTTATATGAACAGATTGATGGATTAATGAAGATCGATATTTCATGAAGGGTCCGTAGGGGACAAGGAGGGAATGAGGAAATATGGATTTTTATGATCAATTGTGTCCCCTATCTTAGACCCCAACGGCTCCATGTACGTGCTACAAGTACATGTATGTTCCCTCCACTTCCAGCTATGAAGACGCAAATACATGTGCGTCCAACGTTAACATGTCCTCTTTCAGATCCACCATGAATGGGTCGGATATTCCGTTCCTAAGTATGCTTGGCCACCGACTTTATATGGTGCACCTTTCACGTTTTACAGCTCTGGCGAGTAGGCCCTGAATTCTGCCATCGAGCCTTTTCCTGCCTTCTGCCTCTGAAAGCTCCAGCCTGGGCCTGCATCTGTATCCATGACCTTTGTTTTACTCCCTGCGAGGCTAACGGTGCCTGGCTCGGCCTGTTGCCTGCCAAGACTGTATTTCGCCTTCAAGTTATCTGCTCCGCTCCTCACCCAATACATTCCTGTCTAGTAGTTTAGGTAAACATCCTTCCAGCTGCAGAGCAAAGGGCCCGGCCTCACTGTCTCCGTGCAAGTAATTCATAGCTCCTGTTACCATGGTAGGCCCATGCCCCCTCGCTTCTCATGTAGACACATAGACGCTTATACACGCACTAGAAGTTAGTATAGAATAGACTCTAACCGAGAGACCTTTCCTTCCAGATAATACAGTTCCTTAAACACAAGATATTAGATATGATTTGGGATTAGGTTGTTCTGACATCCCAGACTTTTGTCTCCTCATGTAGGGCTAAATGTCAAGTTCCCTTCACCCCCTAGTTACACGTCAATCACACGTCATGCAGCTGCGCGCGCATCTCTGCCATGTATTTCTGCTGACATTGCAGGATTCTCTTATGGATCCACCCACCTGTGATATCTTCATAATGACGTTTCTAGTACACGCCCTTATGCACGCCTATTGTAACGCCTTTTTCATTACGTATGTGTATTCTTATCTTTCCTATCAGCTGTTACGCCTCCTGCATCTGTCTTTACTGTAATGCATTGACTATATATATGATAACCTGTCAATAATGTATTGCCTATCCTTTCCTGAACCTTCGTGGTGACGGAACCCGATTGCCTGGTTTGAACCAATTCCTTTGTAAGGAATAAAGCCCTTTTAAAACCTCAAATACCACGGATTCTGCCTCTTATTTTTACTGAGTTATTCTTATTGAATTTTACCGCATAAATTAAGTCTAGGTAATTTAAATTTACCACACATGCACACATGTGAAACACAGCAAACATGCATATACGTCAGCCACACTGACAATGCAAGAGACACCACATGACCTGGGTGTCTGGTGCTGTGGCCGCTGCCACGGACTTGGGGTCACTGCTATTCAGGACTCAGGACACAATTCCACACGTGGGACCTACAGGTACGAAGAGGACGCCGGTGGAGTATGTCAATGAGAAAGGAGTGAGGTGGGCCAGCATTGTAGGTGCCAGCGATGGTCTGCGGAGGGTGCAGAGGTCGCGGGACTGGGGCTTGGAGCTTGCCCCGGCACGTGGTAGGCCCTCTTTGACACACGACGTTGTCAGCAGGTGAGCAGTGTGGCCTTGGGACGCTGGGGCGGGCAGGCCTGGTCTGGGTATCAGCGTCCTAGGGTGCAGCAGGCGCACAGGCTTGCAGGCACCGCTGCTCACGGAGTCGGCCTCGTGGCGGACTGCGAGTCGCTGCCCTGTCAGTGGCGGCTTTTCCGGTAGAGAACCACGCTCTGCGCCACGGGGTTTTTGTCCAAATCGATGCGCAGCCCAGGCATACTCAGGGCCAACCCACTACGCTCACGCACACAGGGGGGGGATGCAGTGAACAACATTTCCACTATCTGACCCATGGCCTGGGGTGACATGGTTGCATCCACTGTTCACTACTCTCCAGTCACCAGCAGTTGTGGTCACCATGAACATATCTGTGGTTTGCAAACCCATGCCTGTTCTGCACATCCATGCCTCACTTGTCGTTGTGTACATTTCCATTTACGGGTCACATGCATCCTTCGCACATGGCTGCATACCGCATCGACACACGTTCAGCTGTTGTGTGGTTGTGGTGCCATGATATAGCTGTATTGTGTGCAGGGGTAGCCCCGGATCACCATGGAGTAGTGTTGTCGTGTCTGGTAGGTGGGCATGTTGATTGACATGTTGTATGTGGTTTGGTCACGTGTGCATTCCCACAGTTGTGCGTTGTGTGATGGTGGCTTTGAGGTGTGTGGTGTGTTGATTTGGCACTTACCAACGAGACGTCCTGTTCCATATGTGCCATCCTGGAAGCGCTAGTTGATGATGGACTGTCGGAAGATGTAGGAATCGTGCTCACTGCCGGGGTAGTTTGCGACGATATTGGTGAACAATCCCTGGTGGTCCACTATTGCCTGCACATTGATTGAATGCATGTGCTTTCTGTTGCGGTAGTGGTGTGCAGGGGGCACAAGTGGGACATGTGTGCAGTCTATTGCCCCCAACACGGCCAGGAAGACAGCTATGGCGTAGAAGCCTTGCTTTGTCTCCAGCTGTTCCTGCGCAGTGTGGGGGAAGTGAAGGTACTGGGGTATGAAGCTGAGGATGGCATCCAGGACAGGTGTGATAAACTTTGATAGGGCTGGCTGGGAGACCCCTCTGACTCTGGCAGTTGTTGGGTGGAAGGTACCAGAGGCCAACAGGTGCAGCACAGCCAGCATCTTTGTCTGTGGAGGGATGTTGGTTTTCCTCTGTGTTGGGACCGTCAGCCTGTGGGCGATGTGGGTTGATGCGGATGATGGTTGTCCTTTTGAGCCTGTAGTGGCCAATGACTTCCTCGGGCGTTAGGTCTGTGAGACTGTGAGACTGGTGCGTTTTCGGTAGGTCTGCTGTCTTACTCTGCGCTGCCTCTGTGGTGGTACGGAGTGTCGGGTGCGGGTCCTGAGGTTGGTGGCGTTCCTGGGGGTGGTGGTGGTGGTGGGTGTTGTGGCCCTGTTGGGGCTCTGAGCCGCATGATGAGTAGCTCCATGGCGTCGTTTGTACTTTGGGTGTGGCTGTGTGCGGGGCTCCGTTGCCTACTGTAGGTAGTCGTCCGGCTTTACACCTGCAGGAGGCAGGTGTTAATACCTGCTGCTACCGTGGCTTATCGCGTGGTTTTGACATCGCGGATCTGGCAGTTGGTTGTGAAAGTGGTGTTGTGGTTTTTTCGTGTGTTTTTGCACGGGGACGCCTACTCTGCATCTCATTAGGGTTAGTTGGTGGTGTCCACCGTGGAGATACATTTTGGGGCAGTTATCGTGGGAATACTGGCATTGTCTGCAGTTTGCATCAGATTGTGAATGGGTGTTAAATCTATCTCCACTTTTGATGCATTAAGGTGGTGATAAATCGGAGAGAAGTCCTTGTGAATATCCCCCATTGACTTTACTAGGAGAAATTTCTGTGGAGATGACAAACTAAACTCCCCTTCTCTGACATCTCAGTCAGGCCCGTTCATCTCTAGAAAATCTCGCACTCATCAGCAAATCTCACGTTAAGGTGTAAGTTCTTTAGTAACGCGATCACTTTTAGGTCTTTTTTCTGTGATTCTGCTCATCACACATGTTGGTTATACAGAGAGAGCCTTCAGTGTCTATGTATCACTTTACAGTTGTTTTCACATGTTCATACTGGGGATCCAAATGTTTGGGTTATGCTTTACAAGGGTTTCACTACGCTCTGTTATTTTTTTATGATTAACAGATGTTTTTACTAGCTCCTGTGTTTTATTTTGCATGTATGACCACTAGAGACCTCAGGTAAAGGCCTGGGGAAGGAACCAGAGGCAGTAGGGCACTAGAAGACGGCCAGCCTCCAAACTAACATGTATAACACAGTGAAGACCGCTTCTAGAGTATGACCGAGTATATCTGAAGTGAAAAGTGCTAAAGTGAGCACATTACAAAAAGTGACAGACTGGCATCACACACCACCTGGTGTCATGCTTCATCATCCGCCAGTCCTCGCCCACCAAAAACCGCGTTTGGTGGGGGGCGGGCATACACCTAAAGATAGGGATGCACTTCTAAACTAAGTGGGTGCCCAGAGGGTAATGTGAGTTTAAAAAGCCATAATAGTGCACCTGACAACTTTTTATTCTAATGTGGTGACTAGATGGAAATAAAAAACGTAAGTGCGGTGAATAGGGACCTTAATTATCCCATCACCGCTGTGTTAAAGGTCAATATGTTTCTGCCAGTTGTCCAAAAAGGTACGTGACATTCATCAGGATCAAATAGAAAAAGGGAGGGCTCTTAGTCTGATCAACGACTATCCACTGCGTGTGGTGACCTATGGTCACTCAACACTAAGAGGGTACATTAACCTGTGAAGAGAGAAAACACACAAACAAACAAGAATGAAAATGTGTAGATTTTACAAAAAACATAAACTCGGTCATAACAATCATGAGCCATACGCATACGTAAAACTGTAGTGTGTGGCTATAAGGTGAGCTATACAGTGTCAGACATCTCTGTTCATTTTGACAAAAATAGCATAATAAGACATTATCTATGGTCTTACCCTGCTCTTTCAACCTACTTGCCCCATGGGAGTTGGAATGAGGAGAGCCCCTGTAGTCAAACTCTAGGGGATACAAAAGAGTGACTAATCAGAGGCATGCTAGCAGAAAGCACTGTGGGCCATCTCAGGAAGATGTCCTGGAAAGGCCTTCTTTCTTCATACACTCACACACTTACTTCGTCAAGGTGCGCTCTCCACGGAATCACCTGTAGATTATACGTCCATCCTCCCCGGCGATGGTTTAGCACTGGGAAAGAGGAGTTTAAATAGTGTCTAGGTAGTGGGCGTGACCCAGCAATCAACCTACTCATGCTCAGGTGAGGTGGCGCTGCGTGATGACATGCAGTTTCCTGTGTCCCGAGCGGCGGTGCCAAGATGTACCTGGACTTGCCTGGAGTGGGGCTTGCCTAGGGAAGTGGTGAACGCCTGTCTCTCCACACACGGAGTGGAGAGGCGCATTAAGACTATCTGAATATGGGGAGGGCATGGAATTGCGTGAGGAAACATGAGCCTTAATGGGGCATGACTGTAATGCCAAAAAAGCTTACGCGTGGAAGCGTGAGCGAAAATTTTGCGAAATGAATTGCACAAAATCACGTGAATGGGAGAGCGTGCCGGTATTATGCTGATTCCCAAGGCAACCACTAAAACACAAAGGCTTAGTGTGCAAAAAAAGGGGCAAGAGGTAAAAAAGGGGGGGTTTGCCGGTGAAGAGCATGCACTCTATGCAATTTTTTCCAAGTCAAAGGCAATGCACGGATATTGTAGTGATTCAGGCTATTTATTCATCTGGAGCCACGGGATGTCATCATTAAGGCCATGTTTCCATGATTGTAAACGAAACACCCAGCGTTGTTCCCCAACATGATGGGCATGGGAAAGATCCCCTTTCCTCTTTTTCATCACTTCAAGTACAGTCCATTTAAGATCACGGTCTGTATGGTTTTTCTCGAGGAAGTGTCTTGTCAGTTTTGTATTTTCTTTTTTGCAGCGGAAAGTGCTGCGATGTTCATTGATGAGTGTCTTGACCTTTCTTGTAGTCATACCCACATACATCAAGTGGCAAGAGCACATCAGGAGATACACAACGTTCTCAGTGTTACAATTGCTAAAATTGCGCAATACCCAAGGTCTGTTTGTGGCTATGTCGACCTCTTTCATTGTGCTGGTGAATTGACAGGCCACACATGTGCCACATGGTGAATGTCCCTTGGGGGGGTCGTGGTTCCAAAGGGTGGACTGATCGTCTCTGAACGATGAGGGACTTTTGGAATTGACTAGTTCGTCCCTAATATTGCGGCTCCTTTTGTATGCAAAAAGGGGCTGAGCCCATCTGAGAGCGCCTGTATTAAGGATATGCCATTTCTTCTTGATTATGTTTTTGATTTTGTTCGAGGTCGGTGTAAAAGTCGTAATACAGACCGTCCTGTCTTGTTTTTGTATGTCTTCCAGGAGTGCTTCTCGATGGTTGTTTTTTGCACGTTTCTTAGCATTGCGTACCACTTTTTTGGGGTAGTGTCTTGCCACAAGTTTCTCTCGAGTGAGTCAGCTTGTGACAAAAAGTCTGATATATCAGAACAATTTCTGCGGATGCGCAGAAATTGTCCCACAGGGAGATTTTGCCTAAGGGATTTAGGGTGGTAACTTTCGTACAGCAACAGACTGTTTTTGTCTGTTGGTTTTGTGTGGACCTTAGTTCGAACGCCCTCCTCCGTGAGCTGGATGTCTAAATCAAGGAAGGTAGCGTGTTCTTTATCTATGGTGTGTGTGAATCTAAGATGTGTGTCAATACCATTCACCCATTCCACAAATTGAGTTGCTTCCTCCATTGTACCGCTCCAGACAATCAGGACGTCACCAATGAATCGTTTCCAAGTTCTTAGCTTGGTGAGAAATGGGTTATGGTCTGCAAAGATATTGTCCTCCTCAAACTGGCGGACGTAGAGGCATGCCAGACTTGGGGCAAAGGTACTGCTCATCGAAGTGCCCTTGATTTCATGGTAAATAATATCGTTGAAATCAAAGAAATTCTCAGTGAGGGCAATTTCGGCACATGCATGCTCACATCGGGGATACTACTTCCTTTGACGCAACTGTGGATTCCAGTCCTTATATTTTACACTAACTTTACAAGTTTTGTTTTCCTAAGCTCTGTCATTTGTTTATACACTCGTGGTGGTGTTACTTGGTGATCTGCTTTCATTCACTCTTTCCTAATAATTGTACTAGACTATATGATCTGTTTTACACACTGTTGGTAATACAGGAGGGAGCCACTGTCATTATTATTACGCTTTACAGACATTTTTCTGGCACACGTTTGTTTTTTATGACCTGTGATATTTTTAAAAACACGTTTGCGATATACTATACTCTTGGTGATTTTTTAGTTTTTTTTATCTCTTTACAGAAGTTAAAAGCAAATCAGAATGTATGCAAAAATGGATACTTCAGCCTTTCCAAAGGGAAAAAAAATTACATTTTTATGTGCCTTTTTTAAAAAAAGCATATGAGTGTGAGAAACATGGCTAACCAATTCTTTGTGGTACTTACAGTTGTTGCTTATGGGAAGCAAGGCTAGCAGTAACTGCGAATCTTTTACTGCCAGCCCTGCATTTCGTAAGCCCAGTTACAGCACCTAGGGGTCAATCACCGTCTTTATATTCTCACTTTATTGCCTCACTAATAATACTCACATCTATCTGTGCAACCCACTCAATGCCACTCTACGCCGCACAATGCAACTCCATAGCATAAAATGTCACACAATCCTGCTCCACTCCAGTCCATGCCACAGCACTGCACTCCTCACCACATACATCCACTCCAAACCAAAACACACAGGAAAAAAACAATGTAATTTACAACACCAGTAGCTCTAATTCTAGCAAATGCAAGACCTATTGCATTGCAAATGCTTGTTGTGGTTTGGTGTAAATCTGTTCAGCAGTTTTTTGAGATATTAAGGGTAAAAAATAATTGTATATTTTGTTAGTTGAGCTTGTGAGAGTTTTGCGAGTGTCCTGTGAGAGCACGAAATCAAAAATCGAGCCCTGTGATTGGTCGAGAGGCTCATTTTTCCCATGATGCATCACGTTCTTGCAGGAGCAAGAGGCTCCTCTGAGTCCCGCAAGAACTCTGATTGCTGTTGGAATTTTTTTAATTAAATGGCTGCCATTACTGTTTACTCTGAAAAATTGGAGATGATGTGGAAATGAAGTAAAAGGGCTATATAAGGGGGCAGTAGAAAGGCATGCCCCCCCTAGATTTAGAGAGGAGGTGCATAATGAATAACTACTGTGAAGTAAATAAATGTATATTGTTTTTAACAGATTTTTTACGATCTCGCAGGATGTGAATTGTAAAAAGAAGAAGATGAGTTCTGAGTGCACTCTACTAGTTGTAATGCATTTCGTGGTCCTTTTTTTTTTAGAAGTGTGTAACAGAAAAGTACCTTGGTGAGTAGAAGATTCATTCTTTTTTTTTTTAAGTTATGATTCCACCAGACCCTTGCAGGATCGTAAAAAGTAGGAAGGAGCAGGTGATGTTTGAATAAACTCTGCCATGCACACTTGTTACTGTGGGAATGAGTCTAACGGGCGATGGTGTTTACAGACTCTACTATTTCTGCTCATTGGTTTGGGAAGAGATGTGAGTAGAGTGGAGTACGCACACTCATCATTTGAGACAGAGGTCTGAAAGGAGAGCCAAGTCCCTCCCCACACCCTACTACGCACATGCATCATCTGAGAGAGCGGTTTGAAAGGAGAGCCCAGTCTATCCCCACACCCTACTACGTACACTCATAATTACAGAGAGAGGTCTCAACAGAGAGGCAGTCCCACCACACACCCTACTATGCCCTCCCATCATCTGAGAGAGGGGTCTGAAAGGAGAGGTTCCCCACACCCTACTATGCACCCCTTTATCTGAGAAAGTGTTCTAAAAGGAGTGGCCAGTCCCTCCCCACATGAAAATTTCTACATAACTTAGAAGACTGTGTGCACAGTACTAACCTACATACATATACTTTTTTTTGCGTAAGAAGATGGGCTATCTGTAAAGTTTTCACGACAGTAGTAGGAATTTGGATAGTTAGCACCTTCAGATCTTTGTTATTTTTAGTAAATAGTTTCTTTGTTGACAACTGTTGCATCAGTGGCGTATAAATCAATTTAGGCGCCCGAGGCGGTCCCCGTGTTTGCCATCCCGGTGCGACCTCATAAAAGAGCGGGGTTGCTAACGGGATTTTTTCTATTTGCCGCCTCTTGGTGGCCAATTGAAGAGCTGGGGCGGGGTGAATGCCACCCGAGAGCGGCAAGTAAGAGCAGGGGAGGCTACCTGTGGTATTTTTCTTATGGAAGTTTCACTGTTTGCAAACAGTTTGGTATAAGGCAAATTCTTTCCATAGAACAAGCACTGTGTACATAAAAGCTGTCTGTAATAGGTCATTTGTTTTGGAACTGACATTCACTATTTTTTGGAACTTGGCTTTGTTAACTGGGATTTATAGAGGCCACGTTCACCAACAGGTCTCTTAGTGCTGTGAGAGAGAGACTAAACCCTGCCACAGATCAGCATGTACAAGCTCCCGGTGTTTGCCTATGTTGTGCCCCAAGCTTCTTTAAAAAGAAGCGTCTTGAGTATTTTCCTGAATGGGAGAAGGGTAGGTTCCCTACGTAGGCTCTCTGGTAGTCTGTTCCACTTTTGAGGGATCACTACAGAGAAGGCTCTGCAACCTATTGAAGCGTGGGCCGGCCAGTAAGCCTGCTTCGGAAGAGCGACGGGTACGTCCTGGCACATAATTCTTTCTGTGAATAGCTGTGTACAGTTTGAACATGGTACTTGATAGAAATGGGATTTCTGGTTGGCTACGGCCTGCGCCTAAGCCAGGCACCACCACCTGTAGGAGAGTAGGAACTGCTTCTTTTAGTTACCCCCACTTTTTGCTGATGTATCACTGTTTTCGACTTAGACTGACTGGGATCCTGCTATCCAGGACCCCAGTCTAGCTGCTTTCTCCTCTAAATTGATTGCATGTACTGGATTCTGGGGTACCCTTATCAGTCCCTAGTATATGGTATACTATGTACCCAGAGGCCTCCCAGGGGTTGCAGCATGTATTATGCCACCCCTGAGAGACTATTCAAACTGACACCACAGGTCTGCTACTGCAGCCTGTGTAAGGTGGTGCATGCACCCTTTACTTAGATATAGCTTCACTAGATCTATTCTCAATCACTGCACATATAAACCTATCAGTCACCCCTATGGCAGGCCTTATCAATCCTGAAGGCAGGGTGCTGGGTTGTATGTGAGACGGTGCCCCTGCATGAGCAGAGCCCCTCTGCAGCCTTCGGAACCTATTTTCCTGGGTTGTTTGTGGTGCAGCCAACCATATATACTTAAGTGCATTATAACCTCGCGGTAAATGCTAACTTTAAAACGGCTGCTTAGAAACATGTCGTGCTTGGTGTCAAACACCTTGGAATCATACCTCCACACCAGTAACTGGTGTGGGAGGTATGATTCCTCCCCTCTAGAACCACTACTGTGGGTCACCGGTCTACTCGGTACCAGCTTTCTCGACCTGGGCTTTACAAATGTATGCTGCCAGCCACAGACACAAGTCTTCCCTCCTGCTGCTGGGCCAAGCTCGAGCAGGGGAAGGCTTGACAATAGGTTTTCTGTCACAGGGGGGTGTGACCACCTCCCAGATAGGATTTAGTGTGTTGAGGCTGGGTGTGTGCACTCTGAGAGTGTTTGAAGTCTGCACTGGGGGTACATTTGGTGTCCCTGTGCATAGTCCAGTTCAAACCGGTTGCAGGAGCCATTTGCTCCTGCTTTGGCGCAAAACTAGACAAAGGGCATGGGTGTAGCCACCCCTCTGTCCTGACCCTACCATAGGTGGGTCCCCAGAGTTTGTCCCACCCCTTCCTTGGGTATAAAGTAGGAACCCCTGACTACAGGACTTTGGATTTTACCTGGACTAAACTCTGCTACAGAAACCAAGTACTTAAACGATCTAAGCTTCTCTGGACGACAGAAGAATCTCCCTTGGAGTAAAGGAGTTACTCCCCGGCAGCAGCAGGCACCTAAACGCATCTGACCGGTTCGCATCTTCCGAGCTCCTGAGGACTCCGAAAATTTCTGCAACACAGAAGGGGGTTCCCGAGGTCTTCTGAGGTTGATCTGCTCTCTCAGCAATTCTGAGACCAGTATCCCTCGTGGGGACCGTGCAACCCGAACCCCTGTGCACCGTGTACTTTTGTAGCAGCATATACTTTTTGGCGTGCCCTGAGGCTGTGCTTTGGGCTACTTGTAGTCCTAACCCCGAGCAGTATTTCCACTGAAGATTTCCGGCCCATGGAACGAGTGTTCCATGGGCTGGTATTTCGTGTTTCAGCTCGAGGTCCCTTTGCGATCCCTGACCTGTTGGCCTGTGGGTCCCTGTGAAGGTAACTTTAACTTTCAGTGGGCTTTCCTGGTTGCTCCAGATGTGCCGTGATTCTCCATTGCTTGGAGAGTCTCCAGGACCTTGCTGGTCCTCACCGTGGCTTGTTTCCTCTGCCCACGTGGGTTGCAGTTGCCAAGGCTTGTTGGTGTTCGATCCGGACACTGACCCCCCCAGCACTCGACATCCTTCGTGGGAAATCTCACCTCCAGACTTTGGTTGTCATCAAAGTCTCCTGGTCCCCGTGGCTTCAGAATCAAGCATCCCATCATCACACCTGAAGCACCCAACATCGGTGGGCATTCGTCTATCGTGCCCTTGGTCACCCTGAAGTGAACCAGACTCTGTCCCCTCTGCTTTCAGGTTCTTCTCAACTCGGATCGAGGCTTGGATCCCACCAGACACTTCATCTTCCCGGCAGCAGCACTTTTTCGCATCACGTCTTTGAAAACGACGAAGGTTCCTGACATCACTTGACCCCTATGCACTCGGCTCATCTGGGATAGGCAACATGAGCATCTTGGTACTCTGAAGGGTGCTGGCCTTAGAACCTTCTATGTTCCAAAGAGTTTGCTTAAAGTCCTCTCCGAAGTGTCCTTAAACTCAAAAATTCTAACTGCGACTTTCCCATAGGATAGTGCGGAGCTCGCGCCTGTGTTCACACACTGCACCCGTCCTCCGTGGTTCCCTGTGTCCCTACTTTGGGTGGTTCCTTGGGGTCCCAGCGATTCTACATGCTCTAGGCACTGTGTCTAATCAAGTCGTGGTTGTTATACCACTTTCTCAGTATATGGATCGGTCTCCCCCTGGAGCCCGCTGTGTATTGTGCTATTTACTGTTGTGCTATTGATTTAATATTGTGCACTTCGTGCTCTAATCTCATAAAGAGGTTAGTAGAGAGTGTTTAGTAATAAATACATATATTTTATATATCTCTTGTGTGGTTCTGCTTTCATTTAGTCATTCAGGAGGTTCTGATCCGGTAAAACAAGCTGCTTTACATTCCTTTGAGACTTAGCCTGAAGGCTGCTCTCCATAGCTACCACTATGATAGCTTTCAATAAAGGTTGTCTTTAACCTAATCATCAATGAGGGTTGTTTGGACTTGTGCAAGGTGCCCACTATAACTAGTGGACAGCATATACCAGGTCAACTTCTCACACCACCATTCTAGTCAGGGCAAGGGAGTTACACACTGAAGATAACCCCTGCTCACCCCCTTGGTAGCTTGGCAGGGGCAGTCAGGCTTATCCCAGAGACAATGTGTAAAGCGTTTGCGCAAAACACACACAGCAGCAACACACTAGGCACACTACAAAAGGAACTCCACACAATGTTATATATAAAAATAGCCTTTGTATTATCCAAAACACCTTAGAATAGTAATCACACAATATACACTATTGGCAATATTTACAGGGGATTATATACACATGAGATTATATACACATGAGAGGGCCAATTGGGCCACTGTCAGAACCATCACAAAGCATAAATAGTAAATGTAGAACACAGCCAGTAACTACTGGCAAAACACTGTACTCAGCATTATATCCTGCAACATAAATCATATGATACAATCAGATCACATAAAGCGTAAAACACATTATGCGCCAACCTCATAAGCATGAACACAGTATGCAATAATATCCACACCAGCATAAACACATTATGCAATAAACTCATGAGCAGAAATCACATTAGAGGCATAAATCAGGGTGCATAAATCACATTTATCATAGGAACCACATAAATCACCTTAGGGCCTGGCGTCCTATCAACCTAACACTGACCCTCTGGCCAACTGGCCTTCTCAGAGGGCTCAAAATGCCCCTGTCCCAAAATGTCAGGGCTGGCCTAAATGTTGCAGCTGCCGCTAATTGCGGTGCAGATGTGAAGATAACTGTGGGCACTGGCACTCACTGTGTCCTGGTTCCCCACTGGGTCTCTCTAAAATGAAACGTGCCAAATCGTTGCAGTTGCCTGCTATGGCAGAGCAACTGAGGAAATAAATGCAGGCACGGGCACCTCGGTGCCCTCTGGACCGCTACTGGGGCCCTACAAACAATGTGGTCCACGTTGGAGCGGCCCACTCTCCTGCGGGTCTGCTCAGGCACCGACAATGTGCCTTGACTGGCACCAACAAGGTGCAACATCGAGCCCCCACTCACCGGCTCTGGGCAGGACTCCTCCGGTCTCGGGCAGCAGGGTCAGAAGAGCCCCCACTCCTCGGGGACTCTCTTCTCCTTCTGGCGTCATACGCGGGGCTTCCCTCAGCTTACGGGAGCCCCGCTTGGCATTTCCTGACTTTTGGCCACACGCAGCAGGCCCCGCCCCGTCAGATGGACGCGCCTGACTTCCGGTTGTCGGATCGGGCCGCGGCAGTGACTCAGTGGCACCACAATGCGGGTTGGGCACCCGCCTCTAGAATATTCATAAAGCGGGGTAGGCTCCCGCTCGGTATGCAACATGCGGGGTGTGCTCCCGCTGAAGAAAGCAGCAAATGCGGGGGAATCCCCATGTCGGGATTCCCTCTAAAAGAGCTGCAGCTCCGCGCTGTGAAGCCCACGCTCTCCTCTTTCCTGGGAGTGAAAGAAAAGCGCTTGCATGGCGCAAGAGTCCTTCAGGGTCCAAGGGGCATAGCTGGGCCCAGGGAGGCCAGCACACAGGGCCCTGCAGCAGGGAGGCAAGCCCTCATGGCGGTTCCTCCTGGGCCCCCAGCAGCAGCAAGCCCCAGCAAGTACAGCAACAGCACAACATTCATGGGGTCACAGCCCCTATATTTATATTACACATTCCTTTGTCTACCCTGGCACAGGGCTTGGGGGAACCAGCCAAAACTGGTTCAGGGGGGAATTGGAGCACTTTTTATACCAGGCTCCTCTTTCCCTTTGTTAGGTGGGGGCTCGGTGATCAGACACAGAGGGCGGAGCCAGCATTGTACAGGCTAGGTACAGACCTATTCAGGGACCAGGGACTTCTCCTCCCACTAATCCAAATGTAGATGTCCCATTCAGCCTAGTGCTGACTCACCCTGCCCCTCCTGGTGCCATATACACCTCACCAGCCCCTGTCACTCAAAAGCCAGACATGCAATACACATCAGGCAGGCAGACACATAGCACACAGAAATGGCAACTTCTAAAAGTGGCATTTCTAAAATAGTTATAATAAATCTGCGCACACGATTGCGCAGCATTTATTATTACCATTCTAAATATACTAAACTTGACCACGCTGCTCCTCTCATAACAGGAATTACCACTGAAACACTTATCAGGGAATCCCCAATGCATGTCACACACTTAAGGTACATGTCCTATCTTTTACCTACAATGCACCCTGCCCATAGGGCGAGCTTGGGCCTACCTTAGGGGTGACTGACATGCATTAAAAGGGGGATCACACTTTAGGTGCCACGTCACAGCAGCAGTAACACTGCGCGCACAGGCCCTGCAATGGCAGAGGCCCAAGATAGGTTTGAAAGGCTACTTTGGTGGGTGGCGCAATCAGCGCTGCAAGTCCACCAGTAGCATTTAATTTACCAGCCCTGTGTATATGAGATACCACTTTACAAGGGACTGACAGGTAAAGTAAATAGGCCAAACAGGTGTAGACCAATCTTACCATATGTAACACAGAGAACACACGCACTTTACACTGGGCAGCAGTGCTAAAGTGTCCAGAGTCCTAAAACCACAAACACAATGTCATAAAAAAGGCTAGGAGAAAGGCAAAATGTTTAGGAATGACCCTGCAAAAAGGGACAAGTTCAACACAACCCCCTTCCAGCCAAAACGCAGGGTTGACCAATCACCACCTTGATGGGCTTCCCTGCTTTGGGCGATAGAACACGGATGCGGGCCCGCAACTGCATGGACACCATCCGGTTCTACGCCACTCTGAAACCATGTGGTTCCCTCTGTAAAAGCTCTCAGGACCAACTAGGTTACCCCACTGGTACACCCTAGCTGTCCACGGCCAGGACCAGGCGCTAGGCCACTCAGATGTCACTGGTCCTTGCCAATCCACAGAGTGGGGAGCAGTAACCCCTGGCACATAGTAACCATTCCCCTCTCATCAGTGCAGTTCCAGACTGCCACTGAGCCTCCAACCTAGGGTCCACACCCTCAGGCTGACCAGAAGTCACGGGCGAGGCTGTCCTCCCCCAACCTCTTCTTTATTTATTTATTTGGTGTTTTCTATAGCGCAAACATGACCCTGAGTGGGGTATCAGAGCGCTTCACATTTTGATATCAATAAACAGTTATTAGTAGTTGTACAATGATTTTGAGAAAAACATTATCGCTTCATAGACATATATACAATACCCCAAAGTGGTTAATGTTCGATTAGAGGTAGCATGTGTATAATCGTGGTAGAACAATGAAAGTGGCGAGTCTGCTGCGATTATGGGAGATATGTACTCATGTAAAAAGACTTGGCTTCATTTTTTAAAGCAGAGATTGACGAAATTCTTCTAATTTTGGGGGGGGGGGGCTTTCCAAATTCTGGGCGCTGCGCCAGAGAATGCTCGGTCATAAGTTCTTTTCTTGTGGAATCGGGCCGGTTTTAGTAGTAGCTCTCCGTGGCTCCGGGAGACACGGCATCCTCCTGAAAGTGTGATTTTCTGGGCTAGATACACTGGTGTTTTGTAGTGTACCGCTTTGTGGGTAATGCATGCCATTTTTAGTTGTATTCTCGCTTTGTAACCAGTTAAGAGCTTTCAGATGAGGGGTGATGTGATCGAATTTCCTGGAGCCGGTTATAAGTCTTGTGGCCGCATTGAGACAGGCTTTCAACGGGGCTGTTGAAATCTTGGGGAGACCAGCTAGGGCTGTGCAACCGTACTCAATCCTTGATGTTACGAATGCCTGAACTGCTGTTTTAAGGTCTGACTTATTTAAGAAGGGTTTCAGTTTTCTAAGGTAGCTTAAGTGGAACCGGGCATTTTTTGCCATTGTGTTGATATGAGATAGCATATTCAGGTTTTTGTCTAGTATGATCCCCAGGGATTTGGTAGACTCAACAATCCCAGGTGAGCAGTTTAGTGCCGTGATCAGATTGGTCCACTCTAGGATGTTCGTGGCGCTCCTCTGTGGGGAAATCAGCAGGAATTCCATTTTACGAGGGTTAAGCTTCAAGTGATTGCTGGTTAGCCAATGGATGGTACTCTTTAGTGCTTGGTTCATGATATCTATCTCTCCTGTCGATGTAATCTTGATGTACAGCTGTGTGTCATCTGCGTACATATGGAAGGAGATGTTTGCTCGTTGTAAGGTTTCTGTGAGTGGCTCTACGGATAGGTTGAAGAGTGTCGGGGATAGGGTTCTTTTGGAGTTCCGCACTCTCCTCCTGTGAGAGGCAACCTCAGAACACAACTCACCCACCAGTTCAGTGCCTTGACCCTGCAACTGATCCACCGACCTGGGATCTAAACCCTCAGGCTGCACCGGGGTCAGAGGCAAGGACTCCCTCCCTCTGCACCCCCTTCCAGAGCCCTGCACCCTCCCAACCGGAGTGGTACCCCTAGAAGCTACATCGGTCAATACACTGATTACAGTTGCCCTTCCCTCCAGGTCAGGCATACCCTGAACCTGGCCTCCCAACCCAGGGACGGAACTCTGTGGTTGAACAATTGCCCGGTGCACCAGGACTTCCAGGGGAGTATATATGCCCCTTCCCCCGTGGATAACACATAACTCATGTGTCGTGTGACAGTCTGCCTGGTGCAGATCTCCCGACCCCTGTCCATCTGACAGAGCGTGAAGATCCCCCAGGACAGAAGTGGTGTCACCCTGGTCATTCCTTGGTGACTCAGCCCTTCTGGCTGGCCCCTGACCCACTGGTTCTTCCACTGGGGACTCTTTCCCCCTCTCGCCCCTCAATCTGGACTTCTGCACCCTCCACTTAGGAGTGGCACTGCCAAACACCAGAACTGATGGAGGCCTGATTACAGACACTCCCAGCTCAACTGACACGGGGATATCCCCCTCAAAAGACGGTCCATCAGGACAGACTAGGCTCCCTACCTGCTGTTCCCTTAAGGAACCATCCAGTCCTGGAGACTGAGGTTGGGGCTCAAGATACGTCCCAGTCTCACTCCTTCTCCTGCAAGACAGGATGTGAGGCCCTTCAACCTCCTCACTATAAGGGGACCTAGCTGGGCTACTCTGAACCACTTCAACCACTCTGGGTTGGAAGATACCTGAACCACTCCTCTTAGGGCCACTCCTCTTAGGGTCACTCCCTAATGCCTCTACAGATCCTCTGGCAACCATCCAGAGGTCTGCTTCCCATGCAAGCTCCCTGGGATCAGAGAACTCACACTCCAACAGGTGTTGGTGCAACCCCGGAAAACAATTACTGAACATGTGCTCTCTGCAATCAGGATTGAACAGCCCTTCAAAATCATTTGCCGTGCTAACCATCACCCAATCGTCCAGTGCATCACAACATTCATCCACAAACTCCCCCCAAGACTGGTCAGACAGTTTTTTACTGCCCCAGAATCTCAACCTGTACCCCTCTAACTGGGAACCAGGTACCATACTCTGGGAACTGGAAATGGGACTTCCTGCACTGGACTCCATATTGCTGCCACCACTGGACCCCACCTTTACTGGTGAATCCAGACAACTAGTGTCTCCTTGCCAATTAAGTAACCACTGCAGGCCAACCCCAGAAATAGCAAACAGCAGAGGGGCAGTTACCTCCTCCAGCTTGCGCTGCAGGGCCCCCCCAGAAATAGCAGTCTGTACAAGGGCAGTCAAAAACTCCTTCAGATTCTCTGGTTTCTGTCCTTGGCAAGATACACAACCCATAGTGCAACAAGAGAACACATTTCAAAGAAATGATACTTGTAAGGAGAAAACAAAATCGGAAACAATAATACCCAAACTTGCGATTATCTAAATGCAGAGTTTGTATTGCGACCAGTTGTCGCTGTGGTACTGCGCAAACGCAGGTCCTATCCTCCCCGCTGACGACAAATGTTAGAAATGGGATTTCTGGTTGACTAGGGCTTGCGCCTAAGCCAGGCAGAAACCACCACTCTAGTCAGGGCAAGGGAGTTACACGCTGAAGATAACCCCTGCTCACCCCCTTGGTAGCTTGGCACAAGCAGTCAGGCTTATCCCAGAGGCAATGTGTAAAGCTTTTGCGCAACACACACACAGCAGCAACACACTAGGCACACCACAAAAGGAACTCCACATAAGGTTATATATAAAAATAGCCTTTGTATTATCCAAAACACCTTAGAATAGTAATCACACAATATGCACTGTGCCAACTGGCACTAGGCAAAATTTACAGGGGATTATATACACATGACAGGGTCAATTGGGCCACTGTCAAAACCAGCACAAAGCACAAATAGTAAATGTAGAACACAACCAGTAACTACTGGCAAAACACTGTACTCAGCATTATATCCTACAACATGAATCATATGATGCAATCAGATCACATTAGGCGTAAAACACATTATGCGCCAACCTCATAAGCATGAACACAGTATGCAATAATATACTCACCAGCATAAACACATTATGCAATAACCTCATGAGCAAAAATCACATTAGAGGCATAAATCAGGGTGCATAAATCACATTTATCATACGAACCACATAAATCACCTTAGGGCCTGGTGCCCTATCAACCTAACATTGACCCTCTAGCCAACTGGCCTTCTCAGAGGGCTCAAAATTCCTTATGTCCCAAAATGTCAGGGCTGGCTGCCACTGCAGCAGAATCTAAAGTGCGCATTTGTACTGGCCTAAACCGTGCAGCCGCCGCTAATTGCGGGGCAGCTGTGAAGATAACTGGGGGCACTGGCACTCACTGTGCCCTGGGTCCCCACTGGGACTCTCTAAAACGAAACGTCCCCAATCGTTGCAGTTGCCCGCTACGGCGGTGCAACTGAGGAAATAAATGCAGGCATGGGCACTTCAGTGCCCTCTGGACCCCTATTGGGGCCCTACAACTAATGTGCCCCTAAACGTTGCAGCTGCCCACTGTCAGGTGGGGCAGCTGGGACAATGACCCAAAAGAGGCACGGGCACCACTGTGCCCTCTGGAACCCCAGTGGGGCCCTAAAAACAATGTGGCCCACGTTGGAGCGGCCCGCTCTCCTGATGGTCCGCTTAGGCACCGACATTGTGCCTCGACCGGCACCAACATGGTACAATATCGAGCCCCCACTCATCGGCTCTGGGTAGGACTCCTCCGGTCCCGGGCGGCAGGTGTCAGAAGAGCCCCCACTCCTCGGGGACTCTCTTCTCCATCTGGCGGCATACGCGGGGCTTCCATCAGCTCACGGGAGCCTCGCTTGGCATTTCCTGACTTCCGGCCACACACAGTAGGCCCCGCCCCCAGTGAGGCGGATGCACCTGACTTCCGGTTGTTGGATCGGGCCGCGGTGGTGACTTCTTCGGCAGTGGCACAGTGTGGGGTGGGCACCCACCTTAAAATAAAGCATAAAGCAGGGTGGGCACCCGCCTCTAGAATATTCATAAAGTGAGGTAGGCTCCCGCTCGGCGTGCAAAATGCGGGGTGGGCCCCTGCTGAGGAAACAGCAAATGCGGGGGAATCCCTATGTCGGGATTCCCTCTAAAAGGGCTGCAGCTCCGCGCTGCAAAACCCACGCTCTCCTCTTTCCTGGGAGTAAAAGAAAAACGCTTGAATAGCGCAAGAGTCCTTCAGGGTCCAAGGGGCATAGCTGGGCCCAGGAAGGCCAGCACACAGGGCCCTCCAGTAGGTAGGCAAGCCCTCGTGGCGGTTCCTCCTGGGCCCTCAGCAGCAGCAAGCCACAGCAAGTACAGGAACAGCACAACATTCATGGGGTCACAGCCCCTATATTTATGTTACACATTCCTTTTTCTGCCCTGGCACAGGGCTTGGGGGAACCAGCCAAAACTGGTTCAGGGGGGAATTAGAGCACTTTGTTTACCAGGCTCCTCTTTCCCTTTGTCAGGTGGGGGCTCGGTGATCAGACACAGAGGGCGGAGCCAGCATTGTACAGGCTAGGTACAGACCTATTCAGGGACTGCTCCTCCCACTACTCCAAATGTAGATGTCCCATTCAGCCTTGTGCGGATTCACCCTGCCCCTCCTGGAGTCACACACACCTCACCAGCCCCTGTCACTCAAAAGCCAGACATGCAATTCACATCAGGCAGGCAGACACATAGCACACAGAAATGCCAACTTCTAAAAGTGGCATTTCTAAAATAGTTATAATACATCTGCGCACACCATTGCGCACCATTTATTATTACCATACCAAATATACTAAACTTGATCACGCTGCTCCTCTCATAACAGGAATTACCACTGAAAGACTTATCAGGGAATCCTAAATGCATTCCTATGGGAGGGCAGCCCCACAGTAGTGAGAAAACAAAATAGCTGTTTGTCACTACCAGGACATGTCACACACTTAAGGTACATGTCCTATATTTTACCTACAATGCACCTTGCCCACAGGGCTAGCTAGGGCCTCCCTTAGGGGTGACTGAGATGCAGTAAAAGGGGGGTCACAGACATGGCACACGCTTTAGGTGTCACGTCACAGCGGCAGTAACACTGCGCGCACCGGCCCTGCAATGGCAGAGGCCTGAGATAGGTTTGCAAGGCTACTTTGGTGGGTGGCGCAAGCAGCGCTGCAAGCCCACCAGATAACATTTAATTTACCAGCCCTGGGTATATGAGATACCACTTTACAAGGGACTGACTGGCCAATTAAATAGGCCAAACAGGTGTAGACCAATCTTACCACATTTATTACAGAGAGCACACGCACTTTACACTGGACAGCAGTGCTGAAGTGCCCAGACTCCTAGAACCACCAACACCATGGCAGAAAAAAGTCTAGGAGAAAGGCAAAAAGTTTAGGGATGACCCTGCAAAAAGGGTCCAGTCCAACAGTACTCAAAGAGGGTTTCCTATATATCTGTGGTTGATTGGTAATGTGAACTAAGCTAGCTGTAAAGTGTATGTGATAGGGTGAATGTTGTACATAATGCATGCGTTCTACACCTAAGGAGTGGTGTCTGTGATGGCAGTAATAAAGTCTGATGTTCCCCTGCGCTGTTTTGTACTTTCTGTCAAGCCAGTAATGCCATAGTAGTTTATAGAGCAATATGTGAGGAAATTAAGTTTGGATGATGTCATCAGTGATGTCATTTGAGATGTCATAAATGATGTCATAGAACATGTGATGAGTGATGTCATATGTGAGGTCATAAGCAAGTTATACTATAACTGGTGAATTCCTCTGGGTTTTTTTTCAAAAACATTAGTGTCGTCACTTGCAAATTCACCTAACCATAACGTTACTTTAACCTTTGTTTCTTTCAGTGAATATATATGTATATAAATATATGTTCAGCATTTTAAATTTTATGTAAAATGCCGGAGTTCTGTTACCCAAGGGACAGATTTGTCGTTCAAAGAGTCAGACACCAGGGTGAGGAGTGTGGCATGGCCCTGAAACCTGTATTCACATGCATGTAAACTTATAAATTGATTTACAGTCTGAAGAGGAAATCTGTGTTCTGAGTAACTTGGGCGATAGCTCTGCTGTTTAAAGTCAGAGCCTTCTAGCGCAATAGTAAACAAATGAAACCCCCAGAGGTGGGAACAGGAGCCACGCAGCCCTGGGCTCTAACTTACACTTTTAACACTCGATGACGTAGCTAGCCTCTAACATTGCTGTCTAATTTGCCACGCGGAGACTGTAATCTTAAATGCGCTGATTATAAACATTAACAACTGTAAATCGAAGCAGCAGATCCGCGCGCAGCCGCGACACGTCACTGTAACCAGGGGCGACCTATGCAGCATAGTCAAGAAGCAATTAAGATAAATAAAGGCATCTACCTGAACCTTCTGGAAGTATTCTGAATGTCTGTAACGTGAATGGTTAACATAAAGTGTACATGAAAGAGATTAAATAACCCACATTTAGCCAATTAAACAAAACTCCTGAATGTGAGGCTCCGGTGCTTTTTGGCTAACGCTCCAGTCTGTCTATGAGGACTGATTTTTTTATGCAACTTTAAGTAAAAATGTTTGGCGAGGAGCTCAAAAGATGTCTGGTCCCACAGCCCAAAAAACTTAAGATGGCTCGTCAACCTGGGTCTTAGTAACAAGAGGTGGCAGGCAGAGAGGGGCTTTGGGAGAGTTTCGGGGTTCCCCATCCGTAGGCGAGGCCACCTCCTTTCCGAGGACCCCTTACTTATCTATAGCATAGAGGTTCGAAGGCAGCTGCATATAGAGCAAAGCTATGTACTGTGTGGATACAGTGATGGCTGTGTACACGCCACAGATGTGTACATTATGGATACAGTGATGGCTGTGTATACGTCACAGATGTGTACAGTGTGGAAACAGAGATGGCTGTGTATAGGCCACAGATGTGTACAGTGTGAATACAATGATGGCTGTGTACACGCCACAGATGGGTACATTATGGATACAGTGATGGCTGTGTATACGTCACAGATGTGTACAGTGTGGAAACAGAGATGGCTGTGTATAGGCCACAGATGTGTACAGTGTGAATACAATGATGGCTGTGTACACGCCACAGATGGGTACATTATGGATACAGTGATGGCTGTGTATACGCCACAGATGTGTACAGTGTGGATACAGAGATGGCTGTGTATACGTCACAGATGTGTACAGTGTGGAAACAGAGATGGCTGTGTATAGGTCACAGATGTGTACAGTGTGAAACAGAGATGGCTGTGTATAGGTCACAGATGTGTACAGTATGGATACAGTGATGGCTGTGTATACGTCACAGATGTGTACAGTGTGGATACTATGATAGCTGTGTATATGTCACAGATGTGTGCAGTGTGGATACAGTGATGGCTGTGTATACGTCACAGATGTGTACATTATGGATACAGTGATGGCTGTGTACACGCCACAGATGGGTACATTATGGATACAGTGATGGCTGTGTATATGCCACAGATGTGTACAGTGTGGATACAGAGATGGCTGTGTATACGTCACAGATGTGTACAGTGTGGATACTATGATAGCTGTGTATACGTCACAGATGTGTGCAGTGTGGATACAGAGATGGCTGTGTATACGCCACAGATGTGCATAGTGTGGATACAGAGATAGCTGTGTATACGTCACAGATGTGTACAGTGTGGATACAGAGATGGCTGTGCCTATGACATGGATGTGTACAGTATGGCTACAGTGATGGCTGTGTATACGCCACAGATGTGTACAGTGTGATTCAGTGATGGCTGTGTATACATCACAGATGTGTACAGTGTGGATACAGAGATGGCTGTGTATACATCACAGATGTGTACAGTGTGGATGCTATGATGGCTCTGTATACGCCATGATGTGTACAGTGTGGATACTAAGATAGCTGTGTATACATCACAGATGTGTACAGTGTGGATACAGAGATGGCTGTATACGACACAGATGTGTATAGAATGGATACAGTGATGGCTGTGTATCCACCACAGATTGCATTGTAATTGCATTTATGTAGCGCTTACTACCCCTGACGAGGCGTCAAAGTGTTTTTTCGATCAGTAGCATGCTACTCTGGGACCCATAGAGGATTAGTGTTGAATTAGTATTGTGAAATATGAAAGTTATCTTAAGTGGTGGATAGGTTAGTCAGTTATTTGGATTCGGAAGGATAGCAGAAAGATAGAAGAGGAAAAAGGTTTGTATTTATATAGAGCTTGTTACCCCTGATGGGGTGTTGAGGCGCTTTTTTTGGCGACTACCATGCTACTCTGAAAACCCATAAAGGATTAGTGGTGAATTAGTATGGTGAAATATGAAAGTAAGTTGAGTGGTGTACATTAGTCAGTTATTTGGAGTGAGAAGGATAGCAGAGCGATAGAAGGGGAAGAAAGGTTTGCGTTCATATAGCACCTGTTACCCCAGATGGGTGTTGAAGCACTTTTCTGGTGAGTAGCAGGCTACTTCGGAACCCGTGAAGGATTAGTGGTGAAAATTAGTATAGTGAAATATGAAGTAGTTTGAGTGGTTGATATATTATTCAGTTATTTGGATAGAGAAGTGTAGGCGGCGGACTAGATGAGGGAAAGAGGTTTGTATTTATATAACGCTTGCTACCCCTGATGGGGTTTTGAAACGCTTTTTTGGTGGGTATCACGCTATTCTGGAACCATAGAGTAGTGCATTGGATATGCTTTTTCAGGAGAAAAGTAACAAACATACAGATCCAGGTACATAGAGGCACAATGGAAACAAGTACATGTAGACCAAAGATGCACTAGATAAACTCCAGTTTTCAAGTGTTATTATACTTTATTTTTTTTTATTTTTACAACATAATTATTCTTCATGTTTATTCAAAGCAATACACAAAGATAGGTACATATCTATAGTGAAAATAAATGCTTATATACAGAGGGATATGTTGTAAATTTCTGTTTTCTTATGGTGCTTATGTGGGGAAGAGCCAATTCTTGAGTAGTTTTCTGAAGATAAGGTGGCTGTCCGTGGATCTTATTTTGGGGGGTAAAGAGTTCCATAATTTGACTGCTTGAACAGAGAAGGATGTGCCACCCATTTTTTTTTCTTGTAGCTTGGGATTTTGAGGCGAGGTGCCCCTTTAGAGCGGAGGTTCCTTTGTTGAATGTGTTTGGTGAATTTGTTCCTGGTTAAGAGCGGTCCTATTCCATGTATTGCTTTGTGGGTGATACAAAGCAGCTTGAACGTGGATCTTCTTGCAACCGGTTACCAATGCAGGGCTTTCAAAGCAGGTGAGATGTGGTCTCGCCGTTTGATATGCAAGAGTAGTCTGGCAGCCGAGTTCTGAATCCGTTGTAGTCTTTTCATGGTTGTTAAAGGTGATCCGTGGTAGAGGCTATTGGCATAATCGGGTTTGGCCAGAACAAGGGAGATAGTGGCTTGGACCTTGTGTGGGAATCCCAAATGAGGGAAAATTTGTGGCAACGTTTTTATAGTGACAAAGCTTGATCTTGTTAGTTTGTCCACCTGGGCATTCATTGAGAGCTTGGAGTCCATGGTCATTCCGAGGTTTCTTACTTCCTTCGATACTTTAGGCGGTGATCCCAGTTCATCAGGCCAGATGGCTAGCGGGTCATAATGTTTCCAATCACCACACATGAGTATTTCCGTTTTGGAAGCATTCAATTTGAGATGGCTCCAAGTCATTCATTGATCGACGGCTCTGAGACAACTGAAAATAGGAGACCAGGACCTTACAGCCAAACTGAGCCCTAGTCCAAGCACTCAATCGAGTTCAAAAACCCTGATCTCAATGTCCAATAGAGGCCCTAGTCCTAGCGGTAGTACCAACCCTAATCCCAGCAACCAATTACACAGGAAGCCCTAGTCCCTACTTCCAATGAAAATCCCAACCCTAGTCTTAGTCCCAACCCTAACCCAGCAACAAATCACAAAAGAAGCCCTAATCGATACTTCCAATTAAAGGTCTAACCCTAGTCCCAATCCTAGTCCCAACAACCAATCACACAGGAAGCCCTAGTCCCTACTTCCAATAGAAATCCTAACCCTAGACCTAGTCCCAACCCTATATTGATTGAGTCACAGACCCAGAAACCAATCAGAACCCCTAAATACCCAACCAATGAGGACACTAACCCTAATCCAATAGAAACAGCAGATACAACCACATGTGTACACTGTGCATAGAGTGATGGCTGTGTATGCGCTACAGATGTGTACAGTGTGGATACAGTCATGGCTGTGTATGCGCCACTGATGTGTACAGTGTGGATACAGTCATATCTGTGTATGTGCCACAGATGTGTACAGTGTGGAAACAGTCATGGCTGTGTATACGCCACAGATGTGTACAGTGTGGATACAGAGATGGCTGTGTATACGCCACAGAGGTGTACAGTGTGGATACAGTCATGGCTGTGTGTACGTCACAGATGTGTACAATGTGCATACAGTGATGGCTGTATATACACCACAGATGTGTATAGTGTGGATATAATGATGGCTGTGTATACGCCACAGATGTGTCTAGTGTGGATACAGTGATGGCTGTGCATTTGCCACTTATGTGTACAGTGTGGATACAGTCATGGCTGTGTATGGGCCACAGATGTGTACAGTGTACACACTGTGATGGCTGTGTATATGCCAGGGATGTGTATAGTGTGGATACAATGATGGCTGTGTATACGCCACAGATCTATACAAAATGGATATAGTGATGTAATATATATGCCACAGATGTGTACAGAATGGATACAGTGGTGGGTGTGTATGCGCCACAGAAGTGTACAGTGTATATATAGAAATGGTAGTGTATACACCACAGATATGTATAGTGTGAATACAGTGATGGCTGTGTATACGAGACACATGTGTACAGTGCGTATATATAGAGATGGCAGTATATACACCACAGATGTGTATATTGTGAATACACTGATTGTGTGCATATGCCACAGATGTGTGCAGAATAGATACAGTGATAATGTTCATACGCCACGGATGTGTATAGTGTGGATACAGTGACGGCTGTGTATACGCCACAGAAGTGTACACTGCGGAAACAGTGATGGGTGTATATATGCCACAGATGAGGACAGTGTGTATACAGTGATGGCTGTATATACGCCACAGATGTGTATAGTGTGATTCAGTGATGGCTGTATATACGCCACAGATGTGTATAGTGTGATTCAGTGATGGCTGTGTATATGCCACAGAAGTGTACCCTGTGGAAACAGTGATGGCTGTTGTTAGACTTGTCATCTTTGCCATGGTTTCCCTTAACCTTTTGCCTCTACCTCCTGTATTTTTTATGCTGTACTGGATTTCGTTTTTGCTGGCTTAGATGCTTTGGGCACTTTGCCAATGCTGATCAGTGTCAAAGTGCAAGTGTTCCCTGTGTAAATTGTTGTTACAATTAGTTCTTCCCGATTGGCATATTTGATTTACTGGTAAGACCCTAGTAAATTGCACTGCAGTGTGTCAGGGCCTGCAGTACCGATTGTGCCAGCCATACGAGTAGCTTTGAAAAGGTAACCCAAGCTTGCCACTGCAGTATCTGTGCGCAATTATTAACTGTCATGTCGACTTGAGAAGTGAACCCACTTGCCAGGCCCTAACCTTCCCTTTTCTTACATGTAAGGCACTTCTATGGTAGGCCCAAGGTACCCCCACCCCGTGCAGGGTGCAGTGTATGTGAAAGGTAGGACATGTACTGGTGTGTGTGACATGTCCTGATAGTGAAATACTACTTATTTAGTTTTTCACTATTGAAAGGCTATCTTTCCCCATAGGATAGAATAGGAGTTTATTTATAACATCGTATAACTATAACTGCCCATTGGTATAAGATAGAGAAATAAAGTTTAGGCACTCTGAATTTTAAAACACATCTTTTAGTAACAATGGTTTTCAAATTGTGTGTTTGAAAATGGCACTTTTAGAAAGTAGGCATTTTCTTATTTAAACATTCTGTGTGCCTCTCCCTGTTTGTGCATTGACTGTCTGGTTTTGGAGTGACAGGGGCTCGGGATGTGCATTCACTGTACACTGCCACTAGGGGGGTTGAGGTGTGCCTGGCCATTCCTGGATGACTCAGAGCTTGGCTGAATAAACCCTGGCTGAATTTAGAGTAGTGGGAGCAGATTTCCTTGCCTTGCACCTGAATAGGGCCTGTCTTCTTTGCACAATGCTGTCTCCACTCTATGCTGTCATGCTGCACCAGTGAGGACAGAATTGGTTTGGACTGGGCTCAGAAACCCTTGCACAAAGAGAAGAAATACATTTTGTGGTATAAGTATTATACCTAAAACCCCCGAACTTTAGACTACTTCTGGAATCAGGAGGAACCTTTGCCAAGGAAAAGAGCTGGAGAAACTGGAGAAGTACTGCCCCTTTGCTGTATGCCGTCTGGGGTTGGCCTGCAGTAGCTGTTTCTGCCAAGGAAAGGACAAGGACTTTGCTGTGTGCTGTGTCCCCCTGCTTCAAGAAGATCTCCAAGGGCTTGAGTAGAGCTTGCCTCCTGGTCTGAAGTCTCAGGGACCCAAAGGCCCTGAACTTCCTAGCTGGGAGTTCTGACCTGACAAGTGGTGCCTGTGACTGTCTTGGGCCTCTGGAGGTTGTGCCTGCTGTTGGGAGCTGGAAAAGCCACGCAACTGCAAGAAAATCGATGCAAAGCTCTTCTTGTGGCTGTTTTCCCGACACAGCACCACTGTGCGAGAAGAATCGCCACGCATAGCCGCGCCGCTTCTGAAACCTACGCAGCGCCTGTCACGGCTGCAAGAGCCAATGCATCGAGGGGTCGGGTGGATACAGTGATGGCTGTGTATATGCACAGACATGTGCAGAATGGATGCAGAGATTGCTGTGTATACGCCACAGACGTGTACAGTGTACATACACAGATGGCTGTGTATACACCATAGAAGTGTACAGAATGGATACAGAGATGGCTGTGTATACGCCACAGACTTGTACAGTGTGCATACAGAGATGGCTGTGTATATGCCAAAGAGGTGTGCAGTCTGGTTACAGTGATGACTGCATATACGTCAAACAGGTGTACAGTGTGGATACAGAGATGGCTGTGCATACGCCACAGATGTGCACATAATGGATGCAGTGATGACTGTGCATATGCCACAGAGGTGTACAGTGTGAATTCAGTAATGGCTGAGTACACCACAGATGTTGTGTTAATACATTTCTAAAGCACAAGAATACCGTGGGGTGTTTTGGCACTGATTCAGCATAAGACCCATAGAGCTGAGGAGAAGACTAGATGCTAAAGAGCCATGTTTTAAACAGTTTCCTTAAATTCAGCAGAGTGGGAACTGCTCTGATGTTTATAGGCAGGCTATTCCAGAGTTTAGAGGCTTCTGAGGCAAAGCAACTACCACCTCATTTGAGTCTTTTGAATCTGGGGGGGAGGGCGTGACCATCATGGAGCTTTTAGATCGTAAATCCCGGCTGTGTACATAACATGCTAGGGATGGACGAGCCTGAGTCATGAAGAGCTTTGTAGGTAAGGCAAAGTGCCATGAATTTAATTTGATTGCCTACTGAAAGTCAGTGGAGTCCCTTGATGGCTGAGTAAACTGACAGAATTTTGGAAGATCAAGAAGAAGTCTAGCAGCCGTGTTCTAGACACTCTGCAGTTTTTTCAAGTATTGCTTTTGGAGATCTAAGTGTAGTCCATTAACGTAATCCAATTTGGTGAGGATTAACAGTGTACAGATGTGTACAGTATGGATACTATAATAGCTCTGTATCCATCACAGATGTGTACATTATGGATACAGTGATGGCTGTGTATACGCCACAGATGTGTACAGAATCGATACAGTGCTGGCTGTGTATACACCACAGATATGTACAGTGAGGCTCTGTGCAGGACACATGTATATAGCGTGGATACAGATGTGGCTGTGTGCAAGACACATGTATATATTGTGGATATGGATGTGGGACTCTGCAGGACACGTGTATAGTGTATTTATGGATGTGGCTTTGTGTAGGTCAATCAATCAAGCAATGAATCAGGAGTTTGTATAGCGCGACTACTCACCCGTGAGGGTCTCAATGTGCTGGGGGGCAAGGGGCTGCTGCTCCGTCTGGTCGTGGAGGTTCAGTCGAAGAGCCAGGTCTTGAGATCCTTCCTGAATTGGGTCAGTGACAGAAATTGCCTGAGGTAGAGGGGCAGGGTGTTCCAGATCTTGGTGGCAAGGTAGAAGGATCTCGCTCCGGTTCTAGTCATGTGGATCCGTGGGACGGTGGGCAGGGCAAGTTGGGTGGAGCAAAGTTGTCTGGCGGGTATGTGAAGCGGTGGTTCAGATATACTGGTCCCACATCATGGAAAGCTGTGTAGGCATGTGTGAGGAGCTTGAAGGTGATTCTCTTGTAGACTGGGAGCCAGTGGGGTTGTCGAAGGTGTTCTGTGATGTGGCTGTGGAGTTTCTGAACGTTCTGTAGTTTCCTGAGAAGTTTATGGGTGATGCCGGGGTAGAGAGTGTTGCCATAGTCGAGTCTGCTGGCGATGAGTGAGTGGGGGACCGTCTTTCTGGAATCTGTGGGGATCCATCTGAATGTCTTTCAGAGCAGGGGGAGTGTGTGTAAGCAGGATGAGGATACGGTGTTGATCCGGCAGATCATTGTGAGCGAGGAGTCCAGTATGATGCCTAGGTTATGTGCGTGGTATGTGGGGGTGGGAGGGGTTCCCAGGCGGTGGGCCAGCAGGAGTAGTCCCAGGCTGAGGGGGCAGGTCCCAGGATGAGTACTTCGGTCTTCTCCGAGTTGAGCTTGAGGCAGCTGTCTTACATCCAGTTAGCCATGGACTTCATCCCGCTTTGAAAGTTGATTCTGGCAGCTGTGGGTTGGTTGGTGAGGGAGAGAAGCAGCTGGGTGTAGTCAGCGTAGACGACAATATTGAGTCCATGGTTTCTGACAATGGCCATGAGGGGGGCCATGTAGAGGGTGGGGCTAAGGGAGGAGCCCTGCATGGGGCACTCCGCAGCCAATCTCTGTAGGGTCTGAGAGGAATGGAGGAAGTCTGGCTTGCTGTGTTCGGACTGTAAGGAAAAAATGGATCCAGTCCAAGGCCATTTAGCGGATTCTGGCGTCGTGGAGTCTCTTAATTAGGGTGCTGTGGGAGACTGTATCGAAGGCGGCCGAGAGGTCCAGTAGAATGAGGGCTGCAGTTTCACCATTGGTCGAGGAGGGAGCAGATGTCGGTGGCGGCGAGAAGTCCGGTCTCGGTGCTGTGGTTGCCTCAGAAGCCACATTGGGAGATGTCCAGGACGTGATTCCTTTCGATGAACTTGGAGAGTTGGGCATTGATGTCCTTCTCTATGACCTTGGCTGGGAACGAGAGGAGTGAGATGGATCGGAAGTTCTTGAGGTCAGTTCGGTCGGCGGATGGTTTCTTCAGCAGGGGGTTGATCTCGGTGTGTTTCCAGTCGCTGGGGAAGGTGGCGGTTTCGATGGAGCAGTTGATGGTGTGACGAAGCTCGGGGCACTGGAAGTGGCTGCTTTATTATAGATGTGATGCATGCAAGGGTCCAATAGGGCTCCAGAGTGGATGCTCTTTAGGGTCTTGAATGTGTTGTCTGTGGTGAGCGGAGTCCAGTTGAGCAGGAACTGTTGGGGTGCGGCGAGGTTGTGTACAGTGGTGACGGGCGTTGTGGCAGGGTCTTGGGTGTTGAAGCTGACGTAGATCGGCCTCATCTTGTGGTGGAAGAAGGTGCTGAGTTTGTCACAGAGGTCTTGGGAAGGGGAGCATCTGTGATCTCACTGATGGGCCTGGTGAATTCCTTGACGATATTGAAGAGTTCTTTGCTGTTGTGTGCATTGGCGTTGATTCTGTCTTGGAGGGCTGTTTTCCTTTTGGTTTTGAGGAGGTGGTGTGCGTTGACAGCCATTTTGGGGGTTGCGTGGGTTTCTGGGATTTTGTTGTTATTCTATCACTTCTCGAGTCGTCTGCAGGTGCGTCTGGACTCGTGGAGGGTGGGAGTGAACCAGCCTGCTATCTTAGAGTGTTGCTTGCTGGGTTTCTTCTTAAGGGGTACCTGTGTCAGTGCGGTCAGAGGTCCATCAGTGAAGGTTACGTGCTGAGGTGTTGGCATCTGCTGATGTTTGTGGTGTGGTAGTACTGAGGAAGACGGATAGATGTTCTTCGGTGGCCTAGTTGCAGCTACAATGGCGGGGTGGGTGAGGGCGTTGGAGTTGGGAGTGGTAAAGGCAAAGTGCAAGCAATGGTGGTCAGTCCAGAGAACTTTGGTGGTGTGGCTTTAGGTGATGTTTCCACTAGGGGAGAAAACGGGGGTCGAGTGTGTATCCGGTTGCGTGGGTTGGAGAGGTGACTAGTTGCTTGAGTCCAATGTTGGTGAGGTTCTCCAGAAGGGATGCAATGTTTTGGTCACTGGGGTTGTCCAGGTGGAAGTTGAGGTCGCCGAGTAGAATATAATCGGTGGATGTGAGAGCCTGGGGTGCGATCAGATGGACAATGGTGTCAATGAAGGACATGCAGGGGCGGGGAGCCGTGTAGACAAGGGTGCCTAAGAGGGTGGTGTCATGTATAGAGTGTGGATACGGAAGATACTCTGTGTAGGACACATGTATATAGTATGGATACAGCTGTGGCTGTGTGCCTGACACATGTATATAGTGTGGATACAGATGAGGCTCTTTGCAGTACACATTTATATAGTGTGGATACGGGTGAGGCTCTGTGAAGGACGAATGTATATAGTGTGGATACAGGTGAGGCTCTGTGTAGGACACATGTATATAGTGTGGCTACAGAAGTAGCTGCATGTAGGACACGTATATGGTGTGGTTACAGATGAGGGTCTGTGTAGGACACATGTATATGGTGGGGTTACGGACGAGGCTCTATGTAGGACAGGTATATAGTGTGGTTACAGATGAGGCTGTGTGCAGCACACATGTATATAGTGTGGTTACAGAGGATGCTCTGTTTAGGACATGTATATGGTGTGGTTACAGATAAGGGTCTGTGTAGGACACATGTATATGGAGTGGTTACAGATGAGGCTCTGTGTAGAACACATGTATATGGTGTGGTTACGGATGAGGCTCTATGTAGGACAAGTATATAGTGTGGTTACAGATGAGGCTGTGTACAGCACACATGTATAGAGTGCAGATATGGATGAGGCTGTGTGCAGTACACATGTATATAGTGTGGTTACGGATGAGGCTGTGTGCAGGACACATGTATATAGTGTGGATACGGATGAGGCTGTGTGTAGGACATGCATATGCTGTGGATGAAGTCACAGTGGGAGGAGTGCAGTGTAATGTGCAAATGTATCACTCCTTACCATTCCCAAGGGAATGGGTTGGTTGAGAGATTTAACCGAACCTTGAAAGGCATGATAAAGGGTTTTGCAGAACCCATGAGACGTAAGTAGGACGTCTTTCTACCATGCCTGGTGTTTGCCTACAGGGAGGTACCGCAGAAATCGTTAGGGTTCAGTCCCTTTGAATTGCTGTATGGGTACCCTGTGAGAGGACCTCTGAGTCTAGTGAAGGAGGGCTGGGAGAAAACTCCTGTTAAGACTCCCCAAGATGTGTTAAGCTACATGCTGGACTTCAGAAACCAGACTCAACGCTTCAGGAAACTCGCTCAGGCGAACCTGGAAGCCAGCCAAGAGGAAATGAAATGATGGTATGACCAGAATACCACTCTGGTTGAGTTTCAGCCTGGCCAGAAAGTGTGGGTGATGGCCCCTGTGGAGCCTTGTGCACTCCAAGACAGGTGGACTGGTCTATTTGAGGTGGTGGTGTGCAAGAGTGATGTAACCTACCTGGTTAACTTGCAGACTCCCAGGAATCCTTTGAGGGTCCTGCACGTGAACTGCCTCAATCCTCACTTTGAGAGGTCTGAAGTGACAATGCTCCTGCTATAGATAATGGCATGGAGTGAACCTCTTCATGAACTCTTGTCAGCCAATGAATATGATGGGTCAATGGAAGGAGTAACCCCAGGGAGCAGAGGGACTGTCGCCAGGTGCTGGGACAGTTCACCTCCCTGTTCTCCCTGACTCCAGGAATCACTGATTGGTGCGTCCATGATGTGGGCACGGGGGACAGTTTACCTGTGAAGCATAAAATGTACAGAGTCAGGGCCAGCATTAAGGAAGAGGTTTCCAAAATGTATTTATTTATTTATTTATTTATTTATTCATTTATTTATTTGCGGTATTTGTAGAGCGCGACACTCATCCCAAGGGATATCACGGCGCTGTGAACCAAGAGAGACTACTGAAGGCATATGCTGGAAGGTTACGTTTTGGGGAAAAGATGTGTTTTCAGTTTTTTCCGGAACTGGAAGTAGTTTATGGTGTGTCTTAGGTCGGTAGGTAGATCATTCCTCCTTTTGGCCACCAGGTAGGAAAAAGCGCGACCGCCTGTTCTGACTTTATAGATTCGTTTGGGTTTGGCCAGGGCTGAATGGTTCGACCGTAGATTCCTATTGGGAACATAGAACTCGATTTTCCCTTGAAGATTTGTAGGGTCAGTTTTATATAAAGCTCTATGCGCATGGCTAAGCAGTTTAAAGGCAGACCTCTGACGCATCGGAAGCCAGTGGAGTTTCTTTAGGCATTCCGATGCCGAGTCTCGTTTGCCTTTATTACAGACCAGTTTGGCCGCTTGATTTTGCAAGACCTGTAGACGGGAGAATAGTTGTTCATTCATCCCTTCGAATAGTGCGTTGCCATAGTCCAGGCGGCTGACCAATAGTGCCTGTGTGACTGAGCGTCTACAGTCCAGGGGTATCCAAGGAAATATCCTTGCGAGGAGTTTTAGTATAGCAAAGCCCTTGCCCCAAAGGGAGCGGACATGATCCTTCATGGACAGGGCATTGTCCATAATGATTCCCAGATTTCTGGCGTGTTGTTTGGGAAAGGGGGGCCAATCCCAGTGAAGGTGGCCACCATGTGGCATCCCACACACGTTTGGCTCCACCGAACAGGAGGATCTCAGATTTGCCGGCGTTTAATTTTAAACAATGGTTGTGCATCCATTGGGCCATCTCGGAGAGGCAGTCATGTAGCTTTTTTTTAGTTATCTCAGGCCCTTCGTTCATAGTCACCATCAGCTGTGTATCATCAGCATAAGAGCAGATGCCAATGCCCCACTTCCTTCCAATGTCAGCCAGAGATGAAATATAGACATTGAAAAGAGTGGGGCTCAGTGAGGCCCCCTGAGGGACCCCACAGCCGATGCGGTTGGGTTTTGAGTGGAACTGGCCCATATGCACTGCCTGGGTACGGTTGCTTAGGAAAGATTGAATCCAGTTCAGTGCTGTAGATTGAACTCCTTTACTCAGGAGTATGTTCAGCAGGCAGTCGTGGGATACCGTGTCAAACGCCGCTGACAGGTCAAGCAGTATCAGTGCCACTGCTCCACCTTGATCGGTGGAGGATCTGATACTGTCCGACACTGCCAGCAACGTTGCCTCGGTGCTGTTGTTAGCTCTAAAACCTGTCTGGGAAGGATCCAGAAGAGAATTGTCTTCTAGATGCTTAGTCAGTTGTACGTTGACCAATTTCTCCAAGGCTTTGGAGAGGTAAGGGAGCTGGGAGATGGGTCTATAATTCTCTGGATTGAAAATATCAGATCCCACTTTCTTCAGGAGGGGGGTCACGGAGGCATGTTTCCATGCCTCAGGGAAGATGGCAGTAACTAGCGATTTATTGAAGAGTTGGGTGACAAAGGGGCAGAGCGTGGGTGCGATTTTAGAGAACACGAAATGGGGACAGGGGTCCGAAGGGGAACCGGATTTGACTGTGTTTAATACCGCTAAAACCTCTTCTTCGGAGAATGGTTCAAAACTGGTTAGGCAGGGTACATTGCATGGGTCTGATTGGTCTTTGCATCTTTCTGATGAAATAACAGTCTTACAAAGATTGTCTGGGGTACTGAGAGTATTTTGGGGGGTAAAGGTAGAATATATTTTTTTGATTTTATCAGAAAAGAAGGTGCTAATACGCTCACAAGCCTCAATTGAGGGGGTGAGGATTTGTGAGGTGCTCGAGGGTTTACTAAGCTCCTTTACTATTCTGAACAGTTCTTTAGCTGAGTTGCTATTCTCCTGAATGCGTTGGGTAAAATAGACCTTCTTTGCATCTTTAATGGCCGAGATATATTGCTTCCGTTTATAGGTATAATTTAGTCTTGCTTCGCTATCTTTCTTCTGTCTCCATAAGTGTTCATGTTTTTGGTAGTCCCTTTTAAGGTTTTTTAGGTGGGGGGTGTACCATTTCTCTGTTGTAGTTTTTTTCCTAGATTCCCGCATAGGTGCTAGTTTGTCTAATGTTTGCCGTATTCTGGCATCTAATAGGACGACGTCGTTACAGACAGGGGAATCGTCCGGTTGTGTAGCGTCCACTTCGCAGAAATATTTCTCAAAGTTTGATTCATTGATTAGCCTCCAGGCTCTATTGGAGATAAGAGGGGCTGTTTTAAGCTTCGGAGGTTTGCCAGGAAATTTAAATGAGAAGGATATCATGGAGTGGTCTGACCAAGATAGGGGAAGGATTTCTCTTATATCGGTGGATTCGATATTGGTAAATAGTAAATCTAGGGTATGGCCAGCTGAGTGCGTGGGACCCACTATCCACTGTCTTGGTTGGAGAATTCCCATATCATATTCCAATTGGGAGGATCCTGGGGCATCTGTTTTCTCATAATGGATGTTGAAATCGCCAACAACCATATAGTTTTTGTTTTTTAGACAGAGAGGTAGCAGTTGATTCAATAGTTTGGCGCCGAGACTGACTTGTTGTCCTGGGGGATTATATATAACTGCACCGGCTATGATGGTGAGACCCTCAAAAAGTACTTTGAATGGTAGGGTCTGATGGTCAATATAGGTGGTTATAGGTTCGGTGAGGCATGTTAGAAAATCCCTGAATATCACAGCAACTCCGCCACCTTTTTTTCCCAGTCTATCTTGTGTGATGATTTTGTAGTTGGGGGGAAGGGCGTTTGCTAGGTCTGGAGCACTGGTTTCAGATAGCCAGGTTTCGGTGATGAAAACCAGGTCTGGGGTCTTGGATATTAGTAGATCCCAGATATCAAGGGCATGTTTAGGGAGAGATCTTGCGTTGAGATATAGACAATTCAGCGCGAAATGATTAGTATCGGGATTATTTGGTAATCTGTTAGAGTTTGACTCATGCTGGACCATCTACACGCAAGGCAGGAGATGGGTCCATAGGATAAACCTGGGCCAGTTTGGATACAGGGATGTGGTTTTGTGTTTGTGTTGGCTTTGTTAAAGGCCAATAGCTCGCAGCGCGAGTAGCGAATTGGTGTGGGCAGAGTTTGAGTGGGACCAGTAGGGGGTATAGCCCCTAGTCCCGGCCGGTCGCAGACGGGCGCAGACGGGCTCCTTCGGCGCGCTGACGGCACGCCCGCTGCGCTCGTCCGCTGCGCTTCCGGTAAATGCACATTAATAAAGAGAGGAAGAAGGGCGTGGCCTTAGAAAGTGGGCGTGGCCCGGGGATCGAGCGCGCGATGGCGGCGAAGAGTGTTCCCTGCCTGCAACAGCGCTCAAATCCGCTGTGAAGGGGACTTCAAGGCGGTTGAAGGGAAGTGCCCAGGGGTGAGTGAAACGTGAGTTTAAAACAACAGAATACAGCAGTTTTTAAAATTACACACAGAGCATACTCTCCCGGCTAAAATGTTGGTGTTAGGGGCGATAGAGCCCTCCAGCAACCCCAGGGCTAGCCCAGTGGTCTTGGTTCCGAAAGCTGCCATGCCCACTGCTACTCCTGAACTACCGTGGGCTCAATGCTGTCACCAGGACTGACGCGCACCCCATCCCCACAGCAGATGAGCTCATTGATCTGCTTAGAGAAGCCCCGGTACTGAAGCACGTTTGATTTAACGTCTGGGGACCGGCAGATTGCCTTGATTGATGGGGCAAGAGAGAGGTCTGCATTTTCAATGCCAGAGGGGCACTACCAGTTCTGTGTCATGCCCTTTAGGTTGAAGAACGCCCCTGCCGCTTTACGGAGACTGGTCAACCAGGTACAGTCCGGGCTAGAGGAATTCAGCACCGCTTACCTGGATGACATTGCTGTGTTCAGCTCCAGCTGGGAGGAACGCTTGCAACACCTCGGTGAAGTGTTGAAGGTTCTGCAGAAGGCAGGGCTCACTTTCAAGGCCAGTAAGTGCCAGATATGGCAGGGATCTGTGGTGTGCTTAGGGCATCAGGTAGGAAGCAGCCAGGCGGTACACTTACAGCCTAAGATAACACCATTCTGGCTTGGGAGCCACCCAACACCCAGACAGAGGCGAGAGCCTTTTAGGACTCCGCATACCACAGGCATTTTATCAAGGGATATGGCACCAATGTTGCCCCCTTGACAGAGGTGACTTCAAGGAAGCAGCCAAGGATAGTGATCTGGACCGATGCCTGTCAGACCGCTTTTGATGCCCAGAAATCTGCCATGTGCACGGCGCCAGTGCTCAAGACACCCAACTTCTCCCAAGAATTTACCTGCAGACAGATGCTTCAGAGCATGGTGTGGGAGCAGCACTCTCACAATTGAAAGACGGGGGCTTGGACCAACCCGTAGGTATCATTAGTAGGAGGCTACTTCTCAGGGAACAAAGGTGGAGCGCAATTGAAGGAAGCTTTTGCTGTGGTCTGGGCACTGAAGAAGCTAAGATCCTACTTATTTGGGACTCACTTCTGGGTTCAGACAGACCAAATGCCCCTCAGATGGTTGATGCAGATGCGGGGTGAGAATCTAAAACTGTTGAGGTGGTCCATCTCCCTAGAGGGAATGGCCTTTACGGTGGAACCCCACCCTGGTACCGAACACGCCAGTGCTGATGATCTGGCCAGAATATTCCGCCTTAGTGATGAGAACTCCCAAGATGGTGGGTAGTTCTCCCATCTTTCAGCTGGAGGGGACACATGTTAGGCTTGGTATGTTTGGCGTGTTTTCCCCTGACTTTTTTGCCTCTACCTCCTGCATTTTTTATGCTGTGTTGGATTTCGTTTTTGCTGGCTTAGATGCTTTGGGCACTTTGCCACTGCTGATCAGTGTCAAAATGCAAGTGCTCCCTGAGTAAAGTGTTACAATTGGTTCTCCCTGATTGGCATATTTGATTTACTCTTAAGTCCCTAGTAAAGTGCACTGAAGTGTGCCAGGGCCTATAAACCCAATGCTACTAGTGGGCCTGCAGCACTGATTGTGCCACCCAACTGCGTAGCTGTGAAAAGGTAACTCAGGCCTGCTACTGCAGTATCTGCGTGCAGTTGTTAACTGCCATGTCGACTTGGCAAGTGAACCCACTAGCCAGGCCCTAACCTTCCCTTTTCTTACATGTAAGGCACCCCTGTTGTACACCCCTGGGTAGGGTGCAGTGTATGTGCAAGGTAGGACATGTACTGGTGTGTGTGACATGTCCTGATAGTGAAATACTACCAATTTTGTATATCGGTATTGAAAGGCTATCTTTCCCCATAGGATAGAAGTTTATTTATAACATCTTATAAATATAACTTCCCATTGGAACAAGATAGAGAAATAACGTGTAGGCTCTCTGAACTCAGAATTTTTTAACACATCTTTTAGTAAAGATGGTTTTTAAATTGTGTGTTTGATAATGCCACTTTAAGAAAGTAGGCATTTTCTTGTTTAACGATTCTGTGTGCCTCTGCCTGTTTGTGTATTGACTGTCTGGTTTTGGAGTGGCTGGGGATGTGCATTTACTGTAGACTGACACTAGGGGGGTTGAGGTGTGCCTGGCCCTTCCTGGAGGACTCAGAGCTGGGCTGAATAAACTCTGACTGAATTTCGAGTAGTGGGAGGAGATTTTCTTGCACCTGAATAGGGCCAGTCTCACTTGCACAATGCTGTCTCTACCCCATGCGGTCATGCTGCACCAGTGAGGACAGAAATGGTTTGGACTGGGCTCAGATACCCTTGCACAAAGAGAAGAAATACATTTTAGGTATAAGTATTAGACCTAAAACCCCCAAACTTTAGACTACTTCTTTTTTTTTGTTTTTTTTTTGTTGTTGTTTTTTTGGAGTTTTATACAGCGAGAACTTGACCCGAATCGGGTATCAGAGCGCTTTACATAGCACCAGTTATGTTACATGAGGACACACATTCATTGTTGGCAGGCACGGGGAGATTAAATGATTTGCCCAGAATCACAGGATGTTCAGCGTCATTGCCAAAACTCGAACCCAGTTTCCCAGGTTTGAGGTTGACCGCCCTTCTGGAATCAAGAGGAACCTCTGCCAAGGAAAAGAGCTGGAGAAACTGGAGAAGTACTGCCCCTTTGCTGTATGCTGTCTCTGGTTGGCCTGCAGTAGCTGTTTCTGCCAAGAAAAGGACAAGACTCTGGTGTGTGCGGTGTCCCCCTGCTTCAAGAAGATCTCCAAGGGCTTGAGTAGAGCTTGCCTCCTGTTCTGAAGTCTCAGGGACCCAGAGACTCCACCCCAGCTCCTCTGAACTTCCTAGCTTGGAGGTCTGACCTGCCAAGAGGTGCCTGTGACTGTCTTGGGCCTCTGGAGGTTGTTCCTGCTGTTGTAGATCTACGTCAGCTTCAACACCCAAGAACCTGCCACAATGCCCGTCACCACTGCACTCAACCACGCCGCACCCCAACAGATCCTGCTCAACTGGACTCCGCTCACCACAGACGACACATTCAAGACCCTGAAGAGCATCCACTCTGGAGCCCCATTGGACCCTTGCATGCATCACATCTTCCATAGAGCAGACACTTCCAGCGCCCTGAGCTTCGTCACACCAACTGCTCCACCGAAACCACCACCTTCCCCAGTGACTGGAAACGCGCCGAGATCAACCCCGGCGGATGCTGAAGAAACCATCCGCCGACCGAACTGACCTCCAGAACTTCCGACCCATCTCACTCCTCTCGTTCCCAGCCAAGGTCATAGAGAAGGCCATCAATGCCCAACTCTTGAAGTTCATTGAAAGGAATCATGTCCTGGACATCTCCTAATCCAGCTTACGAGGCAACCACAGCACCGACAGCATCTGCTCCCTCCTCAACCAAGGCGAAACTGCAGCCCTCAGTCTACAGGACCTCTCGGCCGCCTTAGATACCATCTCCCACAGCACCCTAATTAAGAGACTCACGATGCCGGAATCTGCGACAAGGCCCTGGACTGGATCCATTACTTCCTTACAGGCCGAACACAGCAAGCAGACTTCCTCCATTCCTCTCAGAACCTACAGAGATTGGCTGCGGAGTGCCCCAGGGCTCCTCCCTGAGCCCCACCCTCTTCAACATCTACATGGCCCCCCTCGCGGTCATTGTCGGAAACCACGGACTCAACATCTTCGTCTACGCTGACTACATCCAGCTGCTTCTCTCCCTCATCAACCAACCCAGTCGCCAGTATCAACTTTCACAGCGAAATGAAGTCCATGGCTAACTGTATGTAAAACAGCTGCCTCAAGCTCAACTCGGACAAGAACGAAGTGCTAATCCTGGGACCTGCCCCCTCAGCCTGGGACGACTCCTGCTGGCCCGCTGCCTGGGAACCCCTCCCACCCCCACCGACCACGCACGTAATCTAGGCATCATACTGGACTCCTCGCTCACAATGAACTGCTAGATCAACGCCATATCCTCATCCTGCTTACACACGCTCCCCGTGATCCGAAAGACATTCAGATGGAACCCCACAGATTCTAGAAAGACGTTCACCCACTCACTCATCACCAGCAGACTCGACTATGGCAACACTCTCTACCCCGGCATCACCCAGAAATTTCTCAGTAAACTACAGAACGTTCAGAAACTCCTCAGCCACATCACAGAACACCTTCGACAACTCCACTGGCTCACAGTATACAAGAGAATCAACTTCAAGCTCCTCACACATGCCTACAAAGCTTTCCACGATGTGTGCCCAGCATATCTGAACCACCGCTTCTCATACCATGTACCTGCCAGACAACTTTGCTCCACCCAACTTGTCCTGCCCACATGACCAGAACCGGTGGAAAATCCTTCTCCTACCTTGCCACCAAGACCTAGAACACCCTGCTCCTCCACCTCAGGCAATCTCCGTCACTGACCCAGTTCAGGAAGGATCTCAACACCTGGATCTTTGACTGAACCACCACGACCAGATGGAGCAGAAGCCCTCTGCCCCCCAGCACATTGAGACCCTCACGGGTGAGTAGTCGCACTATACAAACTCCTGATTGCTTGATTGATTGACCTGCACAAAGCCACATCCATAACTACACTACACGCGTGTCCGCCAGAGACCCACATCCATATCCACACTATATACATGTCTTGCACACAGCCACATCTGTATCCACGCTATATACATGTGTCCTGCACAGAGCCTCACTATACATATCTGTGGTGTATACACAGCCAGCACTGTATCAATTCTGTACACCTCTGTGGCGTATACACAGCCATCTTATCCATAATGTACACATCTGTGATGTATACAGAGCCATTATACTATCCACACTGTACACGTCTGTAGCATATACACACTCATCACTGTATCCATACTGTACACATCTGTACATTGTTAATCCTCACCAAATTGGATTACGTTAATGGATAGGCACTTGAACAGGGTGAACACCATCATACTGGGCTTCGCCTCTGAGGGCTATAAATTCAACTTTAAAAAATCTAGAATTGCCCATCTCAATGTCCTTTTCCTAGGATATGAACTTTCAAGTGAAGACAAAAGCCTGGCAGTGAACTTTTTAGAAAGGAGTGCGCTGCTCCAACCTCCAAAAACGCTGAAAAACTTACAGTTTAGTCTAGGTTTCCTGAATTTTGGAAGAACTTATATTCTAAATTACGCAGAAAGGGTTAAACCTCTCAATGAACTAATCAAACCTGATTTCAAAATCAAAGATTGGAAACAAGAACACACAGAAATCCTGCGTTCACTACAAGCTGACTTGTTAGCAACAAATCACTTACAAACACGCGTAAATACACGCAATTTAGTGATCCGAATAATTTCGGATCAATGTGGATTCACCTACTTAACTTTTAACGAAGGTGAAAAAGTACCAATTGCATACAAATCACATTTGTATACACAAGCGGAAATGCGCTTCACTTCAACAGAACAAATTCTGACAGCAGTTCAAACCGCTGTAGCAAAAGAAAGAGCTCTAGCTCAGGGAAAACGCATTATTGTCGTGACTCTAGTACCAGCCTTAAAGGCAGTAACAAAAGCGAGCATTCCAAATGCAAAAGCTTTACATCCAAGATGGATACGATGGGTTAATTCTCTTGCTGCAACGGATGTTGAATATGTTTTTGATCCTTATTTAAAAACACAAGCATTCCTGCAATACGAACACGAATGTCCTCTGCCTATTGAGATTCTCCCTCTTGACCAGTATGAATTCATAATTTATACTGACGGATCAGCACAACCCGCTACGGAAAGTAAGCAAGTTTACAGTGCAGCGTGCGTGATCGTTAAAGGTCGTATGCACAGTGGTAAATTCCGGCCGATGGTCACTAAAACACAATCTCTAGGAGATTGTACAGCTCAGCGAGCTGAACTACGAGCATTCAAATTGGCACTTGAAAATACGGATCGCGAATTTCCCACACTTATAGTTTGCGATTCTTTTTACTGTGTACAATCATACAATGAATATTTACAGACTTGGCTTCAAAATGGTTTCAAAGATGCAAAAGGTAGCACAATCAAGCATAAAACACTTTGGGAACAAGTAGTTCAGTTGCAAAACGGACCACAAAACACTCACGTGATACACACACTGAGTCATCAACGTGGTGGTGTTCACGTTGCAGGGAATTCATTGGCTGACGAAGCTGCAAAGGGGGCTGTGCAAACGGCTTCCGTAGCTGCAAACACTCATTCAAAAACAAAAATAGACAGTGAGATATTGTTGGCTGTCAATGCTTCAAGCAAAGGCAGTGGTGCAGCGTTACCTAAAAAGTTTCCACTCAAATATTCGTATATAATTGATGCGAACAACGTTCCGTTTGCTCGAATCCCTGGAGTGGGGATAGGGTAATTCCAAACATGGAATGTAGAGCAGCTTTGATTTATGAAGCACACCTGGGAGAGGGCCTGTCACATCAGGGGATCTCTAAAACAATCTTAACATTAAAAGAGATGTACTGGTAGCCTGGAATGAATACACTTATTCACACCTTCGTCAATAACTGCATAGACTGCAATAGATATTGCCACCAGACACCAGACTACGAAGTAGCCTGCCCAGTACAGACACCATTGTTCAACAGCATTAGACTATCTTCATGCAGGCGTCCTCTTGGACAAATGCAATCCCACGAACACTAACTCAAGGTTCCTATGGATGTGGCCTCAGCGCTCGGCTGACGCTCGAACTGTTATAAAAGATTTGCGAGTCTTTATCGGCACACACGCAATTGGCACACTACATTCCGACCAGGAACCTGCGTTTAGCTCTCTGGCTTACAAAGAAGCCATGACCAGTTTGGGCATTGCATTGCGGTACTCCTCTCCATTCCTTCCTGAGGGAAATTCGGTTGTGGAAAGGGAAAACCGGGACATAAAGCGGTCTATAACAGCTAGGTTATTAGGTTTGGGTGATGGGTGGTTTAAACATCTTTATGGGGTCCAACGCTCATTAAACAATTTGCCAAGAAGTTCTCTTGGGGGGGGGGTCACTCCATATGAGGTCCTATTTGGGACAAGAATGTGAGTTCCGGATCTCGAATGTAAAGGCACAGTGGTGGAAAATAAACAATTTGATATCAAAGATCGTTTGGCAGTTTTAACAGGACTTAAATTAACTAAGATCAAAACAAAGCAACATTTTCCTGAAGCCAACTACCACTGGGGATAATCCAGCCATCTCAGCAAGGCCTGTCTGGATCCCAAAGCTTGGGTATCTAGTCAGAGAAAAGATCGCGGACAAGAAGGAATTTGGGCCTTCTTACAGACAACTAGTACCGGTCCTAGCAATCCACGGATCAAGAACAGTACTTCTGCCGCCCCTTGCTGGAAAAAAGGAGAAAAGATTTGTGTTCATCGACCTCATCAAACCACACTATGTGGCCGATACTAAACAGTAGGCCATGTGGACTCCGACCAAGTAGCAGACGCACTCCTCTAGCTACTATTCAAGAGGTTCAAACTGAAAGACTCATCACCATTGAGAATACCACAGTAAGAAATGAAGCACTAAGCAACAATGCTATGGAACTCATCCCTCTTGAAACCCAAATAACAGTTCGTCCTGATACACCGGTTTACACCAACGTAACAAGTGATCCACTGGTTCCAGCGATTTCAACGAATCCTGATACAATTTCAACCATTGACAGAACTGCTTCTGGCTATTTCATTAACTAGGATACGTTTTCTGAGGATCCCAGCGAGTCTGAAACAACGCCAGCGAAAAGAACTTTCAAAGAACAAGCACAAGACTTCTTTCATCACGTGAAAGACTTATCTGGTTTCACCATGGATTGAACTATGGATTATTTCTGGAATATTTTTCTTTCTGCTTTGGCTAGCTTTCGTAATAACTCTGAGCATGTTGATAGATGGAAGATATATTCATTTGGACACAGGAAGTAAAAATGTGAACTTACTTTTGAAACCACACAAATCATCCCATCGTGAAGCAAGAGACTTGTCAGCAGTGAACATCACAGCCGTTTCTATACAAGATGGTATAGTTTGGGACAAAACGGATTATGATATATTCTGTCCGTCTGAACTTTTGAAGATTCCATACTTATTCAAGATTTCATTAAGTGACTTTATTACCTCCAGTACCTATTCTGATGATTGGGACTTTGAGACTGTTAATAACATGATGTCTGATCTAGAAAGATCTGCTGCATTCTCTAACCATGAATACTTAGAGGGTTCAACAGACTATGAACAGCTTTTTTCATTACAACCACTATGGTCATCATTTCTTGCATAAATCTGCAACACCTAGAAATGTATTTATGTATAACCAATGGGAACATTGTCCTACTCCACCGAGGGGCAGCTCAAAAACGTTTGAAATGAAGTTTCCATATTTTTCAGGGTACAATATATCCAATCCAGAAATGTTTTACCTTAAAAATGTGAACAAAACCAGAACGAAAAATATGTTAACCAAAACTAAACAGATTTTTTTTGCAGCCTTTATTGCACAACTGTCTAGACAGGGTTTCGACTTTTGGAAAAAGACAATTGACACAAAATCTGTCTGGGGTACAAAAGATTGGCAAGTGCGGGGGATTGAAGCTTTGTTTAGAGCCTGCATCATCCTACAGTAGATAATGTTTTTGAATGACACTGTCCAACAAACGTCTTGCCTTGGGTTAGCCAAGATCAAAGACATAAACAAACCGTCTATACCTACACCTGCAAGTAATAGCACTACACAGGGGGTGGTCGACGTACATACTATCTTACAATACAACAGATCAGATTCCGAAAGGAAAAAATGGTTGCTCTGGCCCACAGACACAAACATCTGTCAAGAAAGATTCCTGAACAAAACACAAGGTTTAACGATCAATAGGCCAGACCCACGCTATGTTCAAAGACGGCATCCAGGGGTAGTAACAACATACAGTGTAGGAAAACTATTCCTTGCTTGGCTGCAGACATCTACACTAGAGGATGTGAAACAACACTTATCTCTACTTAAAGAAGACGCAAACCTTAGGGAATTCTTGCTAGGACCAAGAAAACTGCGTCAAAAACGTTTCATATATGCCGGCATCTATGCTGCTTATAATGAAATATGGAAGGTTACCCAAACAGAAGCTGCAGAAAGAATACGAGAAATTGATCGTATTAATTTAGAGAAATCCCTCACTGTTGTCAACAATGGGTTAACGACTCTGTCATCCAGGATATATTCATTGGGCAACATTGTATCTCCGCTATAGACATTGTGGAACAAGATTTGGTCCTGCTGCGTCTAGGCCAGTCTCAATTACGTTCTATTCTGTCATTAGGCTGGACGCTACAAAACTTGAGTGCAGGCTATGTGCCTTGGCGTTTCATCAACATGTCCTCTCTGTTTTCTGATTACAATCTCACTGAAAAACAGATCAAGCTGGCACAAAGGGGAGCAAAGTCTACACTGTTGAGCATTGAAAAACTGGAAAAATTGCCATTTACGGTAACAGAAAAAACAGCTACAGAATGGATCATTCATGGCAAAATAACTCTGCCTGTTCCAACTTTCCATTTTCAGTATTGCCTTAAACACATGCCAGTAGGCAAATATGAAAGGTTGGGTAAAGAATACATCAGGAAATCCTGGGATTTACCTTACACACACAGATGTTGGAGTGGGGGGCGTGAAGTGTTTATTAGCGGTGCACACTGTGAAAATGCACTGAGCGGTTCACTCATATGTCGGGATATTAGTTTACAGGGTGCCTGTAGCGGTTCCACTGCAAATTTATCCTGCCACCTCCAAGGTTCACCAGCCGCTGTGATTAATCCAACGTTTGGACAACTTTCAAATGGGAGTTACCTCATGTTGAATGATCAGAGCTGTTGTGGCATGTTGCCAGGTATCCCATATCTAGTAACGGTTACTTCCAGGGTCACTTGGTTGTGTTTGTGGTTTTGTGTGTGTGGTTGTGGTTGTGGTTGTGAGTGTGGTTGCGATTGTGTGTGGTTGTGTGTGGTTGTGGTTGTGTGTAGTTGTGGTTGTGTGTAATTGTGGCTGTGTGTGATTGTGTGTGGGTGGTGGGTGGGTGTGGTTGTGTGTGTGGTGTTTGTGGGTGTGTGTGTGTGGGTGTGGGTGTGGGGGGTGTGGTTGTGTATGTGTTTGTGGTTGTGTGTGTGTAGTTGTGGTTGTGTGTGTGTGGTTGTGTGTGGGTGTGGTTGTGTGTGGTTGTGGGCGTGGGTGTGTGTGGTTGTGTGTGTGTGGTTGTGTGTGGTTGTGGCTGTGTGGTTGTATGTGTGTGGTTGTGGGTGTGTGTGTGGTTGTGGTTGTGAGTGGTTGTGGTTGTGTGTGAGGTTGTGTGGTTGTGGTTGTGTGTTGTAACTGTGTGTGTAGTTGTGGTTGTGTGTGCAGTTGTGGTTGTGTGTAGTTGTGGTTGTGTGTGTAGTTGTGTGTGTGGTTGTGTGTGTGTTGGTGTGTGTGTGGTTGTGTGTTTGTGGTTGTGTGTGGGTGTGGTTGTGTGTGGTTGTGTGTGAGTGGTTGTGGTTGTGTTTGTGGTTTTGTGTTTGTGGTTGTGGTTGTGTGTGTGTTTGTGGTTGTGTGTGTGGTTGTGTGTGTGGTTGTGTGTGTAGTTGTGGTTGTGTGTGTGGTTGTGTGTGTGTGTGTGGTTGTGGTTGTGTGTGGAGGGGGCATGGGGTGTGGGTGTGGTTCTGGTTGTGTATGGTTCTGGTTGTGTGTGGTTGTGGTTGTGTGTGTGATTGTGTGTGTGGATGTGTGTGCTTGTGGTTTGTGTGTAGTTGTGGGTGTGGGTGTGGTTGTGTGTGGGTGTGGTTGTTTGTGTCTGGTTGTGTGTGTGGTTGTGTGTGTGTGTGGTTGTGTGTGTGTGTGATTGTGTGTGGATGTGTGTGCTTGTGGTTGTGTGTGTGTAGTTGTGGTTGGGTGTGTGGTTGTGTGTGTGTGGTTGTGTGTGGTTGTGAGTGTGATTGTGGTTGTGTGTGTGTGGTTGTACATAGTTGTGGTTGTGTGTGTGGTTGTGTGTGGTTGTGTGTGTGTGGCTGTGTGTGTGTGTGTGTGTGGTTGTGTGTGTGTGTGTGGTTGTGTGTGTGCGTGGTTGTGTGTGTGTGTGGTTGTGTGTGTGGTTGTGTGTGTGTGTGGTTGTATGTGTGGTTGTGTGGATGTGTGTGGTTGTGGGTGTGTGTGGTTGCGGGTGTATGTGTGGTTGTGTGTGTGGCTGTAGGTGTGGTTGTGTGTGTGGTTGTGGGTGTGTGGGTGTGTGTGTGTGGTTGTGTGGGTGTGCGTGTGGTTGTGTGTGTGTGGTTGTGTGTAGTTGTGGTTGTGTGTGTGTGCTTCTGAGTAGTTGTGGGTTGTTGTGGTTGTGTGTGTAGTTGTGGTTGTGTGTGTTATTGTGTGTGTGTGCTTGTGGCTGTGTGTGTGTGTCTGGTTGTGTGTGGTTAAAGTTTTAGTCACTACTCAAAATGAAATCTATTTTATCAGCGTTGCCAGTGCTCCTTTATGTTTAATGCCCTAAATGAAACACAGTGTTATAAGCATCAAAGGGCTGGCCGAGAAGGGAGCAGAGGGGAATGCGAGGAGCAGAGGGGAATGCGAGGTGCAGAGGAGCCAGAATGAAACTGACGAAAAGGAGCCAGAATGAAAGTGACGAAAAGGGAGGAGGGAGATGGGAGCAGAGCATCAAAGGGCAGGGTGAAAAGGGAGGGGTGAATGCGAGGAGCAGAGGAGCCACAATGAAACTGACGAAAAGGGAGGAGGGAGATGGGAGATGCGAGCAGAGCATCAAAGGGCTGGGAGAGAAGGGAGGGGGGAATGCGGGGACCAGAGGGGAATGTGAGGAGCCAGAATGAAACTGACAAAAAGGAGCCAGAATGAAAGTGACAAAAAAGGAGGAGGGAGATGCAAGCAGAGCATCAAAGGGCTGGGCGAAAAGGGCGCGGTGAATGCGAGGAGCTGAGGAGCCACAATGAAACTGACGAAAAGGGAGGTGGGAGATGTGAGCAGAGCATCAAAGGGCTGGGCGAGAAGGGAGGGGGGAATGAGGGGAGCAGCTGTGCACGTGCACGCCATCGTGCACTCAAGCTTGTAGCCAGCAAAACCATGTGGGTAGCACTTTGAAAACTCACCTACTAAAGTCTCTCCGAGCAGCGCATGCGCGCTGACTTAGCGAGACCTAAAAAGCAAAGGGTACAGTTAGGCCCTAGTGACCAGGTGCCGAGCGCTCCCTGTGAGACGAATGTGAGACCGCGATGAACCCTTACAACCGGCAAGACTTGACTCTGCTCCTTTCTAAGATCGGTGCTTCGATGTCTGAATCTCTCAAGGAGGCGACGCTTTGCAGGAATGGTTCAGCAGAAAGGTGCAGTGTACACCATGGAACAATAAAATGAGAAATATTTTTTAAATACATGTAAGTGTGCAATGATACGAAGGATTTAGTGGTCTAGGAAAGTAAAATCACAATCGATAAAATTCAACAGCGCAGGTTAACGCACACGGGAACTTGCACTGTCATAGTAAACATGTAAACATTAAGGTGCATATGTGGCTGAATACACTTTCTAAGTACGTAGGCCCCGGACTGCAACCATTGGGACCGGGTATGCGTGCCCGGGTCTGTCACCCTACAGAGAGGGGACGCAACAGACCCTGGTCTTTAGTCATTCAAACTAAGTCACTGCTCTCTGGTCTGCCACCACTCGGAGCAGGTATGCCTGCCCTGGTCTGTCACAGTATGGAGAGAGGGCCCGACTCTGGTCTATAGTCATTCAATCAAGGCCACCTGTCTCTGGTCTGCAACCATTGGACCAGGTATGCATATCCTGGTCTGTCACCCTACAGAGAGGGGACCCGACAGACCCTGGTTTTTAGTCATTCAAACAAGGCCATTGGTCTCTGGTCTGCAACCACTCGGAGCAGGTATGCGTGCCCTGGTCTGTCACAGTACGGAGAAGGGGCCAGACTGACTCTGGTCTATAGTCATTCAATCAAGGCCACCGGTCTCTGGTCTGCAACCATTTGGGCCCGGTATGCGTGCCCTGGTTTGTAGACGTATGACGCAGGAGATGCTGCTGCCCCTAAATGCACTGCGACTCACGTGGGAGGCAGATGTGGGAGCGGAGATCCTGGAAAAGATCTGGGCTGACATTGTGGAAAGGGCGCGGAAGAGCTCCAGGAATGCCCGCTTCCAGTGAGTGCACTTTTACACATCCCATAGAGCCTACCTCACCCCAGCGAAAATGAATAAATACTTTGACGCCAGCTCGGCTGCGTGTGCGCTGTGTCACAGGGAGGGAGCAGACTTCCGTCATATGTTCTGGGGGTGTTCGCAATTAGGTACCTATTGACCAGACGTAGTGACCTTACTAAACGGGATCACGGACAGGGAGTTGGAACTGGATATGGGGCCATGTACACGGCATTGGGTTCCCCACACGGCCAAAAGTAAGATTACAAGCAAATTCTCAGATATGGGTATCTTACTGGCTGAACGGGAAATCACTATGCATTGGAAACACAGAGGGGTGTCAATTGGTGTCTACCAAATGTTGGGAGGGTCCCCCCCCTCCCATCCGTGGACCTCCAGTCCACATGCTACACACGCCCCCCCGTGATGGGTGGGCGGAGCATACATGGCAGCCCCCGGTTGCTCAGACCCACAACCGCCTGTCGGTTAGCGGGGCGCCGTAGGTCTTCCAGTGGACACGCTAAAAGATCCCTGGGTATCCTGGCTTAGCACCACACGGTGCTGCTGCATGCTATACCCCTTGGTATGTGCAGACCCTGGATCGCCCTGTAACTCCTCCTGCAACACAAAGTGAAAATTGTTAGAAAAAACCTTCCCCCCCTTTTTGTCCCTCCGGATGCCGGGTAAGCGGATGGGCGCTCAAGGCAAACGAGCGGACAAGAGGGCGAGGAGGGGGCGGGGACCGAATATGTACCCCCCCCTTAGCTCCTCCCCGCCGGAAGCAGCTACCTGTCTGGGGTCTCCCTAGGTCAAGCCCAGGGACACGACCTCCCACCCCTGTGCCTTCCTGTGGCACTAAGGCGGCCGCCCTCAAAGGGGGCGGGCCGCTGCGCAACCCCCCCCCCGGGCAGCCTTACATAGTGCCAATATCGGCAACCGTTATCATAACACACATCAGTACATAATCATAATAAAACACATGACACGAATGTAAGTGGAGAAATATTGCTGCAGGTTTATTAGCATAAAAATTATGCAAACACGGTGGGTTATCTTACGGGCGATCCCAGGGCAGGCCAGCCCCATGCCGCCTGCCCGTCTGATAAGCCTAGAGTCACCATGGCAACGCCAATTGGTGTCTACCAAATGTTGGGAGGGTCCCCCCCCTCCCATCCGTGGACCTCCAGTCCACATGCTACACACGCCCCCCCGTGATGGGTGGGCGGAGCATACATGGCAGCCCCCGGTTGCTCAGACCCACAACCGCCTGTCGGTTAGCGGGGCGCCGTAGGTCTTCCAGTGGACACGCTAAAAGATCCCTGGGTATCCTGGCTTAGCACCACACGGTGCTGCTGCATGCTATACCCCTTGGTATGTGCAGACCCTGGATCGCCCTGTAACTCCTCCACAGCCATGGGAGTGGCCACCGTCACTACCAGGGCCCCCCCACCAGGACCCCTATTATTAGCAACCCGCAGCTGTCAGTGCTTCCCCTAGATCCAGTAAAAACAACTCCATGCCTAAATCCGAGAGGTGAACCCCATCGCCTTTGAGACATCCCGTTGCTTTGGCATGCAGAAGGCCATGCCTGATGAAACCAAAGCCTCTTTGCTCAGTGAACCTGCGCATAGCGCTATTAACCTTTCTTCTAGATACCTCGATGGCGTCGCCTGAGCGAGCACCATGCCAAAACATGCGTGGTGTCATCTCAGACCACCACAGTTCACACGGCCCCAACAACACGCTCAACGTGCAGAAAGTATCCCTCATGTCTTGTAGTAGAGCTCTCCTTCCTAGTGATGTGAGGTCATTCCCCCCCAGGTGAACCACCAAGAGGTTGGGCGGGAGCCACCCTCCCCGGAGTCTCTGCTTCACTTTCCGTAACAAGTCGCACCAGCGCAAGCCTGGGAAACCCAACCACGTGATGTCCGTGTTGGCAAAGCCATTCTGCCACTCTCTTGCCGCCGCCCAATGTGCCAGTCTTGCAATAATTGAGTGACCAATTACCCACACCTTCATACCTAATAAAGAGAAAATTGCTTTTGAGTATATGTTTATTAAGTGAGAAAAGAAACAAATTAAAACAACATAAGCAAAATCAGCACATCTGCAGGCAAGGTATACGTCAATCAGGAAACCAGCGAAGGAGGGGAGGCCTAATAAGATTGTGGTCCGACTAGACAGCCCAACCAATGTGACCCACAGCCCCCCCCGGCCACCCCTAGGGCCGGATGTACCGCTTGAAGCAATGCGATTGCCAGCGCCCTACCATCATAATACCTTCTGCAGGCATTCCTGCCAGGAACGCTGTGGTGGCCGCACCTATGCGAAAGGAGTGGCTGCTGAATATTTTGCCCCTGACCTCATGGCCGGACAGCCTAAGGCAGGCCTTGAGGATGTGGTCCACTTGAAATCTAGTGACCGGGAGGCCATCCTGATGCACTAGCAGGTAACCCGCCCCACGCGGGCGAAGCAGCAGGTAGGTTCTGACACAAGCTACCGGGCAATATCTCTCATCCCCCAAGCCATGTAGCACCACTACCCTCCCTCGCCCTAGCTGGTCAGTTTTGGACTGTCTAATGACTATTTTCAAGCACCCCGGTTCAAGTTCTACGTCCTTTACGTTCAGCGCCACCCCCGAGGGATCAGATTTTGAGCGGGCCACTAGTTCCCCTATCCTGAAGGCACCAAAGAAGGCTAGGGAAAAACAGGCCGAGAAAAGTGTAGCTTCGTACCCTGAGTGAGTGGCCCTATCCATACAGTCCAACATTCCTTGTAGCAGAGAGAAAGTAATAGGGGCCCTGGGATCCGGGGATCGCGGGTCCAGTTTTGCCCATCCTCGCAAGGCTGCCTTGATCACAAAAGCCTTGGTGGGATCAGCCTGACCCCTCAGTCTGGCGTGGTGGCTGATGGCAGCGAGGTGGCCCGATATCCAGGAATGCGTTTTTCCCTCCCCTCTGGCCCACAGCAAGAATTGTTGGACTCTAAGTTCCAGGGCCACCTGATCCTCCTCCCAGCCCCCTGTAATTGCACAAAAGAGGGTGACACAGCTCCCGTAGCGCTTCGCAGTTCTGGGGGCTAAGGACCGTTCTCCCAGCTCCCTCATCCGTGGTCCCACTTCAGCAGCCGCCACAAGTGCGGCGGGAAAGGGGTCCCCTCTTGACGTGCGCTCGGCCAGGCCTCCCGGAAGCGGTGCCACTGGAAACGAGACAAAGAGTCAGCGGCAACATTAGAAATCCCTGGAATGTGCCTGGCCCTGCACTCTACGTTGTTAAATAGGCAGGCCCTGGCAAGCTCTCGCAGTAGACACAGGACTAGGGGGCAGCTAGCAGACTGGGAGTTGATGGCCTGCACCACCGCCAGGTTGTCAGACCAGAAAAGCACCCGTTTGGCGGCCAGAGCCCTGGGCCAGAGATGAAAAGCAACCACAATTGGGAAGAGTTCCAGGACAGTGATCTTGGACGTGACCTTTTTCTTGTGCCAGGCGTTAGGCCACCTCTCTGCGCACCACTCCTTGTCCAAAATCACTCCGAACCCTTCCCGGCCAGACGCATCAGAAAAGAGGGCCAGCTCCCGGCTGTTGGCCCAGGGGTCGCGCCAGATGACAGCCCCATTAAAGTTGACTAGGAAGTCTGCCCACATGACTAGGTCTTCACGCATCCCCTTGTTCAGTTTAACCATGTGGTGCTTCCTGCTCACCGAGGCCGTAGCTCTAGCCAACCTTCGCGCAAATGCCCTGCCCGCGGGGATGACTCTGGCAGCAAAGTTTAGCTTCCCCAGAAGGCTCTGAATGGCAGCCAAGGAAACCTTCTCCCTCCCTACCACTCGGCTAATCTGATCTCTCAGGTCCCGCACCTTGTCCGCTGGCAGCCTGGCCTCCCCCGCCACTGTGTCCAGCTCGATCCCTAAGAAAGAGAGAACCTGAGCCGGGCCCTCCGTTTTCCTGGGGGCTAAGGGAACGCCAAAATGATGCATCAGGACCTGAAAATCAACCAGGGCTGCCCTACATTCCTGAGTGCCATCCCTCCCGATGAATAGGAAGTCATCTAAGTAATGGGAAACCCCAGAAACGCTGTAAGTGTGCTGGAAGGCCCATTGAAGGAAAGAGCTGAAAGCCTCGAAGAAGGCACAGGAAACCGCGCACCCCATGGGCATGCACTTGTCAAAGTAGTACATGCCGTCCACCTTGAAACCCAGCAGGTGTTGGCTGCTGGGGTGCACTGGTAGTAACCGAAAGGCCGACTCAATGTCGGCCTTCGCCAACCAAGCTCCTTTGCCAGCCCTCCTTACCAGGTCAAGTGCGACATCCAATGTACAATAAGACACCGAGCATGACCCCTCCTGAAGGCCGTGGTTTACTGAGCTCCCCTCTGGGTAAGACAAGTGGTGAATCAGTCTGAAAGACCCTGGTTCTTTTTTGGGGACCAAGCCAAGGGGGGAGACTACAAAGTTGTCTAACGGGGGCTCCCTGAAAGGACCCGCCACCCGCCCCAGCCTCAGCTCCTTCTGGACTTTTTCCTTTAAGACCTGTGGGAGGACCCTGGCAGATCTGAGGTTCTCCGCATCGCGGCCGGACAGGGGACCTACATAAGGGATGGTGAAGCCCAGCGAGAAGCCTTCAAGCAGGAGCGCACTGTCAGCGGAGAGGGGGTACAGTCTGAGTAACTCTAGCATGCGGTCCAGAAGGACCGGGGAAGGACCCTTGCTGGCCAGGGGCGCAGGAGTGCAGGCGACTAGGTCGGTGGGAGAGTGGTGGAGGGGTGGGGCCGCAGCTGGGGAAGGGAGTGGGGGCGACTCAAGCAGATGGTTTGGCGGAGTCAGCAGGCTTCTTGTCCTGTTTGGTTTGGCACGAGGCAGCGGGGTGACGCCCCCCGCACTTGCTGCATGAGTGCTGGAACCGGCACTTGACCCCCCAAGAGCAAGCGCCGGCATTGAAAAGGTTGCAAGTCCCAGGTGAGACCCGCTTGGCCCCACCTCCCCTGCCACCTCCTCTACGCCCCCCCCGAAAGGACTGCCTCGCTTGCTTAGCATAGAACTGTGAGCTCCCTGTCTGTCCGCCCCCTCCTCCAGACCCTTTGGGAAGCGAGGCAGGACTCTTGGATCCCCGAGACCCCATGTGGTCCATCCACAGCTGTACCTCTTTCTGGTCCCATTCCATCTCTGGGCAAATGGCCATCTTCTTTCTGAACTCCATGTCATAATTGAGCCACCCTTCCCCGCCCCACTTCTGCGCCTCTGTGTGAATTAGCCTCTGGTACAGTACCAAGGCCTGTCCCTGTTCAGGAAATTTTTCAAGTATAACCGATTGAAGAATGGAAAAGGCGGCTAGCCAGTTATCTATTGTTTTATCCGGCCACTGCTGGAACCTGACCTTCTTGTCGTCCTCCTTCCCCCCAAGCCTACGCGCGTCTTGCCCATGCTGGCCCAGCAGAAGTAGTGAAAAGATGTCTAAAAACTCTCGCCTCCAGATGAATTCTTTTACTGCTAAGGGGACCTCCCAGATCAGCGAGCTATGGCCAGACAGGAGCGGGGCATGAGTGAACTCCTTCTTAGCTGGGACCTGCAGAGGTGAGCGTGGTACTGTAGCGCTAGCTAGTTGCGTGGACGCGCTGCCCCCCGGGGCGGGGGGGGGGCGGCGATATCAATGGCGGCAGCAGACTGCCCGGTTACCGGCTCACCTCCTGCTGGTTGACGCTGCTCAACCCCTGCCGGGATGGGCCCCGAAGCCGGGGGGCCAGCGGGAGCCGCCTTCTCCTGCCTGGCGGACAAGACAGGCCCTTCCACCGCCGCCGGTTCTGCACTTCTGGGCAAGGAAATAGGCGGTGTGCACGGCACCGTGGACAGCTCGGGGGCCTGACGACATGTCCCTTGTGGTGCCCAAACAGAGGCTGCAGCGGAAGGGTTCCCTCCCGCACTGTCAGCAGTCGGCCGCCCCACAGCTGAGGCTGCCCGCGAGAAACCCGCCCTGACCTCTTCCATGAAATTTGTAAGGGTCTCATTGAGGTTGGCGAGATCCTCCCTGGATGCAAAGTTAGTGGCATGAGAGCTTGAACTGCTCGGTGGTGTCGGGCCAACCGGGGACGGCGGGGGCGGAAGCCCGGAAGAGCCCTTGACGGCGGGCACCGAGCGGACCCTGTGTGCAGTACCTTCAGCCGGGAAGTCTCTAACTGTGGCCCTGCGGATTCGTTTGGGGCGGGGGGGTCCCGCCTCCGCGTTCGACTCTTGTCCCGTCGTATGACCCCCAGAGATGACCCCAGAGTCATCAGGGCAGCTGGCCCTGAGGAGGTCTGCAGCCCAGGCCAGTCCTTTGGATTTGGCCATCTCAATAATTGCTGCTAACTGTGCGTCTTGCGAATTGCCCGGCTGGGTCTCATCGACCTGGGACGGCGTCGAGAAGAGCGCTGGGGTGCCCTCACTATCCATCTCGGACTGGGTCCTAACCTGAAAGAGAAATGAACGTAAGCATCGGCCAATACCACTTGAGATCGGCCCCTACCCACCCTTAACCAATCCGCGCCGTCACACCGCTCTTACTTACTCTCGCGGAAGCGAACGCACCTCCTTCAGCTCGGAGCGTATTGCTGTCCCAGATTTCCTGCATACAAAGAACAAAGCTGTTAAAACGCGCCCCAGGGCGATATTGTCCTTGGCCGAGCCAGCCATGAGCCTACTCTCCCCTTCCTTCCCCACCATTTGGCACACTTACACCCTTTTTCCGGCAGCAAGCGTGATCGTCTGATACACCTAAAACCTTCGCACGAACCTTCGCACGATCTAGGAGGAAGAGAAGAGAGGATGAAACGACAATATCACTACCCTGCTGCTCTGACCAACATGCATGGAGGCGAGGTGATCGTGCAGAATCATGTGTGAGATGCCACCTTTAGATGACGTATCATAAATATGTTTGTAATTTTCTGTCTTACAATGGCACGCGACGAAGCACAGCCTTCACGTATGTTGGAGCGTGCGATACTGAAAGTCAGTCTCCCCAGCACAATGGTACGCCGGAAGGTCACTAGGGCGGTTTGTGGCACTCGTGCAGAGCCGCCCGGGTGGAACGGGCGCGTTGCCGCGCGCACAATGAATGTACAAGCGGACGGCTCTATGAGGAGATGGACTGGGCTGTGCGCGGGGTACCATGCCCACGATAATATGTTCACAGATTGGCTCATAACCAGGTATCGTACGAGTGGGTGTGGCGACAAAGGTCAGTCTTACCGCTTTACATAGCACCGTATTTACATAACACATTCAGGCTCGTGGAAATTAAGTGATTTGCCCAAACTTACAAGATGTGGACGCAACATCGATGCTCGAACCCTGGTGTCCCGCACTAGAGGCGGCAGCGCATCCGGCGGACCACTTCCTTCGCCTGGACGCGACCCCCGGGCTCCAGGAAACGCGTTTGGGATAGTGCTGCGGGCGTACGAACATACGCATTTTGCGGACATTGCATAACCCCCGTAATCTACTGAGCCATCCTACCAGCGTTATAACTTTTCGACTGAATGCTAAGCTGAGTACAGAAATGCTGCGAAACAGGCGCAAGTGACAGGCCCACGTCGAGAACAGCCGCATTCTGGTACGTGTCGCTTTAGCCCCCCGTTGTTAACGAAACGCTGACCCACCATAACTGTGGTTCTGCCCCTGTGAAGAACTATTGTGGGAGTGTACAGATGTAATGTAATACGCAAACGTTCCTGAGCTTGCAGGGTTAAACACAAACGGCAGCAGACCCTCTTCGAAAAGGGGCCGGAACGTGTAAACCGCAACTTTACGTAAAAGGCTGCTGCTAGCAACGCACCGAAAACAGTATTTTTAACCGCAAACCAGTGCATTGTGCTTGCTTTCCTGTCCGCTTCGATGGACGGGTTGAAAGTTCACTCACTGCCTATTGCAGGAAGAGCAGTCCCCCAGATGCACGAGCGCCCCGAGTCGCCACTCTTGGCGCCCCGAGCAGTGCCCACTGTGGCCTGATCCTGTCCGCCTCGCGACGCACCTCCCCCCCCCCCCCGCGGGCCCCCAAACATGGCGGCTAGGGGGGGGCAAGACGCGATTCGAGCGCATGGCGGGAACAGCTGTTGAGAACTTGCCGGCTCGCACATGCAGTAAGGTGCATGCTTCCCCAAACCCGCTAAACCCCCGTACGAGGCCCCCGCGGACCCAGGGCAGTCTGTATTATGCCCCGTGAATCAGGGCCAGGACTCGTTGCCCAGAGAGAATCTGAGGCAAACCCGAAGGCAATTGAGACACCCCCCCAGCCCCGCGATCCTCAGGCATTTGTCGGAGCAGGGAAGGGAGTGGGAGGGTGAGCGTGGGCCGCCGGCCGTGGTCTGACTGCGCACCGTCGACAACCTCCCATTACCGAGTCCGTAACCAGCTCATGTCCAGAACTCGTAACGAATGCCCAGCCCGACACGATGAAAGGAGCCTGGCCCCAGGGTAACTTCCAAGTAAGCACAAACGGCGCTTTCCCCTCAACGTGCACAAGCCCCAGACCCCCGCCACAACTCTCCCCCCGGCTAAAACACCCACGCTGAGCGCCACGAGCAGCCAGGGAGAGTGAGGGGAATCGGACGCTCCTAACCCGACCGCGACCGAGGCCTCCCACAAGAGCCGGCTCGATAATTACATAGCGATGTGGACATCAAAGGGGGCACGGGGCACAGGGCCGGGGCACTACCCCCTACGCACTCTACTCGACCTCGTGACACGCGACCCACAGCAATCTGCCCTCAACGATCCTGCCCCCTCACAAACTCTTTCCCCGAGCACGGCCCCCCCCCCGCCCGTGGCACGCCGACCACAGGGCCCTGTCTCCTGGTACTGCCCAGGGACAAGGCCGGGGCGAGAGGGAAGTGACCGGCAGACTCACCGAAGTAAAGACGGGCGACACGACGGAGCACGACGGCCTGCAGGCAAGGCAAACGAGCGGACAAGAGGGCGAGGAGGGGGCGGGGACCGAATATGTACCCCCCCCTTAGCTCCTCCCCGCCGGAAGCAGCTACCTGTCTGGGGTCTCCCTAGGTCAAGCCCAGGGACACGACCTCCCACCCCTGTGCCTTCCTGTGGCACTAAGGCGGCCGCCCTCAAAGGGGGCGGGCCGCTGCGCAACCCCCCCCCCCCGGGCAGCCTTACAGAGAAGGAATTCATTAAATGGGCGGAAAGTGACGGAGGGGTTAGGGTGCAGTTAGCGAAGAGGGTGGGGAGTGAGAGGGCACCTGAAGCGGCGGAGACTTGGGAAGCGTTAGTGGTGCCCTGAAGGTCCCGGGGTTGCCACTCCTGAAGGAGTGGACTAGGCAGATCGCCCCTGAGCTCGCCATGGCATGGAGGCGCTAGAAACAGCATGCAGCGTGACCCCGCACCCGCGGTGAATGCCCCCCTACAGCGCTACTCTTGGTAAATTAGTGAAATGAAAGCCCAGAAGACCTAGACTGCAGTCTCCAAGGAGAGTTGCATGTGACATGCCTGGGGGGAGGGGTGGGTAGGGGGAATTGTGGGAGGTTAGAATAGAGGTGAGATTTGAAATGAGCGCCGCACGATTGCACACAGTGCGGGATTTGTTCTTTACACTTCTTTCTTTTTATTTTGGGGGGCGGGCGGGAGGGGCAATAACATAGGTGGTATAGGTAATATAATGGCGTCCTTCATGATGGCGTCATTGCTCACCCCTTTGGATCTATCTTGATATGAAACTTTACATAGAATGTGTTTATACAGGCTTGCAAACTTCAAAAAATGTGTTAAAAGAAATGTCATGCCCTGGTCTGTCACCCTATGGAGAGAGGGGGCCCAGCTCTGGTCTATACTCATTCGAACAGGGCCGACGCTTCATGGTCCGCAATCACGCGCACCTGAAAGGCGCACTGGGACCCCACACCAGTGGCGGAGGCGCTATTTAAAATAAAGATTTCATAGGAAGAGGTCGGGGACTCCTTCTCATTCTGGGGGCTTCGGCCCTGACCTAGAATTGGACCGGAACAGATTGTCTTCGGTTTGGGACGGAGGCGCCAGGTGCACAGGAGGACGGCTGAGCGGAATGTTCAACCACCAGAGCATTTACAGCCTCCTTTTCTAGTTAGATGTCCCATTACCCACAATGCCCCAGGCATTCCTTCCGGGTGCAGGCAGCCCTTCTTAGAGGCCCGCCTTTCCTCATGGAAGCAGAGGGTCTTTGGGGACAGGGCTGAAGCTTGCCTCACTAGCCGTGCCCATTCGTACCATGGCTCCTGTGCTGATGGTTCCTCTCCGTGGGTCCGTTCACCCATCACAAGGATACTGGATCGACCTTGGAAAGCTGTCAGGCCTTGTCAGGTCTGGAGGGATTGGAAGGTCAGAACCAGGCGCATGGTTTCCGCTGGTACAGCGGGTGCAGTGGTACCATGTCCCGAGGGCGAGAGGCCTGAGGGGGTCACTGAACACTGATTATTAATGTATTTTGTAATTCAAACAGCAGCCGGGGTGCACTTTCCTTGCTTGCACCAGGGCTCACACTAACGACGCCGCTGGCCGGATCCTCTGCTTTGCATATCATGCGTATATAAACCGCTGTGAACCCACTGAGCTGCCTTACAGCATCCCCCCTCCATCCCCCATCGCCCCCCCCCCTCCCCGCTCCCCAAACGTTTTCCAAGCGCGCGTGCTTTGATGGATGGAATTTTTGTTCTGATTTATTGAACGCCTTGGGCCTCTGTTTGCCTTGTACGAATGAGCAGCAGGCCAGTGCTTGTTCTTAGCGCCTTGAGGCGCTGCACGAAGGAGCTAGGACGCGAGTTCAATGCAGATCAAAGTGTCAATGACATGACATCAGAAATCACTGTCTCTTTTTAAAATGAACTCCCTTGTCATCTCTTCTGCAATGGCTGAAGATATTGTACGGCCTCTCTCCTGCAATGGCTGAAGATATTGTACGTGCACTCTCCTGCAATGGCTGAAGATATTGTACATGCACTCTCCAGGAATGGCTGAAGATATTGTACGTGCACTGCCCAACAATGGCTGAAGATATTGTACGTGCACTCTCCGCGAATGGCAGAAGATATTGAACGTACACTCTCCTGCAATGGCTGAAGATACTGTACGTGCACTCCCCGGGAGTGGCTGAAGATACTGTACGTGCACTCTCCTGCAATGGCTGAAGATATTGTACGTGCACTCTCTGGAAATGGCTGAAGATATTGTACGTGCACTCTCCCAGAATAGCTGAAGATATTATTGTACGTGCACTCTCCGGGAATGGCTGAAGATATTGTACGTGCACTCTAAGAGAATGGCTGAAGATATTGTATGTGCACTCTCCGAGAATAGCTGAAGACATTGTACGTGCACTCTCCGGGAATGGCTGAAGATATTGTACGTGCACTCTCTGGGAATGGCTGAAGATATTGTACGTGCACTCTCTGAGAATGGCTGAAGATACTGTACGTGTACTCTCCTGAAATGGCTGAAGATATTTTACGTGCACTCTCTGAGAATGGCCGAAGATATTGTACGTGCACTCTCCTGAAATGGCTGAAGATATTGTACGTGCACTCTCCGAGAATAGCTGAAGATATTGTACGTGCACTCTCCGAGAATAGCTGAAGATATTGTACGTGCACTCTCCGGGAATGGCTGAAGATATTGTACGTGCACTCTAAGAGAATGGCTGAAGATATTGTATGTGCACTCTCCGAGAATAGCTGAAGATATTGTACGTGCACTCTCCGGGAATGGCTGAAGATATTGTACGTGCACTCTCTGAGAATGGCTGAAGATACTGTACGTGTACTCTCCTGAAATGGCTGAAGATATTTTACGTGCACTCTCTGAGAATGGCTGAAGATATTGTACGTGCACTCTCCTGCAATGGCTGAAGATACTGTACATGCACTCCCCGGGAGTGGCTGAAGATACTGTACGTGCACTCTCCCGAAATGGCTGAAGATATTGTACGTGCACTCTCCGAGAATAGCTGAAGATATTGTACGTGCACTCTCCGGGAATGGCTGAAGATATTGTACGTGCACTCTCCGAGAATGGCTGAAGATATTGTACGTGCACTCTAAGAGAATGGCTGAAGATATTGTATGTGCACTCTCCGAGAATAGCTGAAGATATTGTACGTGCACTCCCCTGGAATGGCTGAAGATATTGTTGGTGCACTCTCCGAGAATGGCTGAAGATATTGTACGTGCAATCTCCGGGAATGGCTGAAGATATTGTACGTGCACTCCCAAGATGGGCTGAACATATTGTACATGCACTCTTCTGCAATGGCTGAAGATATTGTACGTGGACTCTCCGGGAATGGCTGAAGATATTGTACGTGCACTCCCAAGATTGGCTGAAGATATTGCATGTGCACTCTCCTGCAATGGTTGAAGATATTGTACGTGCACTCTCCTGGCTGAAGATATTGTACGTGCACTCCCCGAGAATGGCTGAAGATATTGTACGTGCACTCTCCGGGAATGGCTGAAGATATTATACGTTCACTCCCAAGATTGGCTGAAGATATTGTATGTGCACTCCCAGGAATGGCTGAAGATATTGTATGTGCACTGCCCAAGAAGGGCTGAAGATATTGTACGTGCACTGCCCGGGAATGGCTGAAGATATTGTTCGTGCACTCTCCGAGAATGGCTGAAGATATTGTACGTGCACTCTCCTGCAATGGCTGAAGATACTGTAGGTGCACTCTCCTGCAATGGCTGAAGATACTGTACGTGCACTCTCCTGCAATGGCTGAAATTACTGTACGTGCACTCTCCGGAAATGGCTGAAGATATTGTACGTGCACTCTCTGAGACTGGCTGAAGACACTCTTCATACACTCATCATCATCATCAAAATATCTTTATTCGGATATTGAAACATCCAAGAAAAGAACAATGCATTTACACATTTCATAATACAATAATGTGAACAAATAATCTTAAAATAATTAAAATAAGTCATTTCTGCAGGGTCTGTCCGGGGCCTTAATAATAGGATTACACGGGTAAAAAGGCTGCGAATTCATAGAGTTTTAAAGTGCAGGGTGCTAACATCTATAAAGTACGAGATACCAACACAGTAAAATTATTTAAAATGCATGATCATAGCGAGTTTAAAACAATACTTTATAAAATAAGCTATAACATATTAAAACGTCCTAAAACATCCCAAATACACTGTACCATACAATTCATAATTTACATACATCCTCGGTAATGTCTACTGTTGTGTGCAGAATGTAAACAAAGTTTAAAAGGGAACTTTTAATCATAGAACCCAACCCTCTGTGTCCAACAAGCAAAGTTGCTTACGCCTCACGTCTAGACTTCCTTAATTTTGCAGCTAATCTTAAAAAGTTCACAGTGCAAAACAAGGTAAGGGGTTCCGAGGAGAGTTTCAGGTATAGGAGTGCTACCCTAACTTGGCTTCATACACTCGCTGGGAATGGCTGAAGATATTGTACGTGCACTCTCCTGCAATGGTTGAAGATATTGTACGTGCACTCTCCGCGAATGGCTGAAGATATTGCACCTGCACTCCCAGGATTGGCTGAAGATATTGTACATGCACTCCCAGGATTGGCTGAAGATATTGTACATGCACTCCCAGGATTGGCTGAAGATATTGTACGTGCACTCTCCTGCAATGGTTGAAGATATTGTACATGCACTCTCTGCGAATGGCTGAGGATATTGTATGTGCACTCCCAGGATTGGCTGAAGATATTATACATCCACTGCCAGGATTGGCTGAAGATATTGTACGTGCACTCCCAGGATTGGCTGAAGATATTGTACGTGCACTCTCCAGGAGTGGCTGAAGATATACAAAAAGACCCCGGCACTCTTCATCAAATTGAAAACAATACACGTTTGTTAGAAATTAATCATATAAGCTGCAAGCTCCAAATAAAAAAGAGAAGAAACCAATTAGCATAAGGAATGTCATGAAACATACAAATGTGTGCTGTGAGCTCAGTTTTAATGATTGTCAGACACAAAGCACTTCATCTAGCGTGTAACATCATATATCAGATAAAACATCAAACAGAGAAGATTTTTTTCCCGTTGGTATATATATCTCAATTCTTGCAGTTCTTATAAATGCTAGAGTTTGACACGTAGAGTGTTCTCTCTGAAACAGCCAACGCGCGTTTCGTCACCACCGTGACTTCCTCAAGGCTTCAGTTATGATGGTTGTAAAAGAGTTAGCAATAGCTATACTAGGCCCGATCCCCTAGATTTCTCCAAAGTCCCTAGAAAATATCTCGATGACTCCGGATATTCACTGTCTCGTAAGGTGGCAAAAATCGAAGCTTGTTTGACTTCTTATATGAGGTAGAGAGTATTGTTCTATATTAGGGTCGTGTACAGCCTCCAAAATCCTGGAGAGTGTTGAGATCCAGTAAGCAGTAAGTAGTTTGGTGCGATTTGGCAAAAAATACACGTTATAGTTTAAGAACACAGGTTCTTAGATCCAGAAGTGATAGATATCCCTGTCATTGTATCCGAATAAATAAAAATAATGTCATGAGCAATGCCAATAGCTCTAACTTTACCAATGCCGAGACCATTGCATTGTAAATGCTTGTTGAAGTTCCAGGCGCTGTGTGGAACTGTGCAGGGACTGGCCGGCGCTCTGTGCTAGCTCCCTCCTCGTGCCTTCAGTCAGTCATGCAGCTTATGCCTGACTGGAGGGGGTGGAGCAGTGTGGCGTACAAAGGGAGGGAGTGGACTTAAGGGAGGGATGGGGGAAGTAGTTGCAAAAGCCTGAGAAGAGGGAATCCCCATAAATCGAGGGATTGGTGAATAAATGTTCCAAAGTGGTGGTACCGGAGGCGATAAGGCGCCTTGCAGAACAGCGTGAGCCGCAATATACACTCTGCCTGGTGTGCACTTATTGAGCGCGTGGTAATTATTTGTGGCATGTTTTCTGTTTCGGTTTGTTTACTTATTTAATTGCATCTTTTTTTCATCCCATCCTTTGTGGTTCACGGAAAATTAGGCAGAAACAATATCTCCCGCTCGCGCCCCTGGCGAAGTAATTTCCGGGAATTCGAGCCGAGTCTCTTGTGCTACAACATCACCATCTAGTGCCTCGAGTCAGTATTGCTGAAAACTCCCGTCTTGTAAAATAACTGGGAAAACGGACAGAAAGTCCACCTTCGGGGTCGGCTTTAGCGTGCACAATCTTTTTTAGCGCCCCCCCCCCCTGACATCCATAACCCATCAGCCCCCACCCCCACGGATGCCCTCACCACCCACCAGTGTCCTTCATCTTTCCATTGCCCCTCTCACATGCATTTCGTTTCTTTTATAGCACTACTTATACCAGTGTATGGTGTCAGAGCACTTTACATCTACCACACACATTTTACAGGCAATAAATCATACCTGCGTAAATCAGGGTATAGGAAATGTTACATAAGACAATGAGGATTGCAATGTGTAGGAATCACATGTCATCCATACTGGTAGGCTGTATGTGTTAAGTGTGTTTGGTTTGGAGAAGCACAAAGTAAGGATTTAAAACGTACCATAGTGGTTGGGGTTTGCTTTACTAATAAGAATATACTTCTACCCAAACAAACCCTTTTTAGCAACATTAGTGCAATGAAAGACTGAGGGAGAAACACTTTTCTAACATAAACCATGCAGTTTGCATGCAGCTCTTTGAGGGGGGCTCAAAGCTCACTGTGCTATATTAGGATTGTAACTTATGAGCTGCAAGTCACAAAAGGGCTTCTGTGACAGAAGCAGTAACCCACTGAGCTATCCACATAAACTACAATTCTGTGACCTGCATGGTACACGTTCTTTACAGCAGGCGTAGTAACCCTCTGCTCTACATTTGATGAGTAAACTGCCACTAGACAAAACTCCCTCCCTCTCCAGCAGAAACATTCATCACCAGAGTTATCTTGACATTTTCATTTTTGTCTGAAAACTGCTGGACACATAGGGAACCCATAAGTTATTTCTAAATACAGCCCCCCCCCCCCCAACCCCTCCTCCCCACAAGGTTCAACTGCAGGAGCGGCTGAACCATCCACACCACCGTATAGCTGGCCCTGTCCACCTTTTCGCAGCACCGACTCTGAATCGCCGTGGAAGGGGGTTACCGAGCAGTCAAACAGTGTCCAGGTAGCCAGGGACTTCTCCTTCTGCGAATGGGCTTGCCACTATTCCCAGAGAAAAATACCAGCTATCTGTTCACGTTTTAAGACTCTGCACAGGTCCATATATCACATTTGAGGTTCCCCTGGTTCTTGATTGTGACTCCATCAATGGATCTTTAGATCAATTCACACAACTGACCATAGACCTTCTCGAGCACCAAGAACTGGACGCCACTATTACCTCGGAAGAGATCCAGGTGGCCATTACTCAGATGTCATGGAGGGAAAGCCCCAGGATGGATGGCTTCCCGATTGAATTTTATGCCACTCACAAGGCCACGTTGTCGAAACACCTGCTTCAGGTATATACGACGGCCAAGAGTAGGGGCCTCCATGCGGCAGGAGTTGATCATGGTTTTTCCGAAGCCTGGGAGGGATCCATCAGAGGTGGGCTCCTATAACCTCTTGAGTCTCTTAAATCAGATTATAAAATACTGGGGAAGATATTAGCAAATCACTTAATTCACATAGCCAGATCTCGGCAGGCTAGGATCAAAAGGGTTTTATCCCAGACAGGAATAAGTTCCTTAATCTATGAAGACTTTTCCGTATTATGGACTGGGTCAGGTGTAGGAATGTACAACACTGGGTGGCGGCGCTACACGTTGAAAAAGGTTGGTTCTTCCTTCCAGATGTACTACATAGGATGGGGTTGGGCCCTAAGTTCCTAAAGAGGGTGATACTGTTGTAGGAAGAGCTGATAGCCGAGCCCACACTCGAATAGGGGTTTCATATCCTTACACATTAACAGAGGGGCACAACAGGGGTGCCCCTTGTCACCTATATCTTCGAATTGGCCATGGAACAACCGGCCTGCTTGCTGCCACACACGGACCCTGACTGGGGGATATCAATTGGTCGCTAAGGGCTGAAGCATGTATTATGCTAGTTTAAGAGATCCCCCACTAAACGCTTGCACACTGACACTGCAGCCTGCGTGTTTTGGTGCAGATACAAGTGAAGAGTTGACCTGGAACACATCCTTGTGTGCCAAGCCGACCAGCACTGCAAGAGGCATAGGGAAGTTACCCCTACAGCAGGCCTTGCAGACCTAAGGCAGGGTGCCCTATAACACATGTGAGGGCATAACTGCATGCGCAGATGTGCCCCTTTTGTGTCTAAGTCCATTCTTGGACATTATAAGTGCATGGTGAAGCTGTACTGAGCAAATGGCCTGGCACCCTGTCACTACGACTTCCACCGCTCCGTGATAGCTTCACCGAATCCCAAGATGTTTGTTACCAAACATCTCAGATTAATCAGCGCACACTGATGCCAGTGTTAGATTTATTGAGAAATGCACCCAGAGGGCCCCTCAGAGGTGCCCCTTGAATTCCGACCAACTCACTAGTGTGTGCCTGACTGGTCCTTGCCAGCCTGCCACCTCTAGACATGTTTCTGACCCCTTGAGGTGGGAGCCCTTTGCTCTCGTGGATCAGAAACAAAGCCTGCTCTGGGTGGAGGCTCTTCACACCTACCCCAAGCAGGAACAGCGTAGAACGGCAATGAGCTCCGAAGGCTTCCCGCCCTTTGTTATGCTGACCAGGGCCTCGCCAGCTAGTGGAGATGCCCACCCCCCTGACCAAGCCCCACTTTTGGCAGCAAAGTCGGCTGAAACATTAGTAAGCAGGCGAGGTGTGTCCCCATTCAGCCAGGACCGCACCTAAGGTGCCCTGAGCTGAAGTGACCACCTTCTATTGAGAATCCTCCATTGTGCTTTGGAGGACTTTAGCAATAGGGTTATGAATATGCCTCCTGCCCAGAGGGAGTGGACATACAAATGGTGTAGGCACCCTAAAGGTAAGTAGCCCATTGGCTACTACGTTCTGACCCCTGTAACACACCTAACATTAGTATTTAGGGCATCCCTGAACCTTAATTCTTAGATTATTGGTGACGAAGAAGAGGATAAAGAAGAGCCGTACAGCAGTGAAGACTGAAGACACCAACTGACTTGGACTCATCCCTAACGGCCTGTCTGCAGCCCTCAAAGACCCTGATACAGAAGAGTGACTCGTCCAGCAGCTCAGCGACCTCTAGAAGCCTGGGAGGACTGCCTGCCTTCTAAAAAGACTCCTGATCTCCTATGGACAGCAGACCTGTCCAGAAGAAAAACAAGTTTAAAGACCCTGGGCCCGATTCACAGAACAAACTTAAGACAAAATCCTAAACTTAGTACCATTTTGGTATTCACAGAATGCACTTACTACTTCTGGTTTTCACAGAATGAACTTACTACTTTTGCGATTCACAGAATAAACTTACTACTTTTGCTATTCACAGAATGGATTTACGACTACTAACTTTACGTCCGCACTCGGGCCGGAAATTCCGGCCCGGAGGCGGGGTTTCCGGCCCGGAGGCGGAGCTTCCGGCCCAGAGGTGGAGATTTTGGCCATGGCTAAATCTCCGCCACTGGCCGGAATCCCCACCTCTGGGCCGGAAGCTCGGCCTCCGGACCGGAAGCCCCGCCTCCGGGCTGGAATTTCCGGCCCGAGTGCGGACGTAAAGTTAGTAGTCGTAAATCCATTCTGTGAATAGCAAAAGTAGTAAGTTTATTCTGTGAATCGCAAAAGTAGTAAGTTCATTCTGTGAATACCAGAAGTAGTAAGTGCATTCTGTGAATACCAAAATGGTACTAAGTTTAGGATTTTGTCTTAAGTTTGTTCTGTGAATCGGGCCCCAAAGCTCTGCCTATGAAACCGCAAAGTCAACCACCTCTGCACCCGACGCCCTGAGTCCTAAAGGCCTACTGGTCCAGAAAATGTTCCCCAGAGATCCTGAGTGAGAGTCCCTTGTGGGCGGACCACTGATGGTCTCCACGTCAATGCTTGCAGCCTCTGCACAACAAGCTCCCTCCCTAACCGCAACTGCACGGTTAAGCTGATTTCTGATGCCAAATGACACCCATGCACCCGTCGCCCCTGGGGAGATCTACCGACAGTGTCCAGATGCTCCAGCACATTCCAACATACCTGTGCAGCAGTAGGTTTCTTTCATCCAGCCTCCTGAGCCTGCAGCCTTTTACCAAGTTTAAGATTCCCCATTGGTTTGCATTGAGTGCCCAACGCTGTGCTGGTAGTCTGCAACCAGCCACCCCTGTGCCGCTGAGGGTGTACATTTGGTGTTGCCTTGTGCCCCCCCGACTCCCACTCTGTGCTTACCTTAACTCCAGAAGACTGGGTTCCAAAACCGTGCAAGTAGTACCACTTCGATTTCCCCCTTTTTCCATTAACATTGGCACCAGACCCCAAGTTTGACCTCTGCACCCGGCTGCCCCAGTGGTGCTGGTGGTGCAGTGAGGTCACTTACATGAACCTTGCCTGGCAAAGATTCTTCATGCAAAAGCTCAATACTGTAGATCGTTTACTTACCTGCATGTCGCTGATTGTGTTTCCTCTCATAACATAATATTGAATTGTTCAAAAAATGCAGTGTCCTCTTTTTACATCGAGAAACAGTGATATTGCAAAACATGTTTTACTGCAACAAAGTATCTTTGGTTCTATGAAATAAATATACTAAAAGTAATATTTTCACAAACCATTGGCCTCGGATTTAGTAATTGAGTGTGCAATCATTTCTTGCATAAGTGTGTACAACAAATGCTTAGCACTACCCTCTGATAAGCCTAACTGCTCGTCCACGCTACCACAAAAGAGAGAATTAGTGTTATCTACTTAAGCCTCTGGGGATCCACTGGACTCCGTGCACACTATACCTCACTATGGTTTAGTATATACAGAGATGGCTTCCTACAATACTTGCATTGCTGATATGGTAAACAGGCAGGCAGAGGGTGGTGCTTCCGAAATCGCATGCTCCTCTGGAAAGGGGAGGACTAGAGGCACCTAACTACGAATTATATTTTGGGTCCCCGGTTTTATGGTATTTATTGTTTTAACATTTCCGTCTAGATTTATCCATATTTATTTAACCATCGCATCAGTATTTATCCATATTCATTTTGTGTTGTCAATAAACGAAGTTGTAAAATGGTATATTTCCACATTTATTTAAGTAATAAACGTGCACTCTTACTTTGACACCTACCGTGTTTTATTAGCAAATTAAGCAGCCAAATACAACATAACAATACACCCACAGGTAAATATTCACATCATACTATAAATGGATGTTGAGAGGTCGTTATTTAAGGAAATCTCACCCTGTGTTTTAACTCCCCACACCATCTAACTGCTCAGCTGTTAGCCTGGAATTGATGAATGACAGTATGAAAAGTCACTCAAAAGAGGCCCAATTTTCTGTATTTTTCCATTAAAAAAAAATGTATACAGGCAGGAAACACATTGTTTTGTGTCTGTACTTATGTGTAAAATCAGTAAAAATTGAAATCTAGGAGCCTTAATTATATTTAGGCTTTCCTGTTTTCAGTTTCTATTTTTGGTAAATTCTGGTGGTGTTTTTTCAGTGTTTTCAAGTGATTTAAATACTTTAAAAAAACAGTGGTTATCAGTGGTTACACATTTTCGCGCCATTAAAAACTACAGAAACAGAGTTTTTCCGGTGTTTATGGAACGTTTTGCTTTTATTGCTTGCTTTCTGCACTGATAGCGCATGGTATATTGACAGTGTAAGTATAGTGTAGATGATGTCCAAATAGATTTTTGCAAATTAAAATTATTGTAGTACACCATACATACTTCTTCAGTGAGTCTTTGGTCAAGTGCGCTCTCTCTTTCCTTCCCATGTAAACTTCTGTGAAAAGTCCCTCTCAACATTGGCACTTGAAATGTGCAACCCCAAACCAGCCAGTACACAATTTGTTAACTCTGGCTACTGACATAGCTTTCCATGCCAAGACTGGTTTATTTGAAGATTGCAGTTCTCAGGGTAGGTTCTGCAACATCTGCGCTGATCTGGGCGTTTGTGCACTCAGAGATATTGAAGCGGCCAAAAATGAAGCAGCTCTTTGGAAACTACGGAAGAAATTCCCCTTTACGTAAGGGATCTAGAAGAGTACCACAGTGAGGTTTCATTGACTTCAATTGCCATAGGTGGTGAGGGACATTTCTATGCAACACTGTAAGCCATTTCTCATACATTGTAAAATAAAAGTTCCTGAATTGCTCTTCACCATTGCATTGCTTACCAAGTGGCAAGCACTCTAACATGGAATATGCTGCAGTGCCAAAGTCACTAAAGGTGTCCCCTAGCCTACTCTCAAGAAGATGTTTCACATCTACACCAATTATGCTGAACACTTGGCAGACAAGGGTGTTTTCAGACTCTAATCTTTGTTGAACTTGGAAATAACCTTTTTTGCAGAGCATTCCAAGTGACACTGCATTCCGTGTTTTCAAAAAGTCTGTTGTCATATTTTAACCACTATCCCAGATGCTTGGTGATAGCGCTCTTTTCACATATTCTTGTCACTATACCTTGCATTGAATGTTTAAAGCCTGAGGTGTTGGCAATTCGCCTACTATCAATACTGACTCACTAGAAACTTGGGGCAGATGTATTAAGGGTTTTTACCTATTCTCTGTGGGTAAATGTGATGACACATATTCGGAAAGATTCTTATGAAACCAGCCATTTTACCTATCAGTGAAAGAATCAAACACAGCCAAAATATCAAATATGATTTTGATGTTTCCTGATCCTCTACAGTTTATAAAATAATGAAACAAGACTAAAACATGCTTCTAAACCCTGCATCTTTAGACCAAAGACCACAAAACTGAAAAAAAACAAAAGGAAGAAGAAACAATATTTTAGTGGCATCTCTAAACAACACAACTCAAGCAGAATAATGTTAGCCCAGACTTTTTTACTGCTAGCTTGTATAACAAAGTTACATTGTATTGGCCCCTTCAGGAAGAAATAAAATGACTCTTTCACTCTCTCTTTCCTTTCTTTAAATGGAATTTAGTTTGTGGTTGTGCAGATGTTTTTTCAGTGTTTATATGTTTTCACTGGTGAGGGCTGTTTCTCCATCAGTGGGGTTTTATCATTTATTATAGGTTTAAACCTAAAACCGGACAGCCTAATTATATTATGCCGGAGCCAAACTGCAGCAGCCTATGTGCTGGCTGACCAAAGGTGCGGATCAAGAGAGTGAAGATGTGATGGCCGGTCTGGGTGGTCATGGGATACTGGAGGACCTAATGGGCAGTGTGACAAGCGTGGACTCGGATGCCATGCTCCTGAGGGCGGCAGTCAGGTAGAGGAGGAGATCGGTCTTTACGAGACAGAATCCAGCCCCATACAGTCTTGAGCTGCCCCTATGGTCCCTACCCGAGTGCATAGCGTTGTAGTCCGGACATCAGCCTGATAAGTGGACAGAGGCGTGTTTGAAAGTATGGTGCGATTTGGTTGAGAATAGCCAGTTGAAGTCATTCGAGACTCAGAAGGACAAATGGCCTGAGCCCTGGGCAATTCCTATGATACAAGGCTCTGACCCATGTAATGAAACAAATGTGGGACTCTGTATTTGACGTATGTTGGAAAACGGGGCAGCATCTGTGAGGCCTGCACAAATAACATGACTACATTTGTCCTTCACTGGGAACCAAACACCCAATTGTAGCGCCTGACTCTCAGAGGGTAGCGTTGCAGAGCAGTCTGAGGCTTACTCAAGGGAGGTGGTGTGGGCTAGTAATCGCCATTTGCAGGTGCACAAAAATAACACTCGATAATTGATTGTCCAGTCTGTACTTTGCTTTATAAAAGTAAGAGTACATTTATTAAACACACACACCACTCAATACTATGCACCAATTTACAAATATACATAAGCTGTTGGAATTACTTTGTGATATTGCATAACATCTCCACCCCTCCCGCAGGGGGGGTGGGGTCTAGTACCACCACTCCCATGTATGCACATCAACTTGCCCCCAATGCAGTTAGTTGAACATAACCTGGAGCGAGGGCCCTACGCACTGGCACCATCCCAGTGGCGACCCACCCCATTACCCCAACAAGCATTAAAAAGGGGTAGACCTTGCCTTGGTGACACATGACCCTAACTGAGCATCTCCTACTGACCATAAAGTATGCACCTCTATATCTTAAGGGCTAGCAGTCTGGGGTCTTCAACTAAGTGCAGCAGCAAGAATCCATGTTTACGCACACTTTAGAATGACAGTACTCATCACCTTGGTTGATCATTTGAATGCATTGCAATTACAGCCCCTAAAGGCATCACAGATGAAATCACAGGATTGCGCATATACAGCCAGACACCCTAGCAGGACTGTCTGGCAACATAGCCCCACTTGGCTTATGACATCTCCTTACACATGTGACTTACAGTCCCTTCAAAAGAAGTACTCCTGGCAACTACACTTCTCCTGCAGTGTGCCTCTTCACTTTAAAAGGAATCACAGGTAAAAGCATGGGATTACATAAATACAGCCAGACCCCCTAGCAGGAAGGTCCAGCAACATAACTCCATTTAGCTTAACATCACCTTACACAGGTACTTCACTTTACACATGTGACTTTCAGTCCACCTAAAAAGAAATAACCAATAGTAAATGCATTTCGGTGCAATTACACCACTTCACCTCCAGGGGATGCCCTTCTCCAGACATCCCCCAACTCAGCCCTTCACTCCGTGATGCACTTCATAGTACACCCTCAGCTGTAGAACATAAGTTCCAGCCTAGAAGGTGTTAAAGGCTGGCTGATCCCTTGAGAGGTTATTCTTTCAGATGCCCTGTGAAACTTAGGGGTGGACTGTTCTTCTTTATGCTGGGGGAGACTGCGGTGCTCCTGCAGCCCCCCTGCACCCCTTTTCACACGTGAGGGTGACCCCCTCCTCTGGGGGCCACCAGGCACCACAATGGCAGATTTCTTCGTGATGGCGGGGGGGGGGGAGACTGGGCCTCTCCAACAGCTCCCCCAGCACCTTTTCACAAGTGAGGGTGACCCCCCTCCTCTGGGGGCCACAAAGCACCAAAACGGCAGATTTCCAAATGCCTGGCGACGCATTATGGGCGCTTCATGCTCCTCTTTACCAGCCCCCGCCACTGGGAACACTCTCCTCTGCCCTCTGGGACTCTGAGAGCGTAGATTCAGCAGTGTGCTGTCTTCACTGTCTCCCTGCGCCAGCCTTTCGCCAGGCTCTCTTTCTGGGCCCCTCTTGTCCCTGCGCAGAGGCCCCTGTTTCTGTGCACCAGTCCTGGGCTCTTCTTCTGGTGCTGATAGGGTTCTGGGGGCAGTCAGGGGGTCTCTCCTTCCAACTGCCCATTGCGCCAGGCTCCAGCACCTTCAGCCTCAGCCGAGCACACACCCCAGAGAGACCTTCTCTTCCTGTGCAAGCACTTTTTAAAAGTTGAGTAGGGGGCTGGCAGGAAGTCTCTGTTGGTCCTATCAAACAGCGACACATCACGTCCCTGCCCCTGCTCCCTCCTTCTTGTCCAGCCTCTGAGCTTGTTCAAAATGGTGTTGTCCAGGGTTTCTGGCCACATGTCTGAAGCCTCATCCCCCACGCTGCCTTCCCTCCTTGGTGCAGCCTGGTGCCTGGCACCCAGTGACAGCTGCTAATTGATGAGCCTGTAGCCCCTCCCATCTTCTCTTCGTGGAGAGGAGGCCCTAGCTTGTGGAAGAAAGGTTATCAATCCATCCAGCTGAGGTCAGCCCTCAGCCTGGGTCTGGTCCTGGCTGGCTCACAGAAATATGACAGTTCTGGATGACCCAAAAGCAGTACAAATATGACTTTGGACTCTGCAGAATACTTCTTTTCACCTCCAATACAATGGACTTTAGTGCATGTCTGGAAACTGTAGGCCTTGTGGAAGTTAATTTAGCCATGGGCCCCACATTCCCTTAGGGAAATAATGAAGTGAAAACACAGTAAAACACACTGACTTTCCCTGGCATGTTTCTTTCCAGCGTATAAAGCCTATTCCATATCACCATCCAATACTGCATAAGTCCTGCCACACCATTCACTTTGTAGCTGCTCCTGTACTGCGCACGCTAGGAATCTCCCCTGCGCAGCCCGTACACATGTGCACACGCATGTACACATGTGTCTGCATGTAACCAGCCCGGTGTCCCTTACTCCAGCTGCTGAGCAGTGGCCTGGTCAAGCCAGGGGAACACCAGTAAAATCCCCAAGCAGTCTCTTACATCCTGAGTTCACTGTGGGTGAGTCCCAACTTATGAGGCTCCCCCACAGTAAAAGCTCAACAATTAGGTGCTCAAAAATCAAAAAATCCGGGCGGCCTATAGTGTCAGAACCACCTTCTAACACATGCCGCGCCCAGCTGATTCCTACAGGGAAGAAGTAACCACTCTACATGGGTACACTTCCCGTAGTCAGCGATAACTAGTTATAGGGGGTTCTGACCAGAACCCCCTTACTGACCAGTTATCCGCTTAGACCACCTACTCCTCCCATCCATGAAATCTCCACCCATGACAGGGATCCCAGACTACCCTAAGAACCCTCCGGGCTCTAGGTTAGATACCTCTAGGTCACTCATGGTCTACATGGACTCAGCCTAACTATGCTCACCTTTGCCCTTGGGCATGCAACACTATGCCTACCACTTCTCCGGACAAGGGTCCAGTGCCTCAGCACCGATGCGGTCTTCTGGGATAGGTCTAAATCCCATCCCCTGGGTCACTAGCTGGTCTCCCTTCCAGAGTTTGTTCCAACCAGTACCCTCTCTCCGTTTGGTCCTTGCACCCCAAAGATGCAATCTCTCTGGACCCTCACCCTCAGCCTGCCGCTGAGTTCATTCTGCTGCCACCACCCTTTCGGGATGACTGTCTTCCCTAAAGAAAGCACAGCCACTTGTGATTCCCCACACAGAAAAGCACCCTTTGGCCACTGGCCTGGCTCCCTGATAGGACCTCAGACCGGCCTCACCACCACACTGGCAGTGCCAGGGAGGAACACTGAGGGTGCCTCATCAGACATCCTACAGCTCATTCCCCCCGTCAGTAGCTCCACCCGGAAACTACCCCGGGAACCTAGACCCCTTCCTTGTTGTCCACTGCGAGAACAGGGCCTATGTACCCTTCCTCCGAGAGGTACGCTCTCCTCCCGGAGTACCCTTAGAGAGCCTGTGGGTCCCGAGTTAGCTAGACCCAGGCCCAGCTCTCATGGCTCTCCCCGGTCTCCCTGCAGCGCCTTGGGAGACCGCCCAGGGACCTACATGGTCCCTGGATGGCCTGCACCACCCCTTATGAAGAGCAGGCCCCACCTGCCTTCAGGGTAGTACTACCACTCTCAGCCAGGGACCCTAAAGATCCCGGCTAGGCCTGCACCACCCCTTCACGAAACACAGGGTCCCTTCACTTAAGATAGGCCCCACCTGGCTTCAGGGCGGTACTACCTCCATCAGCCAGGGACCCTAAAGATCCTGGCTAGGCCTGCACCACCCCTTCGCAAAACACAGGGTCCCTTCACTCAAGATAGGCCCCACCTGTGTTCAGGGTGGTACTACCTGACAGAAGTCCACCTCCTGCCTCCAGCTGGGGGAACACCCCCATGCTCTTAGTCCTTGGGTCCAAGTCCCACAGGACCTACCTGACTGGTTACCGGCTAGGCCTCGCCCCAGCCACCACTTCAGGTTCCCTCCACCAGCTCCTGTTCCTGGGGTTCAAATCCCACCGGACCTACCGGACTGGTCACCGGCCACCCAACCCCGACACCTCAGGATCCACCACTAACCCTTCCCCTGGAAACTAGGGAGCACACCGCCCCCACTCAGATCTCCACTGGGTCAGTTACCTAGCCCACCTAGGGTACCTAGGGCCTACCACTACACACCATCACTCAAGAACTACCCTCCTTGGGGGCCACCCACTACCAGGGGCCACCCCTGGGTTGCTCACCTCCCCACCAGTTAACCTGGGGGACCTGCCTGACACTCAACTCTACCACACCCTCCTCCCACTGTGGGAAAAGTTTCTTGGGGTCCCCCACCATGGGAACCCCTGGGGCGCTACTACCCGGGGTAAAGAAACCTCCTGCCCCACCCTTCCAGTGGTTTTGGCCTGCGCCATTAGCAAGAAACTTCCAGTGGGGGAAGGATATCTGGGGCCCCTCCTGTGGAAACCCTCCCTGCCCTTAAAAAGCACGGGAACCTCCCAGGACCCCTACTTCTCCTGTCCCCCTTGAAGGTCAATCCACCCCTACACCCCCACCTGTGATATAGGTATCAGTTGCTGTCCCTATCTCTTGAGGAGACACTCTCCTCATGCAGGTGTAGTGTATGTAGTGTTAGGGTTCAAAGGTGTACAATATGGCTTAGAACATTTGTATGCAATCATTTCCTGGAAAGCACCATCCCGCTAGCACATTATAATCAACATAGCACGGTCATATCAATACAGCTTACATTTAAACCATAATAACTTCACATGACACATACGGGCGCGGGGCTTTCCTTTCCCATACCTTTAGTTCACATAACCAAAACTTTGAACCTTTCTCAGAGCCTTGCGCTCTTCCATTTGCTCATTGCTGCATAGGTAATGTGTGGCAAAACTGGACTTTTCAAATGTTATAAATGCACACCAGAATGGGATACTATGTTTCCTGCCGCTAGACACCAATGTTGGGAAACGAGGCAGCATCTGTGAGGCCTGCACAAATAACATGACTACATTTGTCCTTCACTGGGAACCAAACACCCAATTGTAGCGCCTGACTCTCAGAGGGTAGCGTTGCAGAGCAGTCTGAGGCTTACTCAAGGGAGGTGGTGTGGGCTAGTAATCGCCATTTGCAGGTGCACAAAAATAACACTCAATAATTGATTGTCCAGTCTGTACTTTGCTTTATAAAAGTAAGAGTACATTTATTAAACACACACACCACTCAATACTATGCACCAATTTACAAATATACATAAGCTGTTGGAATTACTTTGTGACATTGCATAACCTCTCCACCCCTCCCGCAGGGTGGGTGGGGTCTAGTACCACCACTCCCATGTATGCACATCAACTTGCCCCCAATGCAGTTAGTTGAACATGACCTGGAACGAGGGCCCTGCTCACTGGCACCATCCCAGTGGCGACCCACCCCATTACCTCAACAAGCATTAAAAAGGGGTAAACCTGCCTTGGTGACACATGACCCTGACTGAGCATCTCCTACTGACCATAAAGTATGCACCTCTATATCTTAAGGGCTAGCAGTCTGGGGTCTTCAACTAAGCGCAGCAGCAAGAATCCATGTTTACGCACACTTTAGAGTGACAGTACTCATCACCTTGGTTGATCATTGGAATGCATTGCAATTACAGCCCTAAAGGCATCACAGATGAAATCACAGGATTGCGCATATACAGCCAGACACCCTAGCAGGACTGTCTGGCAACATAGCCCCACTTGGCTTATGACATCTCCTTACACATGTGACTTACAGTCCCTTCAAAAGAAGTACTCCTGGCAACTACACTTCTCCTGCAGTGTGCCTCTTCACTTTAAAAGGAATCACAGGTAAAAGCATGGGATTACATAAATACAGCCAGACCCCCTAGCAGGAAGGTCCAGCAACATAACTCCATTTAGCTTAACATCACCTTACACAGGTACTTCACTTTACACATGTGACTTTCAGTCCACCTAAAAAGAAATAACCAATAGTAAATGCATTTCGGTGCAATTACACCACTTCACCTCCAGGGGATGCCCTTCTCCAGACATCCCCCAACTCAGCCCTTCACTCCGTGATGCACTTCATAGTACACCCTCAGCTGTAGAACATAAGTTCCAGCCTAGAAGGTGTTAAAGGCTGGCTGAGCCCTTGAGAGGTTATTCATTCAGATGCCCCGTGAAACTTAGGGGTGGACTGTTCTTCTTTATGCTGGGGGAGACTGCGGTGCTCCTGCAGCCCCCCTGCACCCCTTTTCACACGTGAGGGTGACCCCCTCCTCTGAGGGCCACCAGGCACCAAAATGGCAGATTTCTTCGTGATGGGGGGGGGGGGGGAGACTGGGCCTCTCCAACAGCTCCCCCAGCACCTTTTCACAAGTGAGGGTGACCCCCTCCTCTGGGGGCCACAAAGCACCAAAACGGCAGATTTCCAAATGCCTGGCGACGCATTATGGGCACTTCATGCTCCTCTTTACCAGCCCCCGCCACTGGGAACACTCTCCTCTGCCCTCTGGGACTCTGAGAGCGTAGATTCAGCAGTGTGCTGTGTTCACTGTCTCCCTGCGCCAGCCTTTCGCCAGGCTCTCTTTCTGGGCCCCTCTTGTCCCTGCGCAGAGGCCCCTGTTTCTGTGCACCAGTCCTGGGCTCTTCTTCTGGTGCTGATAGGGTTCTGGGGACAGTCAGGGGGTCTCTCCTTCCAACTGCCCATTGCGCCAGGCTCCAGCACCTTCAGCCTCAGCCGAGCACACACCCCAGAGAGACCTTCTCTTCCTCTGCAAGCACTTTTTAAAAGTTGAGTAGGGGGCTGGCAGGAAGTCTCTGTTGGTCCTATCAAACAGCGACACATCACGTCCCTGCCCCTGCTCCCTCCTTCTTGTCCAGCCTCTGAGCTTGTTCAAAATGGTGTTGTCCAGGGTTTCTGGCCACATGCCTGAAGCCTCATCCCCCACGCTGCCTTCCCTCCTTGGTGCAGCCTGGTGCTTGGCACCCAGTGACAGCTGCTAATTGATGAGCCTGTAGCCCCTCCCATCTTCTCTTCGTGGAGAGGAGGCCCTAGCTTGTGGAAGAAAGGTTATCAATCCATCCAGCTGAGGTCAGCCCTCAGCCTGGGTCTGGTCCTGGCTGGCTCACAGAAATATGACAGTTCTGGATGACCCAAAAGCAGTACAAATATGACTTTGGACTCTGCAGAATACTTCTTTTCACCTCCAATACAATGGACTTTAGTGCATGTCTGGAAACTGTAGGCCTTGTGGAAGTTAATTTAGCCATGGGCCCCACATTCCCTTAGGGAAATAATGAAGTGAAAACACAGTAAAACACACTGACTTTCCCTGGCATGTTTCTTTCCAGCATATAAAGCCTATTCCATATCACCATCCAATACTGCATAAGTCCTGCCACACCATTCACTTTGTAGCTGCTCCTGTACTGCGCACGCTAGGAATCTCCCCTGCGCAGCCCGTACACGTGTGCACACGCATGTACACATGTGTCTGCATGTAACCAGGCCGGTGTCCCTTACTCCAGTTGCTGTGCAGTGGCCTGGTCGAGCCAGGGGAACACCAGTAAAATCCCCATGCAGTCTCTTACATCCTGAGTTCACTGTGGGTGAGTCCCAACTTATGAGGCTCCCCCACAGTAAAAGCTCAACAATTAGGTGCTCAAAAATCAAAAAATCCGGGCGGCCCATAGTGTCAGAACCACCTTCTAACAACGTACCTGGCCCGGCATCAGTACAGCTGCACTCTTGACACATGGCCTTTGAAGGAAGGTGGGTACATGTTTATTGGGTGCACTGTGAGCTAGCCAGGACTAAGGACAACATATCCTGATGGTGTGCATGGCCAGTCTCGCACAGTTTTGAGGTTTATGGTGTCCAAACGCACAGTTTTACTGATATAGTATGAACCGTACAAAACCGGAGCAGCTGTACTCTTGACACACGAACCTTGAAGGAAGGCGAGTACATGCTTATACTGGGCACTATCACAGAGGGTAGACCGTGACTCAGGCAGGGACAGGAGATACGACTGGTACCGGGGAGAGGAGCTTGTACTCCGTGAGGGCGATTTCCACTAACGCTAGGCTCTGATACACACAGTTTAACTGCCTACATCACACCGACCTCACTCAGTCACGCATCAGACAAACGTTCCTCAGTGCCTCCATCGCACGCCCCAGATGTGGAGAGATGGTGGCAGACTTTTACCTTTCTGGGAGGAGGAGCTCGGGTACACGGCTGAGCTGACCACCACACCCTTGCTCCACGATCCCTTACATTGCTTAGTAGAAGTGAGACCCATTACTGAAAGAAACAAGCACCCTTACAGGTTTGTGAGCCTGGCCATGGTACTGGTAAAGAGACACACTGCCATGGCCTGGAAGGCTTTGGAGGCCTCATTGCTGAAGCCCTGGTGCTCTGACCTGTTAAAATGTTCGCGGGCAGAGACAGATGTTAGATTTGGTACCCAGAATGAGGGATGGGCTGGGGAGGCGTACACCAAGTAGGATGGGTTTCTGGAGAAACTGGAAGGCACATCAGATGAAGTTGTGCTGTCAATGGGAAGATTAGAAGATGATAACTCTAAGGCCACAAGATGATATATGATTTTGGGAACAGTGGGTGGGTGCACCACAAAAACCCAACGCTATGCATGGGCGGCAGGTAGTGCCGCAACAGTGGCGTAACAAAAATGATGGAGCCCCCTGAACGGCTGCTCCCCAGCCCCACACTGCAGGGTCCTGCGTGGTAAAGCCGAGTGGCTTTCCCGAGCGTTTAACTATTTCTTATTCCATACCATTGCATGCCTAGCATGCCTAGCACGCATTCGGAAAGGCATGCAATGCATGACTTACAGGGCTAGGTCCTCCCCCGCGCCGTGGGGGATGCAGGGGCCTCCGTTACGCCCCTGGGTCGCGAGGGTCATCTATGTGCACGGTTGTCATCAGACAGTCCTCTCTCCTCGCAAAAGATACAAGGTGTGAAGCACATAGGTTTGAGTATGGTGTTAGTGCCTTGGTCATGGACATGTTGGAGCAAAGGGGGGTGTTGCCTGTCCACCTGCTTACAGTTTGGGGTGTGTTCCTTTTTGTTTTTTATTGGTTTGAGGTCACTGGAAGGAAATATGCTGCTGTGCTTGACGCGTGGTACTATACGGAGATCGTCCCCAGTGGTTGACGTTGTGGAGATGTGTGTGCGGCTGCACCACTGTTTGGTGAAATGTGGGCATGCGGGTTGTATACCTGAGCCTTGTTTATGAGAAATGCTAATACAAATCAATGGCAAAGGCCCGATATGATGAAGAGCTTCATATGACGCTGTCTGTATTCGTTTTCAACATGGACTTTCTGCAAGGGTGTGTGTGTTGGCACAAGGCACCTGAAAGTGCGCCAGCGCTGGGAAGTGAAACGGCGTCATACCTTAGTAGATGTGATGCTGTGTTTCTCTCTCCCTATGACGCATGCAGCGCTGTTTTGGTTACTCACTGTGCCAAACGTTTGTAAATGTGTCCTCAATGTGTATCTACTGCTGAGCCAGGTGGCCATGAGATTCAATGGAAGCCCAGAGGCCCTGGAAGGAAAGGAAGGGTCTCACAAAACAAAGCTGTGAAAAACAGCAGCGTGAAGAGTCCAGTTGGCTTATTTGTAAAGGATGAGCGAAGAGGAGATAACGTGGTATATTCAGAACACAGTTGTCGTGATGTCATTCCCAGTTATTTCCAGAATGTTGATGGAATCTGGGAGTAGAATGTACTCAGGGTTCCAGCTGGGTGTTCGAGGCTGGGTGTTCGAGGCTCTGGCAGTCATTCCGGCGACCTCTGAAGCAGCTGGGTGTGTCGGGATTGTGCTGTGTGACCATTGAATAAAGAAGACTTCTTCTCTCCTCCTACTGCTGTGATTCATTTACGAAGAACCCATCCCACATATTGTTGTCACACTCCCCAGCACGTCCCGGCCACCTTCGCTCCTCCTCAAGACACGTGTTGATTGGACCGAAGCTACCCACCCTCATTTTCATGCTGGCTACAGGTCGTATGACTTTAACTGTTAATTTATTTCGTAATACGCTTTTGAGGTGATGGAGCAGGGAAAATACAAAAATGTGTGTACCCCATTCGAAGTTAATGACCTCATAACCTTAAAAATAGTAACTGTTTGAATGCATGAAATAATCAATAAATGCACCTTTAATTAGACACTACACATGGGAAACTAACTGGCATTTGCAAAAAGCTAATTTATTTACCAATGTGAAATTAAATTAACATAGGTTTGTGATTCGTGTAGAAAATAGAAGTAAATTGCATGCATTTCGTTGTAGTAAAAATATTGTGGCAAAAAGAATGCAGATGGTAAAATGGCTTTAAATGTCACTTATGCTAGGTAACACCTAACACGGGTCATTAGAATAGAGGGTGGTAAACAGAAGGGCTTATTTTCTATGTCTAATTTCTGCTATGTTGTTTTCATATTAGTTCCGTTCGGGCCTGCTACGCTTCGCTGAGAAAATGGCTGCCGCCGAGAGATGTGACTGTACGAAAGAACAAAAATGGCCCCCGCGCTTGAGCAGAATGGAAGTTTCGTTCACAAGTGTGTGGCCTATGCCGGAGTGAGAGATGTCAAGGCCGAACTGACCTAGGACAAGAGCTGTGCCAACAATCCCTGTGTGAAAGCATGGGAACGGATGAGAGACTCGAACTGCAGGAGATGATCCTATTCACCATTGATGGAAATTGTTGCAAATACTTTAACAAAGTTAAATATTGGGACTTGACAAGTCACGAGAGTGGTGCAAAAACTTATTATTTACAGAACCGGTTTAGGCAAGGAGGACAATGAGGTGACCAGCACCACCCCTCCAATGGACCAATCATAATGCATGCAGCCCCTAAAAAGTTTCAATTTTGGGTATAGCAAGTTAGTGAAAGGGTATACAAAGTGGTGCTCATGATGACGTTGTGGCACTTGCTTATTCTTCTATTCAACACGACACGCTGTCTGTTAAGACGATTTTTTCTTCCTGATGCTGAAAAGACTGACAAAGTTGAACTTCGAACTTTGATGGGGAAAAGGAACGAGACCGTCGTGGGATTCTATCCTGGGAGGGAATACGTCTGAGGAGGTTAGAGGGACAGTCAGTCAGTTTGGGAACCTATCCTATGATCTGCGGTTCATGCTCTGGTGAACCATTCTCGTCATCGCCCTAAGGCCATGGGAAATGAGTATTTTCTGTTATTATTTCAATCTTTACTTGAATGTTCATGAAATTAATGTCTATAATTTTGTCTCATAACATTTTACTTATTCACTTTATTCAATGAATCTAGAGAAAATGTCATGCTGACTCAAACTGAGTCTGTGGTTATTAGAATTAAAGTTATGATCCATAAAAGTTAAAGGTTTTATTTTGATTGAGCTGCACTTAGTCACCATCAACTGATTCCCACTAGTTGGTCCATCGACTCAAAATAGCAGAGTATCTTGATGTTTAAAACCAAAAATTCTAGAGTCAATTGTATATAATGTATATAGTTATTATCTAGGTAAAGAAATAGTATCAAGGTACCCCGTATGTCTTGCAGCCCACCAGCTTATCATTGATCCAGAAAAACTGAGTGAATGTGTGTTTTTGGTGTTATGGGCCCCGCCGATAAATAAGTGGTGTAAGGGTTTTCTGGGTTGGTGTCGTTTATAAAGGTTTTGTTATAGCTGTGTTGCATCAGAGGCCTGTTTCTTGCCACATAAACCGCCTCCTTGCGAGCACTCAGCCCTACCTGGCGCGTATTGTGGAATTCTCAACACGGCTCCATTCTTCTGCATGCAGCCTCTCAGCATAGAATTTCCAGCACGTCTCTGTTCTCTTGTCTTCAGCCCTCCCTGCGTCTTCACGTCATGACGTGACACGCACAACACTTCACGCTGGGGTCACGCAACGTGCCACCATCTTGTCAGGCACCAATGCTGTTCTGCGTGGTGATGCACACACCTTTTTCAAGCATTGCATCAACGCGAACAGTCTCTTTACTCGGTGACGCGCTCACCAATTTGTTAAACAGCTGAGCACGCACCATTTGGATAACAGCTGAGCGCACAGTTTTTTCAAAAGAATTCGGTGACGCGCACACCCTATTTTCAACTTTCTTCATTTAAAAATTCAAGTATAAAAGCTCATCAATGCTATTTATTGCATACCAATCTTTCTTCGGTGATACGCACACCTGTTGCACACATTTACTCTACTAGTGTATCTTCCTTTGATTTACGTTGTTAATTTAATTTACAACAATTCATCATTTAAAACTTTCACTATCTCTGTTCTACCAGTTACCATGCAGAACATAACCTGCCCTCCCCATTTCTTACCAGAACCTGGGGTACTTAAAACTAAATGGAAGCAGTGGTTCAAAGGTTTTGCCAGCTACATAATAGCTTTGGGTGGATCTAAGTTCAAACCAGTCAGATAGTTAGCTCTGCTCTACAATAGCTTAGGTTCAGAAGGTCAACGCATTTTTGACCATTTACCTGTCGTTACCCAACCTGATGAAACTGATTGGGATGTTTATAAAGAAGCTGTAAGCAGACTTTGAAACTATTTCAAGGATGACACCAGCGTTGTAGATGAGATACACACATTTTATACTAGACGCCAAAATGAGTTTGAAACTATTGACAACTTTCACTTGCCACTTGTGAATTCGATGGCAACATTGATTTTTACCTAAGAGGCCAGCTCATTGTTAACTGCTTTAACAAACAAGTTCAGGAAAGACTGCTCTGCTGTAGAAATCCTTCTTTAAACGAAACCCTGGAAATAGCTAATGGTATAGAAAGGTCTGTGATAGCACAAAAAGAATTGAATAAGCCTAAAATTGATCCTGCTGTTGAATCTGTTTATGCTATTGGTACTAAACCCAAAACAACCTTCAATAAAGTTCCTGAGATAAAAAACAAAGTTTCTGCTTCAGATGTGGCTCACTCACACACTTAGCCAATGCAAAAAATTGTCCAGCCTTAGGTAAACCTTGTACTAAATGCAAGAAGACTGGTCATGTTTCTCGCTTGTGCAGAGCTCCTCACAAGGTAACTACTCTAGAAAACTTCTTAGACTCTTGTGATCCAAATGTCTCTACCATCAAAAGTTTCAGTAGAATTGTACTGTCCATTGATACTGATGACAATGATAATGGACCTTGGTGCAATGTCAACATTGGTGATGTAGAAATTCTAGTGACTGTAGATTCTGGTTTCCCAGTCACTTTCGTTTCTGATGTTTTATTTTTCAAACACTGGAACTCTCCCCAATTATCACCTCCTGACATTCGCACTATCGCCTTTGGTGGTCACAACATCGACATGTTGGGTTTCTTCCTTGATAACATTAGATTTAAAGACAGAGTAATATTCACCAAAATGTATGTAGCGAAAAAAGGCTACAACATCCTGGGGTGGAAGGACCAAGGGAAATTTGGTATGGTACTGAGACCAGGTACTGCGTGTCCCATTTCTTTAATAGACAAACCAGAAGTTCATCCCTCTTTGCATCAGTTGTTACTCAAGCACAACGCCTTATTTGATAACAAGTTAGGTCTTGTGCATAGTTATGAACATAAAATTATTTTTAAAAAAGACGCAGTACCTGTCGTCCACAAGGTCAGGAATGTTTCACTATCCATTAGAGACAATTAAAGCAACACTTGGAAATTTTATGTAACGAGCAAGTCATTGAACCGATTGATTCATCTGAGTGGATTTCTCCGATTGTTGTCGCAAAGAAGAAGGACACTAATGATATCAGACTCTGTATTGATTTGAGGTCTCTCAACAAGAACATTTTAATCAATTGTTTTCCCTTACCAAAAATATAGGCGATGCTAGCTCTTCTGGGTGGTGCCAAACGTTTCTCCTGTCTTGACCTAAAATGTGCCTATCATCAGGTGGAACTTTCTAGTGATTCACGTTCACTTACTGCATTTAACACTCCATCCGGTGCTTTCAGATTCCTAAGAAAGCCTTTCAGCCTGACTTCGGTCGCTTCTGTATTCCAGAAATTAATGTTTAAACTCTTTGGCAATTGTAAAAATGTTCTTGCATATCAGGATGATATTCTTGTATTTTCAAAGAATACTAAAGAACTCCTCACGGTTCTGAGCGATGTACTACATATTTTAGAGTCTAATGGTTTCACTGTAAAAAAACAACATTGCAAATTAATGGTGAGCAATAGTGACTACCTAGGTCATCACATTTCAGAGTCTGGTATTAAGCCTAAGTCTGACCTTGTCAAGGCAATTTTTGGCAGCCCTCCTCCCGAGAACATAGGTCAGCTATGGTCCTTCTTCGGGCTTTGTGAGTATTATTCAAGATTTATTGACAGTTTCGCCTTTCAAACAGAACCTTTCAGAAAGTTTCTCAGAAAAGATGAACAGTTTACATGGAAGGAGACCGAATCATCAGCTTTCAGTAATTTTAAAAACCAAATAGTGAAAGCTCCCACCTTACATCCTTTCAGAGATGATCTCCAATCCATTGTCACAGTCTATGCCAGTGGAGTCGGAGTAGGTGCTGTCCTCACTCAGTTAGTCGAGGGTGTTGAATGTACAGTGGGTTTTGCCTCCAGATCCCTTTCCCAGATGGAACGCCACTACAGCACCATCGAAAGGGAAGCGTTGGCCTGCGTTTGGGCCACCAAATACTTCGAAACCTTTTTATGGGGCCTAAAATTTGTTCTAGTCACCGACTACAAGCCACTTGTTTTGTTATTGTCGAAAAATGATCACGACAAGGTCAGTCCTAGACTTGTAAGATTACTCTCCAGAATGTTTGAATTTAACTTTGTAATTAAGCACATTCCTAGAGGGAAAAATACTTGTGCTGATTTTTTATCCAGGTGCCCCCTACATGAGGAGCACTACACAGAGGATGACTTAGAATGTGTTGTTGAATTGGTCGATGGTTTGGTTGTCTTAGGAGGGGCCATCAGCAATTCAGAATGGGTAGATTGCTCTAATTCTGATCAGGTGCATAATACAATTAAGAACTTTATTACTAAAGGGTGGCCTGATGAAAGGAAATTGAGTGAAGGTTTACGCCCTTTCCACAAGGTAAAGGATGAGCTCTCCATTGCAAATGATCTCATCATGAGAGGCACTTTGTTAATTCCTCCAGTAACCCTCAGATTAAGACTGATTAATTTTGCCCACAAAGGCCACCTTGGCATGACAGGCACTAAAAAACGTCTCCGACTATACTACTGGTGGCCGGGGACGGATGTCGAAGTAGAGAACTTTGTAGGCCATTGTACCAGCTGTTCCATGGCTGACCAATCTTTAAAAGTATGCAACACTCCACTTTTCCCAGTTGTCTTTCCTAATGGGTATTGGGAAAAACTAGGCATAGATTTTATAGGCCCAATGTATAACCTCAAAATCAACATGAGATTTGCTTTAGTTGTAGTTGACTACTTCTCAAAATAGGTAGAGTGTAGATTTTTGCCTGAACCCTCTACCACAGCTGTAATTGACTTACTTAATGATCTTTTCCGACGTGAAGGTGTTCCCAAAGTCATTGCATGACAATGGGGTTCAATTCAAGTCCCATTCCATGCAATTTTGTTTAAAAAACATGGGAGTCAAACATTTAACTGTGGCCCTTTACAGTCCCCAAGGCAATGGCATGGTAGAAAGGGTGAACAAGATGTTAAAAGAAACTATTCAGATGGCCACCGTTCAAGGAGATTCTGTTCAAGAATCTGTCCAAGAAAGGTTATGGAGTTACCATAATACCCCACACTCTGTGACTGCCACCCCTTTTTGTATTATTGAAAAGGCGTTTGGGTTCTTCCAAACTCAGTCCCAACTGGGTTTTGGAACAAACTAAATGTTCAAACAAGATCCCCAATCCTGAACATGTGCGTGATACAGTTATTAAAGCTCAAGTCAAAATGAAGCAAGGGTATTGTGGTAAATATTCTTTTTACCTTGACTGAATTTCATAAGGAATCTAAAATAAAGTAGAATAGCTCAGAATAACAAGAGGCAGAATCCGTGGTATAAGAGATTTTCTGAATGGGCTTTATTCCAAAATGGCCGACTCGAGTGGCGGCCTTCAGGTTCCGTCACCACGAGGGTTCAGGAAGTGAAGTACAATACTTTATTGACAAGAAGTAACTTTTATAGGTCATACATTACAATGAAACGAATGCAAAAGGCGTAACAATTGATAAGAGAAATGACATAGTGGTACGTAATCGAAACTAGGCGTAATAAGGAGCAGAAAGAAACATGATTGGCTCTGATTATCATGCATAGGTGGATCTATAAGATAATACTTAACATAGATGCGCGCGCAGCAGCATGACGTGTGATTGACGTGCAACTAGGGGGTGAAGGGGACTTGACATTTAGCTCTACATGTGGAGACGAGAAGTCTGGGGGGTCAAGTCAACCTAATCCCAAATCATATCTAACATCCTATGTTTAGAGAACTATGTTATCCACAAGAAAAGACTCTCGGACAGAATCTATTCTATACTTGACTGTGTGTGCGTGTACAAGCGTCTAAGTGTCTATATGAGATGCGAGGGGCAGAAAACTTTCCATGGCAACAGGGCTATGAATTACTTGCAGGAGGACGGAAAGGCCGAGTCCTTTGCTTGTGAGCTAAAGGAAATGTTTACCTAAATCACTAGACAGGAATGCATCGGCTGAAGAGCAAAGTAGATAATTCGAAGGTGAAATACAGCTTCTTGGCAGGCAGGCAAAACTGGCCGAGGCAGGCACCGTTAGCTGCACAGGGAGTAGGACAAAGTTCATGGATACAGATGCGAGCTCAAGCTGAAGCTGTCAGAGACAGAGAGCAGGGAAGGCTTTGAGGACAGAATCGGGCCTACTTGCCTGAACTGTAAAAATGGAGTAACTTAGCCATATAAAGTCGGTGGCCTTTCATACTTAGGAATCGGATATCCAGCCCATTGATGGCGGATCTGACAGAGAACATGTTGACGGTGGACGCACATATGTTTGCGTTTTGGAAACTGGAACTGGAGGGAACATACATGTACTTGTGACATGCACATAGAACCGTTGGGGTCCAAGATAGGGGACATAACTGATCAGGAAAATCCACATTTCCACATTCCCTCCTTGTCCCCTACTTGCCCTTCAAGAGATATCAATCTTCATCATTCCATCGATTTGCTCATGGAGCATCATTTCTTCTTCCTTCTTCTTCCGGCATTCTGAACGAGAACTTTGATATGGAATGCATGATGTGGCACACAGACCACAAATCGCTGGTCCACATTGCAGGCATAAACAACAACTGAAGAGCATAAGAAGGCCAATACCTAGGAACGATAGAACTCTCCATCCCCAGGCTGATATTACACTCCAAAACCACCCGGACCACGTCCAAGTGCCTGGATTCTCGTGTATCTGGCTCACAATCTTATGAAGGCGTGTTATAGCTTTATATACAGATGGCGAATTTTCTGGTATGAATATGCAGCAGCTGGATCCGATGACCCTGCAAGCTCCGCCCCTATCGGCCAGGATGACGTCAAGGACAAGACGATTCTGGAGAACAACAATTCTCATCACTGATTGTTCCTCTGTCAGATTGCCTAGGGCGGCTATAGTCTCGTTTACTACAGCTTCAAGAGTCTTGGTTAGTCTGCGTATCAGCTTACTATTTGATATTGTACCTATATAGGGAAAGATGCCTTTATTGAAATCTACATACTTGTCCCATGCCGTCTCAGTATAATCGACAACTGGGAGATCTCTTCGCTCTCTATTGTGTACTAAATGAATATTCCGATAATAATCAGGGGGAGCTAGGAAAACAGGTGGCAGAAGGAATGCTATGTAACAGGTACCATCCCAATCTAGAGGCAGACACATATATGCCGTCTGACCACATATAAAGTAAGAATGGCGAGAAGCTCTAAATGAAGATTTACCTTGATCACTATATTCTACTGTAGTAACGCATTGGCTATGGCCCATATGTATGGAACCAACTTTTCTTACACATAATTCACCCTTAACTGGAAATACTGACATAGTGGGCAGAATTAGTTCAACTTCGGATTTGACATTCAGAATCATAAGATTAGGTGTAAAATTACCTAATTTATACACTTCATTTTCTAGATCAGTTCCTGTTCTACTGGGGTGACCCTCCTTATTAGGATGACAGACTTTGAATAAAACTAGATTCAGATTTCCCCATATCCAATGTTGTTGATAAACTGCTGTGTCTGGGTCTATGGAATTTAGTAAACTAAACCATGCTCCACAGGAGCCATTGTGTGTGAACGGATGTGGAAAGAAAGGCAGAACTCCTTTGTTATTCTGATAGGGAGGGAGTCGGCCACACACCCAACAATTGGTGGCATTACTAGTCTGATGGGAATGATGTAACATACTAATGAAGGTGTTATTGCGCAGCGCAAGTCTATAAGATAATTCATGTGGCGGTAGGTCACTAAAAGAATGTTCAGCAGCAACATTATAAACATGTCTAGAAATAGGATGATATATGTGCAAAATCACACTCGTAATAATTATTAAAACACTCAATAAAAACAAAATTAATAATGTCCTCATACAGTAGCTACGCAGTGATTTACAATACGCCTGTCGTTTCAACATTTCTCGGGTATTTTCTCTACTCAGGTCCAAGGGATACATGTCGGAGACAATTCAACCGCTTCACCTTGGAGAGGACTTAAACAATCAAATTGCTCGACTGTTTGGGCCTAAGCTTTAATTTATAGCACTGAGAGTCATTCTGTTCAACAAAAGGAAGTTTCGAATCAGTCTGTGAGGGAGTGCAGGGCACAGTGTCTATATCCGAGGATAGTCCATGAAATTTCTTAATGTGGCTGGAATGTATCCAGCCCTTGCGGCCCTCAACTTTCACGGCTGTTCTTGTGGTCAGCAGGACTAGCTTCGGTGCTTTCCACCTGGGCTCCAACTGGGTCTTCCGATCAAAATTTCTTACAAACACCAGATCCCCCGGAGCAACGTCATGGGGTTTCACCTCAGTGTTGTCAGGAAAAGCTGCAGCTACCTGTGAACGACAAGATTGTAGTGCAGACATCAAGGAAGCCAAGTAATCTGTCAGCATATTACAATTAACATCAGTTATTTTACGTGGTATAGGCGTCCCCCACATATTTGGTGGCCTTCCGAACATCACCTCATACGGGGATAGCCCTGTTCGAGAGTGTGCTACCATTCTTATGTAAAATAGTGCAACTGGTAATGCTACTATCCAGTCAACACCTTTCTCCTTACATATTTTAGACAATCTGATTTTCAAAATTTGATTATGGCGTTCCACGAGACCTGCTGCCTCGGGGTGTCGGACACAGTGGAATTTCCACTGATATCCCAACAAAAGTGAGACATGTTTCATTAATTCGGATGAGAAAGGCTGGCCGTTATCTGAATATACAACACGTGGTAAACCGTACCGTGGGAAGAATTCTCGAACTAACTGTTTGGCAGTAGTCGGGGCCGTGTAATCTGATACTGGGTACGCCTCAGTCCATCGGGAGAGAGCGCAGACAACTACCAGAACATATTTGAATCCTCGACATCGTTCCATCTGGATATAATCCATTTGGAGCACTTCAAAAGGATGATCAGGAGTCTGGAATCCACCCTGTTCTACGGGAACACTTTTTCCTGGGTTGAACTGACAACATATCATACAGGTACGGACTTTTTGTTTAGCTGCTGCTCGTAAATGTTTATTGAACCAAATGTGTTGAATGCTATCTAGCATAGCTTTCTCTCCTAAATGCGCCGGGCTGTGAATTGTAGCTATAATGGCTTGGACCATAGAGTCAGGAAGAAACCATACAGATTTCTCCTTCGTCATCCATCCCTGATCTGTCTGGATCCCTCCTAGTTCAGTCCATTTCTTTAATTCTTCTGCAGTAGCATGTGTCTGTATGTCAATTACGTCAAGTGCGGGATCCTTAATTGTCATACACTGTGTTGGTGTCTGAACTATTGGCTTTGTCATGTCTAATGTGCGATTCTGAGCAGTCTGTTTAGCTGTTCTGTCAGCTAAATCATTGCCTTGAGAAATGATATCAGTAACCTTCGTGTGTGCTTTACATTTCATAATCGATATGGCAGTTGGTAGATGTATTGCGTCTAACAAGGCATGAATGAGGGTTCCGTGCTGAATGTGGGCACCATGGGAGGTTAAATAACCTCTCTCTCGCCACAGCACGCCGAAGTCGTGTACAACTCCGAATGCATAACGTGAGTCAGTGTATACATTAACTTTCTTATTTGTGGCTTGAATACAGGCTTGTGTTAGAGCAATAAGTTCTGCTGCTTGGGCTGACAAAGTATCTATACAATTTGTCTCAATAACTTCAGTGTCTGTTGTGACTGCATACGCGGCCACTAAGTCTCCTGTACTTGCTCTCATGCACGATCCATCTACATACAACGTCAGGTCTGGATCTAACAATGGAACGTCTGTCAAGTCTTGTCTAGGTTTCGTCTTTATTTCAATAATTTCAACACAATCATGAGCTAGTGGGTCTGTTCCAATTACAGGTAATAGTGTAGCAGGATTCAATGTATTACACCGTCGGATCTCTATGTGTGGCTGAAACAATGTCAGTTCATAACCGGTAAGTCTTGCTATGGTCAAGTGTTGTGTTTGTGTTCGGTTCACAAGAACTTCTACTGCATGTGGTACTTGTACTGTCAATGGATGTCCTAACACTATGGCATCGCTTTGTCTGATTGCTAAAGCTGTTGCTGCCACTGATTTCAGGCACGCGGGCAAAGCCTGAGCTACGGGATCTAATGTACTGGAAAAATAAGCACATGGCTTGCGTGATCCTGCTTGATCCTGAGTGAGTACTGACAAAGCAGTACCTTCGCGTTCTGTAACAAAGAGTGTAAAATGTTTGCTATAACATGGTGTTGCTAAAACAGGTGCTTGGCATAAAGCTTCCTTTAGGCTTTCAAAAGCTTGTGTATGTTCCTGAGTCCAAGGGAGAACAGTCGATGTGGCTGCCTCCTGTGTGGTTAACTGAATGAGTGGTTTTGCTAGAAATGCGTACTGAGGGATCCACTGCCTACAATATGAAGTGAGGCCTATGAAAGCCCGCACCTCCTTTTGTGTCTGGGGTATTGACATGTTAGCAATTAACTGGATGCGATCTGGTGTAAGTGACCAAGATAAATAACTCGCTGAACACAGAATTGCAGCTTAGAAGGAGACACCTTGTGCCCCTTGTCGGCTAGAAAATGTAAAACTGTCAGAGAAGCCTTTTCACATTCAGGTTCGCTTCTCGCGGTGATCAGCAGATCATCGACATATTGAAGCAGTGCAGTGTTTACTGGCATGTGGATACTGTCAAGTTCTCGTTTCAGTGCTTGGCTGTAGATGCTGGGGCTTTCTGTGAATCCTTGGGGAGCGCGTGAGAATTTAAAGCTGCGCCCATTTAAACTGAATCCGAACAAATATTGGCTTTCCGGATCTATTGGGACGCTGAAAAAGGCATTCTTGAGATCAATTACAGTAAAGAATGTTGCTTCGGAATCAATTGCTGTCAATAATGATGATATATCGGGGACCACAGGAAATTGTGGCACAATGCACTTGTTTAGTTCACGCAAATCAATAACCAATCGGTATACTGGCGGAGCAGTAGGGTCAGTTCGTTTAAGAATCGGAATTATCGGCGAATTACATACATTGGAGTCTGTTTCTACAACTACTCCTTGGGCAATCAACTCATCAATGATTTTCAGCAAAGCCACTACAGCATCTTGCGGTAACTTGTATTGTCGCAATCGTGGTAATACCACTCCTGCCTTAAGTGTAACTCGGTATGGTGTAATGTTCATGCAACCAACATCAGTAGGGCCTTGTGCCCATAGATGTGCTGGTAAAGTCTGTAGTCGGGGATCCATGTCTCTAGACACATAGTGACCTTTAAAATCACGTAAAAACAACCTTACTCCTTCCGGAGAACAACATATTATTGCTCCTAGCGCTTTCAGAGTTTTAATTCCTAACAGATTTTCTGGGCATGATTTAGTAAGCAATAAATCTGTAGTTCGTGTCAAAGGTCCTATCGTAAGTGGAAGAGGCTGTGATACTTCATTAACAATAGGTCTTCCTGAAAAACCAAGGGAAATATTCTGTGAGCCTGAGAGGGGTGCCCCTGGAACTTCACTACGTTTTATAGTTGTTCGACTTGCCCCTGTATCGAGTAAGAATTTTCTATCTTGACCTAATAATTCACTATGTACATAAGGTCCTTCTTGATCTACAGGAATCTCGATAAGCGGTAAGTCAACTTCCCTCTCTAGGCTGGTTCATGCGTAACGCTGATACTCAGGATATTCATACTGTGCAGTCTGGTACATTTGTCGTGTTGTGGTTTGTGTGGCAGTAACAGGCAACGGTGGTGCAGCTGGCACAAACTGTATTGGCTGTTGTGCGGCTGGCATGGCCTGGGAATGCGGCATAGCTCCTTGTTCATTCTGATCTTGTCTGAGTGGCCGTGATCTTTCTTGTGTTTTACCTATGGCGATATTATGTTTTAAAACTGGACAATCGTGTACGTAATGACCTGGCTTTTTGCAATAATTGCATGTCCCTTTTACCGGTCCTGCTGAATCGGACTGTGTCATACCCTTTTTATGTCCTTCAGCCGGTACTGTCTGAGACACTAGCATTTTCATTTTTGTATCTTTCATACGTCTTTGTTCGTGTTCTTGTTCATCTCTAATTCTATTGTGATGATACTGTAACATTTGTAGCATTTGTGACGGAGTGTTACTTTGCCAGGTACTCTCGAATTTCAATATTCTATTCTTTACTGGAGGTAAAGCATTTTCTACTAATTTTGTCACAAATAAATGTGGATACGACTCACTACTTGTTTTTATACCACTATTTATTCCAAAACATTTTTCAAATCGGGCATAATAGTCACTTGTGTCTTCATCATGCTTTTGTTTACAGGCCGTGATTGCACCCCAATCTTCCTTTTTCGTAGTTAATAAACGTGGCAGTACTTGTACTAGTAAACCTGGTAATGCTTTGACTTTATCCCCGAGCCCTGAACCTGCAGCTCGGGCCTTTTCTTCCGTTTCTAATGCTGTCCAATCTATCTTTTGGTCTCCCACTTCCCACTCTTTTTCTTTCAGTTTTTCATAAATGCCAGCAGGTAAGAGCACCTTTAATATCGTCATAATATCAGGATAGGTATACTCTCCCATCAGCAACATGTCCTTAATTTCTCGGTGGAAACCCGCTGGGTCTTTGTCATGACTTGGTACTACTTTCTTCATTTCTAACAATTCAATTTTTGATATGGGTGTGTATACAAATACACGGTGAAACTCATTGTCTTCGCCTTTTATTGGGTGCACTTCTCGTAAGGGATTTTGTCTATCCATATAATACGGCGTTCTTTCTCTGCGGGGCAGCGAGAAAGAATCCGGACTTACAAAAAGGACATACTGTTTACGTGACACTAATATTTCTTTAATTAACTTGTTACTAGAACCTCTCCATCTGTTCGTGAGTAGTTCCGTTAATATATCAGGTAAAGGACCAGGGTCAGCATGTCGGCTCTTATATAGTATAAGGAGTTGCTGAATCATATAAATTCCAGCTAAACGTTGTTCATCTGTACTAAGGTTAAAAAACGTGTGTGCTACGGTCTCATCACCGTATTTTTCAGGACTGTCAATCCAGTGAACGGCTGATCTGGCCAATTCTTGCTCATCCATGGGATCGAGGAGGTGGTAACCCCTTCGTTCTCGTAGTAGTTTATCTGCGGCTTGGAACAAATGTTCAGGAGACTTTAAATTTATTACAGGCGTCGGATACGTTCTGCTATTATTTGGACATTCTGAGTGTATGGGATCAGAAAAGCATCTAGTATTATCACAGGATCTTCCTCTGCCTACGTATGCTATGGTTTCTGACTGTCTTGCGGAATTCCCTGATTCGGATACTTCATCTTGCTCGAACTCGTCTGTTTCCAATCTTTCTTCGTGAATACGTTCTATTTCTCTACGGATTTTTCGGCACATGGCTATTATACAGTTTTTCTTATCGTGTCTCCCTTCTGATATATTCTGGCTCCATCTTGTAAGAATAAGCATTGTATTCGGGTCTACCCCCGGACGGTCTTGATTTCTGATCACACAGTTTATGAGGAAACGTAACAGTTCCCCCTGTATCTCTACTTTCTGGAATTCCATAGCTCTGTTAATACATTCTGGGTCTCGCCCTGTTTGGACAAAATGATATATGTTATCTAGATGCGTAGTCATTCCTGGTAACCTCGCTAAATACTCTGCGGCTCGTCTGATACGTAATGATGCCAGGACCATTTCGTCCTCTTTACCGACCACCGGGTCATATCTACAATCTATAAGGAGTTCCTTAAGCGTACGTTCACTTACGAATTTGGGTGTACGTGAATGCGCTGATTCTTGAAAAACAAGTTTATTTATTCTAGGTGGCGTAAAAGTATTGCTTGCACCTCCCGTAGCCCCTTCAGGGGCGTCGGGTGTGAATGGATTCGTCGAACGTGACACAGCAACTATAGGTGTCGATACCACTGTAGAATCGATTGCGGGGACAGATGCGGAAACAGATGTGCTTGCCGGAGCTCGTGTCGGGACTTGCTGTTGCACGGGGACAGATACCTGATCCTGACGTTGAACCCCTCCGCCAGACGATCTATGTGGTGTGGGGTTAGCATACTCGGGAGCTGCGTCATCTAGATATGAGGAAAGAAAAACATCTTCTGCGGTTCTGGGATGCCCTTTTGGATGTACCTTAATTGGAAATAATGGGGGTGGCAAGTCTTTTGGCATCTCTGGAACAGCCTTAGGTAGTCCTTCGGCTAGGAGGGGATACATACCACTCATAAGAGCGTTTCTTTGTCTATCTACTTGTTCTGATTTCACTCGGATACCTTCCTCAATTAATATATTTTCTTGAACTTCCTTTGAACTCTCTTTACTCCTCTCTTCTTGTCTACGTGCTTTTTCTGTACGTCTATGAGATTCTTTACGCCATAACTCAACAGCGTCTTTCTGTGACTGTCTGACTTTTCTTTTCCATAACTCTTCCTCCACTTTCATGATGCACTCTGCATCCCAGGTTCCCGCTGCGGGCCACCTTTGACTTTCCGGCAATCCCTTGGTATAATCTACCCATAGATCAAGAAACAATATGGCATCTAAGCCATGCTTGTGATACATAAAATGCCCTGGAGTGTCCCTAGGAGGAATAGGAACTGCTTCTTCAAGCACCCCTTTTCTAGTAGTAATCTGTCTTAACTTCGAGAAGAGCGGCATATTGACAACTGATCTGATACTTACTCTTGAACACACTTAATACAAAAAGCACAACAATGAACAATCATTCATACCACAATATGCAGGACATTTTAACACATTAAACATTAAACATTAAACATTTTAACCTTTAAAAATGACCAACAATGATGACAGTCTGCATAACTAATCACCAAGCAGAATTCTTGACAATAACTAGATACTTCGGAATACTTGATATACTGCTAAACAGTACATATACACTGCTAAACAGTGCAGACCGGATTTGTGTACCCAAATCCGTCTTGACCGGCACAACCTATGTGCGCGTCAACACGCCTCCCCGGCGATGGTACTCACCGAGTAGCTCCTTGAAACGGAAGGCCTCAGAGAATGGACGGGACTCGATGACTGCGGATAGCGGACCCTCTGGACATCGGGATTTCGAAAACCTGGTGGGCCTCTGTATACCTCGGATCTTGCTCTCTCAGCTAGGCTCTGGTCGGGATACTTCGCACTTCTCACCGCCTCGTCTGGGTTGATCGCAGCCTCAGTCGCCCCCGCTTGACCGGAGGGAGCTTACAGGAAATCCTGCTGGTACGCGTTTATGGTCCGTCCAGCTGTGGCAGGAGACCGGGCCTGCAACGCACCGCCGGCGCGTGAGATGAGAAAGTGTCCCTGTTCGGGCGCCATTATGTGGTAAATATTCTTTTTACCTTGACTGAATTTCATAAGGAATCTAAAATAAAGTAGAATAGCTCAGAATAACAAGAGGCAGAATCCGTGGTATAAGAGATTTTCTGAATGGGCTTTATTCCAAAATGGCCGACTCGAGTGGCGGCCTTCAGGTTCCGTCACCACGAGGGTTCAGGAAGTGAAGTACAATACTTTATTGACAAGAAGTAACTTTTATAGGTCATACATTACAATGAAACGAATGCAAAAGGCGTAACAATTGATAAGAGAAATGACATAGTGGTACGTAATCGAAACTAGGCGTAATAAGGAGCAGAAAGAAACATGATTGGCTCTGATTATCATGCATAGGTGGATCTATAAGATAATACTTAACATAGATGCGCGCGCAGCAGCATGACGTGTGATTGACGTGCAACTAGGGGGTGAAGGGGACTTGACATTTAGCTCTACATGTGGAGACGAGAAGTCTGGGGGGTCAAGTCAACCTAATCCCAAATCATATCTAACATCCTATGTTTAGAGAACTATGTTATCCACAAGAAAAGACTCTCGGACAGAATCTATTCTATACTTGACTGTGTGTGCGTGTACAAGCGTCTAAGTGTCTATATGAGATGCGAGGGGCAGAAAACTTTCCATGGCAACAGGGCTATGAATTACTTGCAGGAGGACGGAAAGGCCGAGTCCTTTGCTTGTGAGCTAAAGGAAATGTTTACCTAAATCACTAGACAGGAATGCATCGGCTGAAGAGCAAAGTAGATAATTCGAAGGTGAAATACAGCTTCTTGGCAGGCAGGCAAAACTGGCCGAGGCAGGCACCGTTAGCTGCACAGGGAGTAGGACAAAGTTCATGGATACAGATGCGAGCTCAAGCTGAAGCTGTCAGAGACAGAGAGCAGGGAAGGCTTTGAGGACAGAATCGGGCCTACTTGCCTGAACTGTAAAAATGGAGTAACTTAGCCATATAAAGTCGGTGGCCTTTCATACTTAGGAATCGGATATCCAGCCCATTGATGGCGGATCTGACAGAGAACATGTTGACGGTGGACGCACATATGTTTGCGTTTTGGAAACTGGAACTGGAGGGAACATACATGTACTTGTGACATGCACATAGAACCGTTGGGGTCCAAGATAGGGGACATAACTGATCAGGAAAATCCACATTTCCACAGTATGACACAAACAAGAAAGTGGAAGACATTCAATTTCTTGTTGGAGATCTTGTTAAAGTCAAAAGGCCAGCCGGAGTCAAAAGTCTTAATTCCAAAATTTTTCCTATGACTCGTATTGTGAAGGTCTCCAAACATGCAGTTCTACTAGAGTCCGTCAAGTGGTGGAGTAAAAGGAATGTGGTATTAGTGAAAAACAACATATGTAGTAACTCTCATTGTGATATTCCTTCTGAGTATTCTCCTTTATCCTTACCAGATGTTAATTTTTCAACTCAACCAAATGACACTTCATCTCATCACACTGGTTGTGGTGATACCGCCTCTTCTCAAGATGTTCTTAGTGAAGGTTGTTCCATGTCTGAACATGCTCAAACTCACTTCTGTTTGTCAAGAGGGGAAGGAAGTGTCTGTACTGATGCCCTTGCTGGTGGTCCTTTACCCAGTACGTCAGTTACCGTTCCAAGAGAACGCAAGAGGAGACCTTGTCCTCCTCATTGCTTAAAAGATTATATTCTTAATTGATTTTGTTTGTATTTCTCCATTCTTTTCTTTTCTTCTTTGTTCTTCACTTTTGCATTTTATCTTTTCTTTTCTGTTGTTCTGTTTAGTAGCTTAAGGTTATCATTTGCTCTATTGTGTTAAGGGGGAAGATGTGTCGTGATGTCACTCCCAGTTATTTCCAGAATGTTGATGGAATCTGGGAGTAGAATGTACTCAGGGTTCCAGCTGGGTGCTCGAGGCTCTGGCAGTCATTCCGAAGACCTCTGAAGCAGCTGGGTGTGTCGGGATTGTGCTGTGTGACAATTGAATAAAGAAGACTTCTCTCCTCCTACTGCTGCGATTCATTTACAAAGAACCCATCCAACAACAGTTCTATCCCCAACCACACCTAAATACAGGTGAGAAAGACTATGCGAAGTGAAGAGATGCAGCGGAGTGCCATATATGTAAAGTTCCAGTCAATCATGAAGCCGAAGATACCATGGATTGTGTGAGCCTAAATCCATTAAATAAGTACAAGCCTTGTGATCTGCCACCAACCAGCTGGACTCATGTATATGTCAGCACCAGGAACCAGTGCAGTTCTCAACTGGCCATGGCTAGAGTTATGCTGTGTAAACACACTTCTACCTGCATACATACAAGGCATGCTGGTGTATTCTCACTTTGGAACAGTGGCGGTTGGTTTGTACAAATAGAGGTGGGACGTAAGTGCACACACAAGTTTACTCTCTTCAACAAGCACACTCCCCTCAGACCTGGATGCGTTTGCCCCCTTAGTCACAGGTGCCCTTTGTATCTCTTCCTCCCAAGATCAATAAATAAATAAAACTATTGCATCTGCTGACCCTACAAACGTGGCTTAAGAGTCAAGATACTGTGCTTGCCCACAGGCCTTTCAACCTCTCATTTACCAGCCTTTGGCTCACCAACCCCATTGCTTTCACCTATCCACTTACTCTCACTGTAGCAGACTCATTCACCCACATCCAACAATTCACTCTCCTTCACACACATTCATTCCCAGTCCCTCACATTTAGCCACTCACTCAGTAAACCTCTGCAATGAGAAGTGCTGAACTGGCCCGCTAGGCACCCTGGCACTGCCAGAAAGGCCAGCTTCAACGTGCCAGAGTGAGCTGTCACGTCACAGCCCACAGGACCAATAAAAACTGGCCCACACACTGGCTCTTTCAAGCCAGCTCACCTAGCAGTGCTCAGAGGCCAGTCCAACACTGACAATCAGTGGCTCACCCACATACACAATTTCCCCCTCAAAGCAAAAAGCTACTCTTAGTAACTTTCCATAGGCTTGTTTGATTTCCCACAAAGACTACATTTGTTTAATGTGACAGCAAGGCATATAGATGTTCCCCTATCACATTAAACACATATAATATCCCGGGGAATAAAACAAGCATGCAGTTATAACCAAGGTGCAGCTAACACCAACCCCTTGCAGCTGGAGAGAGACCAACAGGTCGATAGGAAAGTGGAGAGCACAGAGAAAAGGGTTTATTTTCTTTCCACATGGACATGTACCTGCTCTGAGCTTCCAACATTCTCGGGTTTTCTCAGGCACAGCGCGGCTTCCTGGGTGCAACGAAATCATTTTTGAATGAAACTCTACATGCGCTTCTCTTCAGCTGTTTGGTGTTGTACTGTGTACACAAGAACGTGACCCTCACAGCACCCTTTCCCAACTTATCACATAGTGCCAATATCAGCAACACTCACCATCCCGCATACAGCAAATACATTCGGAAATAAACCACATGACACCTTGTTTATGGAGAAAATTGCTGCAGGTTTATTTGCATAACAAATATGCCAACATGGTGGGTTATCTTACGGGCGATCCAAGGGCAGGCTACCCCTCCACCGCCTGCCCGCCTGATGATCCAAATAACACCTAGGCCGTCGCCAATTGGTGCTTACCAATTTTGGGGGAGGGGCTAACCCCTCCCACCGGTGGACCACCAGTCCACCCCCTTACTCATGCCCCAGGAAGGGGCGGAGCGTTCGAGGCAACCCCCGGTTGCTCAGGTCCACAACCGCCCGTAGACTAACGGGGCGCCGTCGCTCCTCCAGGGTACAACGTGAGGACGTCCCACTGGATATTTGTCCTTTGCACTCTGTTGTGCTCCTGCAGAGGGTACCCCTCTGTACCTTACAGCCTCTGGATCGCCTTTGAACTCCACCACAGCTCTGGGTGTGGCCACTGACACAACCAGGGCCCACCACCACGGCCAGCCTTCCTACATACATCCTGGTGCTTCCTGGGCCTCCCCCAGGTCCAGCAAGAATAAGTCCATGCCCACTCTGGACAGGTGTACCCCATCTTCCTCAAAACATCCTGTGGACTTGGTGTGCAGTAGCCCATATCTGATAAAGCCAAATCCCCTTTGTTCCGTAAATTTCCGCATAGCGCTGTTAACCCTCCTGCGCGATTCCTCTACGGCCTCCCCTGACCATGTCCTTGCCACACTAAGAGGCCCATTAGTATAGTGGGCTGATCACCACCGCACTTATGGCGGTGGCGATCCGCCCGCTAAAAACCTCCGCCCGCATTCAATTTCCCCCTGCCACATTACCATGGCGGGGGGGACCCCAGCAGACGGGAAGACCATCCGCCGGTTTTCCGCCGGTAGGCAATCCGCCCGATTGCCTACCGGGCGGAAAAGCAGTTTATATGGTGGCAGTGTCTGGTAGATACCGTCATCCATATTACTATGTAGCCAGGCGGTGTTTGACATTGGCGGCCCGTAGCGGGACCCCAGGGATTCTGGGGGGTGGGAGTTGCACATGGGGGGTACCTATGGTACCCCCCTGCATTTCAATGTACAACATGGCAGGCACCGCGCGGTGCCTGTCACGTTGTGCATTAAAAGGCACAGGCTGTCTCTGTGGCATTGCGGCGGGCAGTGCTCTCTGCACCGCCCGCCGCAATGTGGCAGATGCGCCATGCACCCGCCAGTGTGGCAGGCGCATGCTAATCGGGAGTGCGGGACCGCCGCACCCTCAGCGGGCGGTCCCGTTTCCCGAGGGTATGGCGGGCAGACAAAGTCCGCCCGCCATACTAATGGTGCCCTAAGTGAGGCGTTATTTCAGACCACCACAGTTCACATGACCCCAGCTTATTGCTTAGCTTACACATAGCGTGCTTCATTTCTTGCAGGAGTACCTTCCTCCCCAGAAGGGTCAAATCACTCTCTCCCAAGTGTATAACCAGGACGTTGGGCGGAGTGCTACTCCCCCCAAGTCTCTGCTGCAGCTTCCTCAGTAAACAGTTCCAGCGCATACCCAGATATCCCAGCCAAATGATGTCGGTGGCGGAGAAGCCATGCCTCCATTTCCTGCTCTCTGCCCACTGTGCCACTCTCACGACGCCCGAATGGCCAATCACCCAGACCTTTGTTCCTGGTAAATAAAGAAATGTGGGGTTGCAAAAAACTTTTTGTTGCCTCAGACACTCCAAACACTAAAAACGTTATTGCACATCAGTACACACATCACTGCACGTCACAACGTCATATGGTGCCACAATGGGTTCACCCTGTTTACATTTAACAATTGAATGTATTTACAAGACTGCTCATGTCCTCAGGTCCCTTCTTTATTGCGCTCAAGGCTGTATGTATTTCCTAAAGGATTGAGACTCCCACCGCCCCACCTTCATAATTCGTTCTGTGGACATGCCTGCCCTGAAGGCTGTCGCCGCAGCCCCTATCCGAATCGAATGGCTACAGAACCTCTTGTCCAGACCTATGTTGCCTGACAACTTTAAGCAAATCTGCATTATGTGCTCTACTTGGAACTTTGTGACTGACGTTCCTTCTGCATGTAAGAGGAGATACCCTTCCGCAGCCGGGTGCAGGGACAGGTAGGTGGCGAGCAGGGCCACTGGACAATACCTTGCATCTCCAAGTCTTAGCAACAGAACCACTCTTCCCTCCCCCGCCTCTGTTTTTGAATGCCTTACAAAAATTTTGAGTGAGAACTCTGAGAGTGTTGCATCCTTCCTATTCAATGCCACTCCCGATGTGTCATGCTTGGACCTCGCCACTAAATCCCCAATCCTAAAGGCCCCAAAGAAAGCCAGGCTAAAGGTGGCTGCAAAGAGGGCCGCTTCAAACGCTGAATGGGTAGCCTTGGGGACCCAGTCCAGCATCCCTTGCAGAATCTTGAAGTTGATGGGGGACCTGTTGTCTGGAGCCCTCGGCTCCATCCTAGCCCAGCCCTTGAGCGCGGCCCTGATCAGAAAGGATTTTGTGGGATCGTGCTGGCCCATCAACCTAGCGTGGTGACTGATAGCCGTCATGTGGCCAGAAATCCAGGAGTGGCTCTTCCCATTGTCCTTGGCCCATACTATGAAAGTCTGTACCCTGAGCTCCAATGGTGACCTTACATCATCCCAGCCTCCCACCACCGCACAGAACCTGGCTACACAAGCCCTATACCGCTTACTGGTCCTGAGCGCTAGGGACAGCTCGCCCAGCCCCCTCAGTCACTGTTCCACTTCAGAAGGAACCAGAGGTGTGGTGGGAAAGGGGTCATCTCCTCTCTCGCTCTCGGCCATGCCTCCCGAAACCGGCGGCACTGAAAACGAGAGAGAGCGTCAGCTGCTGTGTTCTGCACCCCTTGAATGTAATGAGCCCTGCATTCTACATTGTTAAACAGGATGGCCTGTACCAGTTCCCTCAAAAGGCACAAAGCTAGGGGACAGCTAGCCGACTGGGAGTTGATCGCCTGAAAGACTGCCAGGTTGTCGGACCAGAACAGGACTCTCTTTGCTGCCAGCACTGTCGGCCACAGGTGGAAGGCTACCACTATAGAGAACAATTCCAACACAGTTATGTTTGCTGTGATCTTATTTTTGTGCTAAGAGTTGGGCCATCTCTCAGCACACCATTCTCTGTCTAAGATTGCCCCAAAACCTTCTCTGCCTGCCGCATCTGTGAAGAGTGCCAGTTCAGGACTGCTCGCCCAGGGGGCCCTCCAAATGACAGAACCGTTGAAATTATCCAAGAAGTCTGCTCACATGCTCAGGTCCTTTCTCATCCCCTTGCTAAAATTTCACCTATGGTGTTTCCTCTTCACTTTGGCAGTGGCCCTGGCTAACCTTCGCGCAAAGACCATCCCGAAGGTATAACCCTTGTGGCAAAATTCAGCTTACCCGGGAGGTTCTGAATAAACCCGAGTGGGGCCTTGTCCTGACCTAAAGCTAACTGGATCTGTTGTGCCAAGTACTGTACCTTGTCCTGTGGCAGCCTGGACTCTCTGGCAATATTGTCCAGCTCAATCCCCAGGAAAGTTAAGACTTGTGCCGGACCCTCTGTCTTCCCAGGTGCGAGTGGGACCCCCAGGTGACTGGCCAGCTCCTCAAAGTCTGTGAGGGCCTTGGGTGAGACTATGAAATTGTCCAAAGGGGGGTCACAAAAAGGGGCCCACCAGTCTCCCTAATGCCAACTCCTTTGCTACCTTGGCTTGAACCCCTCCTGGTTGTTCCCTTGCAGATTTGAGGTTGTCGGCCTCCCTGCTTACCAGGTGCCCACATAAGGGATCTTGAAACCTTTGCTAAAGCCAACCAGTAGCAACAAACTGTCCTCTTTGTTGGGGTACCGCCTGACGAGGGGTGCGATGTTGGTGAGGCTCACTGGAGACGGGCCCTTTACTGCGCGCATGGAAGCAGAGACATGGTGTTGAGTCGAAGATTCCTCGGGAGCGGATCGATGCCAAAAGGGGTCCACCTCTCAACAGCCCCAACCCTGAATGCTGTAAAAGCACAGGAGAGTGGGATGGTCAAGCGGGGGAAGGAAAGGATGGGAACAGCAGGGAGGGAGATCTGAAAAGGAAGGACACTCAATACATTAGCCTCTCCTATAGTATGTCAGGTTCAACTCAATCTATATGAGGGATGCGTACCTGTAAATAAACTTAAACCATGTTGTCTCCAGGTGTACTCATCCTGGATCCTCACACAAGCAATACCCTGTTCTGAATGATTATGGGGTTTCTATAAATAAAAGGAAGGCAACATGAAAACACGCTCCTCACACTCTGTGGCCAGGCAGGCAGCAAACACTCTATCTCATGCACGTTACCATACACACCATATAGTTTGTCGAGCTTCGCTTCACAGGGGATGAGCAGACTGCCGCCTCATGGCCCCCTGTTAATATACAAGGATCAGGAGTCAAAATGCTTCTTTTAACTCCGTGGCATTACATTGAATGTCAACAGTTTGTAAAGGTCTCAGGGCATCTGTATTGTTCAGGTACGACTAAACACCTAATAGCACCCAGGAATTTGCACACAGGGATTGCGAAAATATTGGTACACCAGAATGTTGCGTAGCACGTAGCAAGAATACAACACTCAGCAAGGAACAGAAAGGCGAGGGTTTCCCTCGCTACACATAAAAGGTCTATGCAAGAGCGCGGAGCTTCCGCGATAACAATATCGAGAGCAGCGGCTCTCAAGGATCCGGGTGGTGCATGTGCACCCTTACCCTACACGGGCGAACAGCAGACGTCGGGGTTCTCGGCTGCTACAGGAGAATAATCAGCAGCGAGTGAAACGCCGAGCGGCGTTTTCAATGGTTTACTTCTTCCGGGTTCTTCCCACGTGACCGGACTTGGTGGCGGAAGCGCGGGGATCATGGGAATTGAAGTACTAACTCCCGCTTCGTTCTCGTTCCGCTTCCACCATCCGGCTAGCCACCCCAACAGCGCCTTCGCCTTGACTTCTCGTGACCCATTCAGGGGAGGCCGAGGGTCAGGTAAGGCATGGAGAGGAAGGAGCGTAACAGCACATCCTCTCTTCGGGGTCCCTTTTTGTGGGCCGGGCTTACTAGGATTCTTTGTATGAAACAGATTTACCAGACGAGGGGCATGTACGTTGGTTGCTGGCTCCCACGAGTTTTCTTCAGGTCCATAATTTTTCCAAGCTAAAAGGCACCATAAGGACTTGCGTCTCCACTTGGAGTCGAGTATTCTCTTCACCTCATACTCTGGTTTTCCATCTATTAGTATAGGAGATGTTGGTTGTCGCGGTGGTTTGGCAGATGGTTTCAGGAGAGAAACATGAAAAACCGGATGGATCCTCATGTGTGAGGGTAAGGCGAGTTTGAACGCCACTGGATTAATCTGTTTCAGTATGCGATACGAGCCCACGTACCGAGGATTGAAAATGCTGTATTTGCGAAATCTGAAATTCCTCGTCGACAACCATACATAGTCACCCTTCTCATAGGTTGGACCTGGTCTACGATGCTTGTCGGCCTGTTTTTTGTATTGTTCCTTGGTTTTCTGTAGGTTTGTTCTGGCAGTTTTCAGGGTTTCTTGAATCATTGTAACCCTTTCTTGTACATTAGGTATTTTTTCATCATACTGAGGTTTCACTATTGGGAGAAAGCGTGGATGAAATCCATAAGCACAGAAAAAGGGTGTCATCTTATTTGAACAATGCTGAGCGTCGTTATATGCAACTTCAGCTAACCACAGAAGGTCCACCCATTCGTCCGTTGTTTATCCACGTAGCAACGTAGGTATTTCTTTAGGGTTTGGTTCAGACGTTCGGTCTGACCGTCTGTTTGTGGGTGGAAGGCTGTGGACGTGTTGTTCGCTATATGAAGGGTTGAGCACCAAGTTTTCCAAAATTTGCTGGTAAATTGAGGGCCCCTATCTGTGACGATGACCTTGGGTAAACCATAAAGGAGCACGACATTAGTGAGCAGTAAAGTTGCCAACTGGGATGAGGAGGGTAGGTCGGCGCAAGCAATGAAGTGACCCAACTTAGTGAGGTTATCCACGACCACTAAAATGGTCGTACATCCTTTATCCTTAGGTAAACTGACGATAAAGTCCATTGACACGTATTCCCAAGGTTCTTCGGAAGTGGGTAACGGTTGGAGTAGTCCTTGAGGCTTTCTATGGTCTGCTTTGGCCTGCCAGCACACAACACATTCTTGGATTCTTTTAGTGATGTCTTGTTTAACATTGGGCCACCAAAAGTGACGCAGAATTTTTTCCATTGTTTTCTCCAAGCCTGCATGTCCAGCGCATGGATCCTCGTGGCACCAAGTGAAGACGGTTTTTCTTAAGGCAGTGACAGGGATTAACAACTGATGCTTGCGTATGGGAAGTCCGTCCTTTAAGTGCCATTCTGTATTTCTTTTCATCCAGGTCTTCCAAGATGGACTTTTAATGGCCTGTTTTACTTGGTCCAGGAATTCCTCTGTTTGTATTACACACACAATTTTTGTGGAGGGAATAATGGCATGTAGCTCCTGTTTGTTCTCAGCAAGGGAATTGTCACGACGAGATAAGGCGTCTGCCTTCCTATTCTCCACCCCTGGTCTGTAAGTAACCACGAAGTCGAACTCGGCAAAGAACAACATCCACCGTAGTTGACGAGGGGTGAGTAACCGAGCTGACTTCATAAATTGCAGGTTTCGATGGTCCGTATATACAGTTACGGTATGCCTTGCCCCCATCAGATGATGCCTCCATTCTGTAAAGGCGTCTTTAATAGCAAGGAGTTCTTTTTCTGCTATGGTGTAGTGGGTTTCCGCCGTGTTTAATTTACGGGACATGTAGGCCACAGGATGTAATTGCCCATTCTTTTTATTTCTTTGTGATAGGATGGCTCCAATGGCCACATCCGAAGCATCTGCCTCCACTACGTATGGTATGTCACTGTCAGGGTGAGCAAGAATAGGGGCAGTGGTGAAGGCGGTTTTTAACACAGTGAATGCCTTCTGGGCGTCTTCATTCCATTCATAAGAGACGTCCTTTTTAAGTAGTCTGGTCAGGGGAGCCGCCACTTGTAAGAACTGTTGAATAAAACGCCTGTAAAAATTGGCAAACCCCAGAAAACATTGCATTTCTTTTACGTTTTTTGGGGTTAACCAATCTAAAACAGCTTGTATTTTGCGCGATGCCATTTCTTGTCCATCAGCCGATAGGATTATTCCCAGAAATTCTACTTTGCTCACGTGAAACTCACATTTACTTATTTTACAGAATAAGTGATGTTTCCGTAGTGTGAGCAGAACAGCTCGAACGTGTCCTATGTGATCTTCTTCTTTCTCTGAGTATATTAAAATGTCTTCAATATAAATGATAATCGTAACATCAAGGAATTCACGTAGGAAATCGGTTAAGAAAAACTGAAACGCGGCTGGGGCGTTGCAAAGGCCGTATGGTATCACACATTACTCGAATAAGCCGTACCTGGTGCGGAAGGCCGTCTTCCACTCATCACCCGCACGCATTCTTACCAGATGGTAAGCACCCTTCAAATCCAAGCGGGTATATATTACCGCTCGACGCACTTGGTCTAACAGCACTGGAATGAGTGGCAGAGGGTAGCGATTCTTAATGGTGATGTTATTCAACGCTCTAAAGTCCACACAGGCTCTGAGTTCCCGATTGGCCTTTGGTATGAAAAAGAGGGGCAAGGTGGCGGGTGATTTGGATGGTCTTATGAAACCGTTGTTCATGTAGGTGTCTAAATAGAGGCGTAAATGCTCGTTTTCTGGTTCTGTGAGTGCGTAGATTCTTCCACATGGCACCACAGCCCCGGGTACAGATCTATTTGGCAGTCGTAGCTACGATGCGGTGGTAAAATATTGGCTTGGTCTTCGTCGAACACGTCCCTGAGGTCGTGGTATGGTGTAGGTAAAAGAACGTCTTTTTCCTCAGCTGTGGCTATCACATGCGTTTGAGAGGGCTCTTTCGTTGGACTCTGTCGATTAGAACTGCAGTGTTCTATACAATAGGGCGAAGTAAATTCGATCGTCTCCTTCTCCCAATCAATAGTCGGATTGTGTTTCCGAAGCCAGGGAAGACCCAATATGACTCCATACTGGGGTGCCTTTATCACATTGAAACAAAGTGTTTCCCAATGTTGTTCTTCCCAAGATATCTCAAGGTTTTCCGTACAGTACCGGATGGGGCCAGAAACCAATTGTCGCCCATCCACTGTCATTACAATTTCTAGTTCGGCCTTGGGTATGAGTCTTAAGTTCAATGAGTGAGCTAGTTCTTTATCTATAAAAAGACCTGTTGCTCCTGAATCTACCATAGCCTTGAGGGGGCGTTTCTGTTCACCTAGATGGATGTGTAAGAACACATGTAAATGTGACGTCGAACCTTCATCGACGTTTTGCACTGAAGGGATCGTTTTTATGCCCAAGAACCTCCCTTCTTGTCTTCTTGAGCCTTGATGTTTTCCGTCTTCATGTTTTCCCCACTCATACGAGACGAGACCTCTCTATCCCGTCCTTTGGGTTTAGCTAAACACTCCTTCACAAAATGCCCCTTCTTTCCGCAATATAGGCACAGCCCATTCCTGCGTCTCTGCTCCTTTTCTTCTGTGGTCAGAGAGGCTCGAACTGAACCTATTTCCATAGGTTCCGGGGCGGTGTTATATCCTCCTGGAACTGGTCTAGCTCGGTCGAACCGAAAAGAGGTTTTCTCCCCTCGCCTTTTATCCACCCTACGTTCTGCTAATCGGTGGTCTAACCTCTGGGTTAATTCAATGAGCGCCTTGCAAGAGGTGGGTTGAGGGTCTATAGTTGGTACTACGTCCTTCAGTTCATCCTTAAGGCCCTGATAAAACAACGCGCGTTGTTTACTCTCGGGCCACTCTGTCTCTGCAATCAATCGTTGGAAGGTGTTGACATAAACAACTAGGTCTCTATTCCCTTGTCTTAGTTCTAGCAGTTCACGGTCGGTTGTAAAGGTGGCTGCTCTGCGGTCAAACACACGCTCAAATTCTTCACGAAATGCATCCCAGTCATACAAGAGAGGATCGTCGCGCCGCACCAAGGGAACAGTCCATTGTGCGGCATCACCGTTCAAATAGGAAATGGTGAAGGCTACTCTGGACTGGTTGGAAGGAAAAGCCTTGGGTTTACATGAAAAATGCAGAAGGATTTGTGTGAGAAATACTTGCACCTTATGGGCATCTCCTGAAAACCTTTCAGGTGCTGCAAGAGGAATAGGCGTGGGCAGTTCTACACTGAATGGAGCGGCTGAGGCTGAAAAACTCCCTGAGGGAAACCGCCCCATACCTGCATCAAAGGGATTGCGTTGCATTCCTTCAATTCTCTGCTTTAAGGCTGCTGTTTCTTCTCGAGAGGTGGCTAGCTCGTGCTGCACTACAGATAAGGCACTTAAAACGTCCTCTAATGTGGCCATGTTTTGCATCGACCCGCCCAGGAGGAAGTCAATTCGTGGGCTGATTATTCTGTTGACTCGAAGATTCCTCGGGAGCGGATCGATGCCAAAAGGGGTCCACCTCTCGACAGCCCCAACCCTGAATGCTGTAAAAGCACAGGAGAGTGGGATGGTCAAGCGGGGGAAGGAAAGGATGGGAACAGCCGGGAGGGAGATCTGAAAAGGAAGGACACTCAATACATTAGCCTCTCCTATAGTATGTCAGGTTCAACTCAATCTATATGAGGGATGCGTACCTGTAAATAAACTTAAACCATGTTGTCTCCAGGTGTACTCATCCTGGATCCTCACACAAGCAATACCCTGTTCTGAATGATATAGGGGTTTCTATAAATAAAAGGAAGGCAACATGAAAACACGCTCCTCACACTCTGTGGCCAGGCAGGCAGCAAACACTCTATCTCATGCACGTTACCATACACACCATATAGTTTGTCGAGCTTCGCTTCACAGGGGATGAGCAGACTGCCGCCTCATGGCCCCCTGTTAATATACAAGGATCAGGAGTCAAAATGCTTCTTTTAACTCCGTAGCATTACATTGAATGTCAACAGTTTGTAAAGGTCTCAGGGCATCTGTATTGTTCAGGTACGACTAAACACCTAATAGCACCCAGGAATTTGCACACAGGGATTGCGAAAATAATGGTACACCAGAACGTTGCGTAGCACGTAGCAAGAATACAACACTCAGCAAGGAACAGAAAGGCGAGGGTTTCCCTCGCTACACATGAAAGGTCTATGCAAGAGCACGGAGCTTCCGCGATAACAATATCGAGAGCAGCGGCTCTCAAGGATCCGGGTGGTGCATGTGCACCCTTACCCTACACGGGCGAACAGCAGACGTCGGGGTTCTCGGCTGTTACAGGAGAATAATCAGCAGCGAGTGAAACGCCGAGCGGCGTTTTCAATGGTTTACTTCTTCCGGGTTCTTCCCACGTGACCGGACTTGGTGGCGGAAGCGCGGGGATCATGGGAATTGAAGTACTAACTCCCGCTTCGTTCTCGTTCCGCTTCCACCATCCGGCTAGCCACCCCAACAGCGCCTTCGCCTTGACTTCTCGTGACCCATTCAGGGGAGGCCGAGGGTCAGGTAAGGCACGGAGAGGAAGGAGCGTAACACATGGAGCAATGGGGGGGAACTGGTGGTCCTGCCTAATGTGGTCACAAAGCCTGGAGACGCGCTGTGCATGGTGGTCAGGGAGGGGGAGGCTTGAGTTTTTTCTTCATCCATGGACATCTCAGCTATCTTGCGTGCCGCGGGCTGACGCTCCTGCTTTGAGTGGCAAGACGCCTCAGGGTGTGGCCCACCACATTTGCTGCAGGCATGCAAGAACTTGCATGTTTGCCCCCAAGTGCATGAACCGTTATTGAAAAGGCGACAAGTCCCTCCTGAAGCCCCCCCTCTGGCCCCCCCTGCGTGCTCCTGGAAAGGGCAGCTTAAAACTGCATGTGCCTGCCTGAAAGGAACCCTTGCCTGTGTAGGGCCCCACCTGTGCTTTGGGCTCTTGAACTACGCTCTGCAGTGTGCGGGATCCCATATGGTCCATCCATTGCTGCACCTCTTTCTGGTCCCGCCCCATCTGATGGCACCTGGACATTTGCATCTGGTAGTCCCTGTCGTAGTGCAACAACCAACCCACACACCCATCTTCTGGGCTTCGCTGTGGGTCAACCTGGAGTACTACACCAAGCCTTGACCTAACTCTGGGAACTTTTCCATAATTACAGAGGAAAAGATAGAGAAAGACTCGAGCCAGTTATCGATGAATTTTTCTGGCCCTTACTGATACTTTACTTTCTTGTCCTCATCTTTTCCCCCAACCTTTCTGGCGCCCAGGCCCTCCTGGCCTAGCATAAGCAGGGAAAAAATGTTTAAGAATTTGCGCCTCCAGATTACTTCTTTGACTGCCTGCGGCAGCTCTCAAGACAGGGAGCAGCGTCCTGACAGCAGCGGGGTGTTGGTGACAGGACGGGGGAGTGCTGTCAGCGTGTTTAACTGCGGAGGGGGAACTGTTATGGGTAGCTGCGTTGTTGGAGGTGGAGGCGGAACTGTCATGGGGACCCCCGGGACGGCCAGGGGGCTGGTGGAAACAGCACTGGTGGTGAGAAGCGCCCCTCCTGTGGCGGCTGTCGTGCCCCCATGCTTACTGCTGATTCCTTGCTGATAGTGTTGGTGGGAGGACTGGCGAACCCTCCTGCACTGCTGTCCCCCCCGACGTACCTACTGCTGTACTGGTTCCCGGTGTACCTGCCCCCATTCTGGCTACTTCGGGAGCTACCACAGCGGTTGCTGCCCGTTGACCCTGTGGCTCATTACCCTGTTGTGTCCACACACTAGCAGCCACCAATGCCTCTCCCTCCCCCGTGATTGTGCTGACGTCCCGGTGCGGGGATCTCGTCCCTGGGGCACCTGCTCTGAATTCAGCCATAAAGGTGTTTATTGCGTCGATGAGCTTACCCAAGTCCTCCCTTGTGGTGTAGTTCCCAAGGGCCGCATTGCTGTCCCGCAGGGCTGCCAGCCCCGGTGCCGGGAACGGGGGGAGGTCAAAGGGGGAGCGGCCCTTCGAGGTGTGGCCACAACTCTACTCCTGGAAGGCAGCGGATCTGCTGGGAAGTCCTTAATGGTGGGTCTGCGCACTCGCTTGGACCTAGTGGGGCCTGCCTCTGCACTGGGCTCCTGCTCGGGAGTAGGGACCTCGCTGGCGATACTGGAGTCCTCAGGATTGTTAGCCTTCAAGAGTTCCGTGGCCCATGCCAATCCCTTGGTTTTAGCCATCTGGATGAAGGCTGTCAATTGCGCGTCCTGGGAGGTGCCTGGTTGAGTTTCCTCCACCTGGGACCTCTGCGAGAATAGAGGGGGGGTGGGGCTGGCTATCCATGCCGCTCTTCGCGCCTGTGGCCACTGGCAGAATCTGGGGGAGAAAAATATAAGTGTAAGACAACCCTGCACTTCTCAACATCTCAAGGCACGAACCACACTGTGTTCCTGATGCCCACCGTGGCTCAGCCCCTTCCACCCTGTCTCTGAACTTACTTATACTGTTGGTTGACTAGTAGGTCTTAGGCTGTCATAAATCTGATGACGCTTCCGAGGGCCTCTGCGTGCGTGGATAAGAACAAGGTAAATTGTGACCCCCAACACGCAACCTGTGTCTATTCCCCTGGACCACTGCCCCGCTCGCTCCTGTGAGACCCTCCTGGGGTCCGGTGAGCGGCCTGATCGCCTCCACCCCCCCTGTGCACGCCCCCATACCTGAAATCCCCTGCGTGCAGTGTGGACTCGCGCTTGCTCCGAGAGACCAGTGCTGCCCCTGAAAAAGAAAGACATTACTTGCTATTCCAAGCCCTGGCACTGCCTCATGGGCACCTTGGTTACGCTGCTGCACGCGCATCTGGGTGTGACCCCTCACAAATACCTGCTGCGGATTTGTGCGTAGCGTGTTGGCTTGTGAAGCTGGTGGTAGTTGTTCTATCTCGTGGTGTAAGCTTGGAATACAAAACATTTGTGAGTACTTCCCCCGGAAGCATGTAGCCCTATGAAGTTGCTGGGTAACCATACCGGTTACCCCGCCGCATTAACCACTCCCACACTCATCGGTATTGCGCCGGCACTAACATCCGCTGTGGTGCACAGAGAACCCTGATGAGAACTCAAAATATTACCTGCGGCTTAGTGACCATCCTGGCCCATTGTCCGACTTGCTCCTAACGTCCCTGCAACACAAAGAAACGTCATAAACTTTATGCAATCGGCATTACTCAATTGGGCGGCGTACAGTAGTAAAATCATTGGTTCTGATTCTGCAATTGCCCTAGGCGAACACTGTTCCAATAGAGGGCCTTTGTATAGTGCTAACCTCGTCCATCCTCAGCGCTGCAGACATCCTAGCAACCAGCTGGCTGCGCACTTGGAGCTTGCCCAGCTTTAGGCGGTAACGCCCCCTTTGGCGATGCACTCCCAGACCATACAGTCCATCTGCCTGCGACACAAGCCTCAGTGCCGCACCCCCAGTGCGCAAACCCGACTTGTGCCTGCCTGCTTCTTTCAATGCATCCGGATATAATAATACCCTGCAGGCAGACCACCTCAGTACCAAGGCCCCCCACCCAATCAAACGCACAATGTGAAGCGCCCGGTTACACCTTTGATCCCCCGGTTGAGGGGCACAAGAGAAACGAAAGCACTTTCCACAATTACTGGCGAAATTCATTAAATCCCTGAACTCAGTCCTGGATCTTTGATTCCCCCAGCATGTTGATGGACACAAGAGAAACGAAAGCATTTTACACAATTACAGGCGGAATTCACTAACTCAGCCCTGGCTGGTCCGCCCGGAGCGACGGGTGGACCGGAAGTGTTCCCAGCCATTCGCGCACTATATCCGGCGATGCCAGGGCTCCGACGGCCTCTCCGCCTTTGCCCCGTGCTCGCCGCACTACGGCCAGATTGCCAAGTTGACCTCCATGGCGCCCACGCCCCGTGGAATCGCGGGCCGCGGAGAGCCCGGACAGAGCGGGTTGCCCAGGATAGAGACTTCGCACCCAAGGCGGGTGGCGGCCCGCGGCGCCGCACCAGAGCCCCTCACTGATGGCGCTCTAGCGGCCCCGGCAGCCTGGGCCTGTAATGGCTGCCGGATCCGTTGTTACCGCTGCCGGCGAGTGCTGCCCCGCACTAACGGGGACATCGGCACAGGACCGGGGGCCAGGAAGCCACGACAGTGAGCGACGTGTAGCCCGGGCTTCCACGGGGGGAGGAGGGAGCCATACGCTCACCGCCCTCCCCTCGACTGCCCGACTCACCCCGCATCAACCTGCCCGACGGACTCGTAATCAGGATTAGCTGATTGACGGTGACACACTCTGACCCCTGCGTTCCAACCGCTGCTTAGAGTAAAATTGTTATTGTTATTTGTGACTTGTAGAGCGCTTAATACCGGCAGGTCTCTAAGCGCTGTGAGAAGAAAGCTACAGTGCCCCCAGGTGAGAATGGCCCCTGACTGGGTGGTGCTAGGCCCAGGCTTCAGTGAAGGGGAGGGTCTTCAGATTCTTCCTAAATGGTAGGAGGGCCTTCTCGGATCAAAGATGAAATGGAAGCCTATTCCATAGTTATGGGATGAAGACGGAGAAGGCCCGCCCTCCTTTTTTTGTGAGGTTGAACCGCGGGCAAGATAGTTAGTTCCCCGCAGAGGATCTTAGGGAGCGGCTTGGGGCGTATTTCACAAGGCGCTCTTTGATGTAACTTGGGGCTTGAACATGTAGGGCCTTGTGGGCGATACACAGTCCCTTGAATTTGGTCCTTTGCTTGATGGGAAGCCCCTGAAGTTTCTGCCGCAGGGGGGAAGCCCATGTATATCTGGGTAATTTAAAAATCAACCTGGCAGCGTCGTTCATCACCACCTGAAGTTTGCTTAGCAAATTATCCGGTAGCCCAATGTAAAGCGCATTGCCATAATCTAGACGTGACAAGATCAATGCGGTCACCACCGTTCGCATGGAGGAAAAGGAGAGGATAGGTGAGAGTTTCCTCAATTGCCTTGACAGGCCCACACATGTCTCAAAGACGGTGGAAACTTGATTGGACAGAGAGAGAGAGATTAGCGTTGATTTTTATACCCAGGCTTTTTACCACTGGTGCTGGAGACGGAGTGTCTCCCAGCTGATGCTCAATCAGCCTTAAAGTTTGCTAAACACCCTCAGGTAACAAACGTCCCACGAAAGCTTCAGGAGGATCAGAAGGGACACTCAGTGACAATGACTGATATGGCTGCACATTTGCAATGTTCGGACTACTGGGTGTGGTGGTAAGGAGTAAGGGGGGATACAAATATACTCAGAGATAAAGACCTGTTGGACTACTGCGCTCTCCAGTGTGTGAACCACACTGCTCTTACAAAGTGGAAACGGATAACCTTAAATATACTCTCAGCCACCTGGTCTCTGGCCTGGGTGTATGCCAGAGATACCTCGCCCCAAGGGAGATCTCCCGTAACTGTTTTCTTATGCCTATGCTGGGGGGTTGTTTGAAGTTTGGGGTGGGGCGGAATGATATAGCTCAACCTAATTGGGGGGGGGGTTGTTGTGGGTGGGGGGATGGAGTCGGGTTGCAGTACTGCAGTGTATTTTTCAGTGGTCAAACACTACATGTTGTCAGCCTATCTGGAGCAACGTGGGAGGGCACACGCAAGTTTGTTCCCTGATCGAGCTGGTCTCTTTTATAAGAGCGCTCAGGGGCCTCGCAATGGGGACCCATAATGAAAACTGGTCACACTACACTAACGTTAAATGACAGCCCTGAAGTTTTTAACGTGGAATATTAGAGGTCTAAATGACCATAGAAAGGCCAGACTCATCTAAGCATATTTGATTCGGCACAAGATCAAATGCTGTTTTGTGCAGGAGACCCCGCTGTCTAATGCATCCAATACCAAGCTGCGCCATAACTATTGGGGGGAGGTGTACTCCATCGGATACTCTAATTATGCACTTGTGATGGCTATATTGACGCGCATGGGATTGGAATGGAAATCTACACATACACACTTTGATACTGAAGGGAGATTTGTTATCCTTAAAGGCTCTGTGTGGGTCGAAGGTGGCACTTGCCGCTAGATACGGCCCCAACACGGATGCGCTAGAGTTTTTCCACAAGGTATTGGCTCACATTACAGGTTTGGGCTGTGAAACAGTCATCTGGGATGGGGACTTTGTTGCAATATTAAATGACTCCCAAGATAGAATTGGGGCGTCACGTAGACTTCATCCGCGTGCAAGCGGAGCTCTTAACTCTCTTATTCAAGCAAATGATCTGGTAGACATATGGAGGCACTGGAATCCTAATAGAGCGATAGGAACATGCATCACCTCACAACATAGCGCCTGGTCTAGACTGGATTTCTGGGTAGTTTCTCTGGATATCGCCGCATGGACCTCTGAGGTATCTCTTTTGCCAAGAGCCCTATCTGATCATGCCCCCTGCCTGCTGCAGCTAGAGATCCCTGCGCTCGACGCCTCTTCACATGGAGGCTCCCTACCATGGCCCTACTAGACCCAGCCTTCCGCGAGGAAATTAGGAAGGACATTGACGACTACTTTACTGAAAACAAGGGCTCAGTCGAATCCGCGGGGACACTGTGGGAGGCGTTTAAGGTGGTTATAACGGGATGCTGAATTGCTAAACAGGCGGGGGTATTAAAATCGATTAGACAGAGACTCCAAACTCTTGAGTCTCAAATCAAAGATATGGAGATGAACTTTTTCAGTTCAGGTGTGGGGATCCACCTGGCATCACTTAGAGAACTCCTTTCTGAATATACTGAGGAGGCAAATCGCAAAGTGAAATTCATGGGGAAATACAGCACTGCTAGGAGATCCAGGGAGGGAGATAGACCTGGAAGAACGTTGGCGGAAATGCTCCGTCCCCCGAGAAACTCCACTATTATTACTGAGCTTAGGGATGACAATGGGGACCCAATCAGAGGATCACAACAGATACTAAATCACTTACCTGAGTTCTATGCTAACTTATATTCCTCCACCGTTCCTAATTTAAAGGATGAGCTGCACACATATTCAGAATCGTTAGAGCTACTCTGGCTAGGTAGAGCGCACAGAGATTATCTTGATGAACCCTACACAGTAGAGGATATCATACAGGATATTAGCAGTCTCACGAACGACAAGGCTCCAGGCTTGGATGGTCTGCTCACATCCTTTTATAAACCATATAGTGCCTTATTAGCCCCACAACTATTAGAAGTCGACCAGGAATCGATAAAAACAGGTCATCTGCCACACACGATGTGTGAAGCTGTAATACGGACACTGTTATAGCCTGATAAAGACCCCACAAGCCGAGACTCCTATCGCCTGTTATCTCTTATTAATCTGGATAACAAAATATATGCTAAGTTAATTGCTCAGAGACTACAGCCCCTACTCCCCTTGATAGCGAGGCCAGATCAATCCAGTTTTATACCAGGTAGATCGACAGCACAAAATTTGAGAACCTTTTTCGCTCTACTCCACTATTTAAACCCCCAGACCCCAGCAGCAGCGGTGCTGCTCGATGCAACCAAAGCATGTGATTCCCTCGCATGGTCCGACCAACGCCATACTGGCTAGGTTAGGCCTTAGCCCGGCATTCACAGCTCAAGGTAGGCTTCTTTATTCTGATCCCACAGCCAGGCTGCGTGTAAACGGTCTTTTATCAGAGAGCTTTCCTATCACTAGGGGCACAAGACAGGGAGGTCCCCTATCGCCACTCCTCGTTGCCGTAGCTATGGAACCCTTAGCTGCTCGAATCCAACAGCACCACGCCGACAGAGGGGTGGGATTCTCAACTAGAGGCCTATTAATCTCACTTTACGCGGATGACATTACGCTTTATATAACGGATCCTATAGATAATATACTCCCCATACTCCGCGAAACGACCTGGTTTGGCGGGCTTTTTGGAATTCAAATAAACTGGTCCAAATCCACGAGTTTTCCTCTGACAGACTGCACATCCCCATTCCCACTGGACTATCCACTCAAATGGGCCGATGGCCCGGTTAAGTACTTGGGGGTCTGGTTGAGTCGTGATACACAGGAGCTATGGGAGATGAACTTCGGACGCACGCTGAGCTGGCTAGAGGGGAAAAATAATACTTTGTCACGCTTAACCCTATCCTTAGCAGGAAGAATTGTTATAGGCAAGAGGATCGTGCTGCCGAAAGTTTTATATCTCTTTGTCAACCTCCCCATTATCTTCACGCGATCATTTCTACTAAAGCTTAGATCCTTGATGATACAACTAGTATGGGCTGGGGAGCAGGTGCAAATTTCCTGGGAACTTCTCACTCTGCCCTTGAGTCAGGGAGGGCTGGGAGCACCGGATATTCCTCTGTACGCCTTTGCGCGCAGGCGCAGTTCCTACACCATTGGGTATTCATCACCCAAGTTCAGCCGCGTATAGCTGTCGAACTGGACAGATCCGCGCCTGTGCCATTGAATGTAGGTCTTCTCCAAATTTAAAAGACCCAGAAATGAAATAAATACTACCGAAATGCTCAGATGGGCCTAGGGCAGTTTGCGCAAGAGAGCTAAGCATGTCCTGCTGTTTGCCCCCTCTGCCCCTCTAGCTTTCAATGCCCACTGGTGAACTGTGGCGAGGTTCCAAGAGCTGAAAAGATCTTAGAACTTTAAAATTATCCCCTTCCTACACATGGCATGGTTTTGCCCTAAGATAGCGCAATCCTGGGTAGAAATGTTCGCTTCAGTGAGTGAGATCCTAGAAACTAGGCTGGAGCTGTCACCTCTTATGTGTACCCTGGGGTACACGAAAGATATTCCTACTGAACCTCGACGCCTACTTGCGATGCTACTACTGCTGGCGAAGAGACGGGTAGGCATGTCCTGGGGGAGACAGCACTGTCTTGGATTGCTGATGTCACCCACCGTCAGGAACAGCTTCATACACTCTGGGCGCTGATGCCGGTGGCCTCCAGACCTTGTGACATTTGGGGTCCCTTCAAGAATTGGATTCAGTCTCAAGTTCCATTAGATGTTAATACAATTGAGCTTTAGGGGTATATTAAATCACATTGCATGTGTCGCCTTGAGGAACTGGAAGTGACGTTGAACCCTGCAGCCACAAAGGCTAGCCCTTCGGGGTGCTAACACGCTCTGCTGACAACTATGGTGCCCCCCTTTTGATGTCCACTCTGTTGACAAATGTTGTGGTTGACATAATACCATGCTTGCAACTACATGCGATTGAAATGCTGTACTGGTTTCTCCCCTATGTTGGGGGTTTATCCTTTTTCTTTCCCTTTTAATTTACCCCTTTTCTTCCCCCTTTTTTTCAGTTTAATTTTTCCTTCATAGTAGTCTTTGGTTATATGTGATTATGCCTTGTGTATGGCGATTGTAATATGTATGTATCAATACGCTCTGTGTTTCTGCCTTCTGTGTTTAATAAAACATTTAATAAATAAAAACTATTTTTTTAAAAAGGTCCTGACTACTGCTCAGAGTTAGAGTCGGGCATAAGTTATCAGTGAGATGTTCAAATGTATTTATTCAAGGAGGCCATACAGGGGCAGGGCCCCAACGCCCTAAGGCATGATCCACCCATGCTTTAGAACCTCTTACATGCATGTACAATGTTTATTCCTGCGAGTTCTTAACTGTTCTGTTATAGAATGCATTTTTTCCAAACAAGCTCATTTTGACCAATGGTGGGCGGAACACAAGGAATTCTGTGTAGCATATTCCACAGAATTAGCCAAAAATTATGCAAGAAGACATTTAGCCCTATTTCTTAGAGTAAAAATGTCCCCTAAAGTCCAAAATGGACACAAGGATGCATTTTTGCACTAAGAAATAGAGCAAAATGCAGCCGAAGAAAAGTGGTGAACACGAGCAGTCACTCGAGCTCGCTAAATATGCTCTCGGGGTAGCGGGAGTAGCTAGAAAATTCAAGTAACCCTACTTTGAACTAAAGCATTGATGGCGTCACGCAAGCGAAGCAAGTGAGCTAAACCCTCCATAGAACACCTTCCTTGTCTCCTCCATCCAAGCATCTATCCATTCATTCTTTCACCCTTACATCCACCTGCTGATATCCACTATTTCACCTTTTCCCATTCTATCCATCAATCCATTCTTCTATCCATCCATCCATCCTGTCATCCATCCACTCACACACACATCCAGCAACTCTGCGATCCATCCATTCTGCCATCCATCCATACACTCTGCCACCCATTCGCTCATGCTTCAACTCTGCCATCTGTTCACTCATCGTTTCACCCATTCATCCATCCCTTCACTCTGCCATCCTTTCACCTGTCCGTCCACCTATCACTTTATTCTGCCACCCTTTCGCCTGTCAATCCACCTATTCATTCCCATTCAACCCTTTACTCTGCCGTCATTTCACCTGCCCATCCACCTATCCATTCACTCACTCATCCATATATCCCTTTATCTGGCCATCCTTTCATCCATCCACCTAACATTCACTCATCCTTTCATCCACTCATGCACATACTCATTCATCACCCAATCATTCATCCATACTCCCTTCTTTTCACCCTTCCTTCCAATATTCATTTTTTCTTTCCCTGTTCTATTTACTCAGCTGTTTTTCCTCGCTCCTGCTGCTCTTTTATTGACCCTGTATTCCAGTATCAATGATGAGTTTTGGCCTGCCAGGTGCAGACAGAAGAGGCCCATAAAGAATCCCACCCCGCTGCAACTGCTAGAGCGGGGAAGGGCTCACGACGCCACTGTAGGGAAGAGTTGTTCCAACTCACTCCCACCATTAAGAGCTATTTTCTAAGCTCAAAATGCACCCTCACATCCAAAATGCATGCCAGGATGCATTTTTACGCTAAGAAATAGAGCTAAATGCAGCAGAACATGATTAGCGACTGCTTTCACTCGCAGTAGGATTATTTCCACCAAATTACGCAGCAGGAGTAATCACTAATTATCAGTAATTTGGATGCAATTAGTAATGCGGAATTCCTCCAGCGTAATTGAAATTCCACTCAATCGTTCAGAGCTTTATGTCCCCTGTAGCGCAGAGCAGTATCCTACCGGTGACAGTCGATTGGTGCGAGACACTTTCCATATTCTTCCGGGATAAGATTTTAAAGATACAGGGCAGTTTCCCTCGCCCGGCTGTGTCTGATGGGCCCACAGTCCCTCTGGACTCTTCGACCACCGCCCCTGGTGCACTGTCTTCCGAGTATTCTCTGTCTAACTTCTCTCAGGTGGATTTGTCCTGCACTCTAAGAATTCTGCAGGGCCTGAAGTCCGGCTCTCCGGACGATCCGTGCGCGGCTAGACTTCTGGCCGCTGTGGCAGAGACGGTGAATGGGGAAGTCAATCACATCATTAATCTGTCCTTGCAGGAGGCCAGGGTCCCTTGTTGTTGGAAGCAGGCCAAAGTCCTTCCCCTGTTGAAGAAACCTACTCTTGACCCATCGACTCCGGGGAACTACAGGCCTATCTCTCTTCTCCCTAGCCTGTCGAAGGTATGTGAGAAAATAGTTAACAGACAGTTGTCGGAGTTTGTTGAGGGGGCGGGACTTCTTCACCCAGCTCAATCTGGCTTCCGTCCTTCCTTCAGCACGGAAGGTGCTCTTGTGTAAGTTTCGGAGGCAATTCGGGAGTGTCTCGACGCCGGTGGAAGGGCAGCCCTTGTGCTGCTCGATCTGTCGGCGGCCTTTGACACTGTCCCCCACTCACTGCTGTTGCGTAGACTGTCGGAGATTGGGGTCTCCAACCTCGCCTGGGGTTGGATTAAATCCTTCTTGGAAGGCCCTTTTGTTTAATATCTACCTCACTCCCCTGGTGGCTCTAGCGGAGGGGCTGGGGGCTAAGGTCATTGCTTACGCAGATGACACACAACTTCTGTTTACTTGGGAGAAGCAGGGGGCCTCGGTTGACCTTGTGCAGAGGTGTCTTTCCTCGGTTTTTAAGTGGCTGGAAGCGGCCCAATTAAAGTGTAACAAGGATAAATCCGAGGTTCTTATGTTTGGCGACTTCCCCCTCGGGTTCAGAGAGTCTATCTGGCCTCCGGAATTTCCTCTGCCTGCCTCCACGAGTCAGATCGTGAAGAATCTGGGGGTCTATTTTGATTGCAATCTCTCCTTTGCTAGTCAGGTTAAGCGTCTTACAGGGTGCTGTTTCGGCCTCCTCAGAATTCTGAGAAGATTCCTTCCGATGCTCCCTCAAGCGGCTAAGGAATCGGTGGTTCGAGCATTGATCCTGTCTCGACTTGACTATGCTAATGCTCTTTATGCTGGGATCCCAGCTTACGCTCTTAACAAACTTCAGGTGACCCAGAATGCGGCGGCCCGCATTTTGGGTGGCCTGGCTCCCAGGCAGAGCGTCCATGATTACCGCCGCTCCCTTCATTGGCTACCGGTTAAGGCACGTGTGACATTTAAAGCTCTCACTATAGCCCATCGCGCTTTACATGGGCAAGGCCACGGCTACTTGCAGAAACGCTTCTCGTTTTACGTGCCGGGGAGATCTTTACGTTCCTCATCCCTCAGGCTGATGAAGATTCCTGGATTCCATCGTCATCGGCTAGGGGGCGCCTCTCTGGTTGTGCTCGCAGGACGCGCTTGGAATGCGCTCCCCTTGTCGCTTCGCACTGTTGATGACCTTGGCGCTTTTAAGAAATTGTTAAAGACACATCTCTTTTCTTAAAGTCTGGTTATAGTTTGTTTCCCTTGGGCCGCGCCGGGACACTCCTTGGAGTATCTGCGCGCGTAAGAAATGCAGATAACATAACATAACATAACCCAAGTCTAATTTTGACCTGGTGTTGAAAAGAGAGCAGAGTATATAGCCATCAGGCCTGCTAATGTGCTGGCCATGACTAAGGGTATGCAATGGTTTTCCGTAATTGGTAACTCGATGGCCTATCAGTAGGAACTTCACAGCGTTTCTGATGCCACTGGGATGTTTTCGGTATGTCTGCATACCTTTTGGCTTAGCTTTGGATGCAGCTGTACAACAGCAGTTAACATACAGATTATTCAAGGACACAAAAGGTATTATGTTTTTTCATAACATAAAAGTGATGGCTTAAACCAAGAACTAACATGATGAACAATTCAGATGTGACAGAAATTCTTAAAGAACAAGATCTGACCCTAACTGTAGAAAGCTTGCTCTGTATTAATATCATCACTATGTGGTAATAAAGTACAGTGAGTCCAGGGGTTCACCAAAAATGTACAGGGTGTTGCAGGGATTCTGCTCATGCACAGAACTATGCGCAGGAAACCAGGACCTCAGTGAATTGCGGTGTACCAAAAACTCACCTCAGTACCCAGAACCCCTTATCCGACTAGCATCAGTGTCTCATTCTCTCTTCGTATCCTCTCGAAGCTACCAATGATTAGACAACCCAGAACATGCGACTTAGAGTACTCTCAGGAATGGTGGGAATCAGAAATACCTGTTCGTCATTATTCTCCTATCAGTCCACAACAAGAGTAATCAGAGACACAGTAAAGTTTAAAACGTTTATTTTATAAACTATGTGTCCTAAGATGCAGTACTTTGGCTAACATAAGCAGACAAATGATTAAAAATAAAACCATCAGCATTGTTACAATACCATAGAAAATGAAGGGAGAAATCATATTACAAATGAAATACAACCACCCTCCCTTCGCTAGTAAACTAGTATTATTAGACTAATAGAAGGTCTCTAGGTTTGAATGGGGAACCCCATACCGTTAATATCAGGTTAGGTGAATCACATCACAGGATGAGCTTTGCTCTGTGCCTGGAAAAGTTCTTCTCCAGAATGTGTGTCTAATGCATGCAAACTGCAATATTAAAGGCGCTCGAGTTTCAGATATTTGCAGCTGTGAGCGTGAGCCGATCAACCTGAATTCAAAAGCATACATTGTTTGTTGGCCCTGACTGTTTCTGCACACAATGTTCAGACCAAGGTCGCGGTGCACGTCTAGGGATGTGAACAACAGACAGTTCTCATGTGAAGAAAAGGCAGGCAAGCAGTTTTCAAATAATAACATCTATCTGCAGTGTCGTGTGCAAAAGCAGCAAAAGTGGCAAGATTGGGTTTCTAACTTCTAAGACGCTTATGCTAACATAGCAATGTGTGCATCTAAAACTCCGTCTCCACTACACCCTCCCTTGATCGGACCACGAACAAATAAGGATACAATTGAGGAACGCAGAGTTCAAGTTCGACAGTGACAGAACCAAGTGCATGTATTGTAAATCCATATAAATGGGAGTGAAAGTTCGAAAAACCAGCGTTAAAAATAAAAAGAAAAAAGGAGAAAAAGGAAAAACATGTAACATCTTGCAAAGGCTCAGCCGAGCCTAAATGTCGAACTTAAAAAAAATGTGTAGTTCGTACAAGGAAAGTTGGATGACATCCAAGTTAATCCATCAACATGTAAGCACAATAAGTAGCGACAGCCTCCAAGAGGAAGTCATTAGAATGTTCTGTAAAAGTTTCTGCCATCCAGTCTATCAAGGTAAACGAACATACATGTTCCTCGATAACTGGAGCCTCTAGCACAATCAGAGGACACCTGGCGTGTTCTTCAAGATAACTTCTCGCCAAGAAGTCATACACTGCCGTACCGATGTCCCAATTCCCTAGGACTCCATGTGCTGCTCCACAGGCCATAATCCTGATACCAGAACAGTCCAACTCATGAGCCACTAAGGGACTCATCAGGCGATCATAATCCGGGGCAGGAGACACCGAGTTCGACAAGCACAAATCCAGAGCCCATTCGAAAGGACAATCTAGGCAATGAAAAACAGGTTGTACGCAAGTAAAGTAGTAAAACCGGAAGGACAATCCATAGGCAATGCTTAAAGTGGCCAGTGGTAATGTTCCATAATATTCAAGCATCCGGTTACGAAGATGGAGCAGCCGTGACAGGCTGTCGTGTGACACAAATTGTGCAGCCATTGCGCAGTAAGCAGACCAACAGCATCACACCAGCCGTGAGGGCGAGAATCAACGGGAGCCCGCCAAAGATGCTGGAAAAAATAGAATGAAAAAATGCCGGTATCACACCAACAATATTTTGGAAGGAGGTCACGAGGCCGGAGCCCACAACTTTGAAAAAATGTACCAAGCCAGTTGTTGACGAGGCATTAAATATAGAGTGAATCAGAGCACCAAAATGAAGGGGGAGATCAGTATTTAAAAGCGCATGAACCTCGGTGCGGATGTTTGCTACGTGAAGGACAAATGTTTCACGGGATGAAGTCAGGGCGACTTCTTTTTGAGACAATAGAGCCCTTATTCTGCTCATCTTGTTGAACTCTGCTTTCAAGATTGGTATGGAAGGCCAGATGGATACATCCAGTCTCCCATGCGGGGGTGGGAAATGGACATTCTTACAACAGACTACTTGTTGTGAGACAGTAACAATGAACGGAATCCCTACTAGCATCCCGCAGCATGCTTCATTATTTAAAAGCAAATAACTACCATTAGCTAATAACGTGAAAGTGGGTGTAATCGCTGGCACAGGATTTCCTTTCAGAATGCAAGCAAAATTCGGTGCGTGAACGTTGCATGCGCCATGCAATTGGATGTGCCTACAGACTACTGAGTGATCAGGTGTGGAAGTGCATTCCTCACCTTTCAAATAAACTTCTTTACCTTCTCTCATGCATCTTTATGTAAATGGGAGTGACCAAACTTCATGCAGGAAAGCAGTACCCAACGGTTCATATCTACCGAGGGCATAATGTTTCATGCACGAACTGAACTTAAACAAAGGAACTGGTAATGTGATTAACCCGTGGATAAGCCACACAGCGGAGTTCAATTCGGCCACAGAGAAAGGCAAAGGTTCTAACTTTTCAATATGCAGTAAAGAGTGCGTTGCATCTTACATGGACATAAACTGTTGTTTTGCAGTCAGATTAAATGGAAGGAATAAAGAAAGACGATGTATTCATATAGTCCCAGGGATCTTTCCCAGCCTTCAATGTTTGCAAAGTCCATGCAAACTGCATTATAGAACGCAATTGATTTTGACCATGATATAACACAGACAGATCATCCTGCACAATATCCACAACAGATGAAACAATATTATCTAATGTGTAAATTCTGGAAGAAAGGGTGTTAATGCTATTATCGATAGCAGCTAGTACTTTTTCCAAATTGGCTTGATCAATGGCTCTCAATCTGGAAGCAGCATCAATCTGCGATAAATCTCCAAACCTCGTTATAAATAGCATACACCCACCTTTTGGACCTGCCACCCACAGGACCCTTAACAAAATCATTCAAATCTATTTTGTCATATAATTTTGATAAATGAAGTTTAACAGATGCCAAGGTGGAATGTTGCAGCCAGGTCTGACATAACTTCCCTACAGAGTAGGTAATAACTGAATGGGAAGATTCAAAGCGGGGGTCCACTCGAACTTACGTATATCCAGGTTGCAGACCCAGAAAACGATGTTGACAGGAATCTGAGCTCATCTGCCATATCAACCATCCTTCATGATCTAAGTCTGAAATGTTGAAGGACGTATAAGTAATATATGACTGCAAGGTGTCACAGGACAGATCTGTGTGAGTGTCCCATTTAGAATAAGCACCCAGATCTGGAATAGAGGGGGAATTAAACTTTTTAAAAGTAGCCAATCCAAAGCAGGTGGTTTGAAAAATAGTAGAATTCAAAAATAACATGTGGTTTGGGATGAGGCAGGCACGATGCAGAGCTTCAGTTCCTTGTACCTGCCATGTCTTAGAACCCCAAACAGATTTAAGATCAATAGTATCTTTCCACAGCTCATAACCCCCGATAGCCAATTCATCCATAAAGGACTTGGAATACAATAATTTAGTATGCATCAGCCTAACCTTCGAAGTAGACTCTGCTGCCACTTTAAAATAAAAGTCGTCAGGCTTAGAAACACTGAAATCAGTAAAATATGCAAATTTGTTCACTAATGTGCTGGAGCTGCCTTCCATTGGTGCCGGACAATGTTCCCATTGCGTATAATTTACAAAATTTCTAAACGTTTTGGCTTTATGTAGGAAATGATTGCCATAGTGTTGGTAGCAAAATAGTTCTCCATAATTAGCAGTGTCTAAATACAAATCTTCAGCATCAAAGGCAGCATAATATTTTAAATCAGAAAATAGAGCCTCTATGGCCTGAACGTCCCAATCATCAGAGCGGATGTTTTGTTTCACAATATCACCCATAGAAACACGAAGTACATTGGGGACATTAATAACCTCTGTGGGTCCATGAATCTGAAATTTTACAGATTCCCACACAATCCCATCCAACACAGGCCAGGCAGTAATATTCACAAAAGTCTGGTCCCTTTTCATGATGTGTGATGAGGAGTGGGGGGCCAAAGTTCCATCAATTAGTCTAATTGTAGATCTTTCGTTGAGATAGTGTCCATTTACAAGACAAAAAACTACCACCACAAATCCAATGGACATAAACAAAAAAATACTTATGAGCATCAGCCAAATGTAAGTCCAAGGGGGAATTAAAAAATGTCTTTTAAACCAAACAGCAAAAATAGAAATTTACGATGGGGTATTCAAAGTCATAGAGTTAGTGTCAAATGAAAAACGTGACTGGTCAACTGGGGTTGATTGTAAAACAGACAACGACACATCTGTGGGATAAGTATACTCAGTATCTTCAGGTGGACCACCAGCCAGTGGTGGCAACAAAGGATTAGTAACTGTATGCATCTCGATGGCAATATCAGGCCTGATGGTAGAAGCCGGAGCCAAAACAGAATTTCTCAGCATCGCAGGGCAAGAGACCGCTGGAGTCATACTAAGAAGAATCGGCCACTCGCTTTAGCTTGACATTGTCAATGAAGATGTACCTGTTATCCTTGCGACCAGGAAGTGGAGGTAAAATGACTGTTCTTGTACCCTGCACGCCAAGCACTGGTACCGGTGCACGATAAGAGGGGCCGAACTCCTTCTTGTTCTCCACCTTCTCACGGACCAGGTCACCAACTCGAGGTAGCCAGCCGACTACCGGAATCTGAAGCGCAGCATCAGTTGTGGAGGGCAAGTGTTCCTTTGCAAGACTGTCTCTGGTCTCTTGTAGATTCTGTAATACAGCACAGTGATCATCTACGTCAAAGGGTGCGGCTGACGCCGCCATGTCTAGACCATCAAGGTCCGGGACAAACATTTTTATGCCAAAGAGCATTTTGTAAGGGGTTCGCCCACCCAGAGACCTTCTAGGTAGATTATTAAGTGCACGTTGTACGTTATACAGATGGGCTAACCAATTCCTGCCAGTGCCTAAAACTCTAGCTGTCAGGGATTGCTTTAAGTCATGGTTCATTCATTCCACAACACTATTGCCCTCAGGCCGGTATGGAGACGAAAATTTGACTTGGACTCCCAAAGATCTCATGGCTTCTTTGTACGCCTTAGAGGCGAATGCAGGACCTTGGTCAGAATGAAGGGTACCACATGCGAAAATTCCCACAAAGACACGCAAATCCCTGATGACAGTTCGAGCATCAGCACTCCTTTGTGGCCACACCCAAAGAAAACGAGTGCACGAATCCACTGCAACTAAGATGTACTTGTACACAGTATCAGAGGAGAAAGGACCACAGTGATCTAGATAAACACACCCAAGTGGTTTATTAGATATGTACAACTGAGTTTGTGGTGGGCGCACAGCAGTTGAAGGTTTAATCTGCTGGCAAATGTCACAATCAAGAACATAAGCACAAGTCTGTTTATACAACCCGCGCCACCAGTAACGTTGTTGTAAGAGAGTAACAGTCGCTGAAACGCCGGCATGGGCAGAGGCCATACCCTCGTGAGCCGCTGTTATCAAGGAAGGTCTGCAGTCCGCGTTGGGAATCAACCTGTCACCAACGTTGTTAATTCTCACATAGGGGACTTTATCAGGACTTAAATGATAAGAGTACCGAGAAGGGAAACCTCTAGGCTAATTACCTCCCTTCTCTGTTGCAGCAATAGCTGCCAAGATGTCATTGTGAGAAGTTGGCCTGATGTATGATGTCACTAGTTCTAGTGTACACCTTATATCAGTCCAAATACCCTTATGGTGATTGGTTGTAAAGTCAACCTTATAGACCAGCTATCCTAGTGGTAGCATGGACAAGAGCAGTCTTAGGCTAAACTCTGAATGGCATGTGAAGCCAGCTGTGATACCATATATAATCCCTTGAATACCAAATGAAAGGAGACCACAACAGATATATATATAAAATAAAGTGTATTTATTCTAGTCAAACCCTCAGCACTCTTTATGAGATTAGAGGTAAGTACAACACAGTCTTATTTAAGCATACATTAAGTCACACAGGTAAGTAATACAGTTAGGCCCTAGGGGCCACGCAAACCATATACTAAGTAAGTGGTATAAGGACCACTGTCACGGAAATAGGATAGGCCTAGGCCTAGGGAATCGCTGGGGCTACACTACACTAGCAACAGTTAGGAAGTGGGAGGCCCACGGGATTCAGGTGCAGAGTGGAAACACTCACGCGTAATGCGTAAAAGTCGATAGAAATAGTAGTTGTTAGAAATTAACAGTTTAAGGACACTTCTGAAGCAGCTAGAGAGTCGAGACTCGGAAACTAGACCCTAGGATAGTCACTACCCTTGTGAGCACCGAAGTACCCAAGTTACCTAGCCCACAGGCTGCGGGTGCATAGGTGTGAACTTGCGTCGGGTTTCGCCGTGGACTTCTATGGATGCCTGAAGGAAAGTTGCTGACAGACAGTCAGTGAAGAGTGTCCGGTGGATCCCAAGGTTGGGATCAAGAAGAGTGGAGACCTGCAAGCAGAAGGGACAGAGTCAAGGTCACTAGCCAGTGACCACGTGGAACCAGGAAGGAACCAGGCGATGTCGTGAAGATTGCAGGTGAAGGTGAAGCTTGTCGCTGCAGCCACGAGGACCAGGGAACGTCGAGGGCGACCAGGACCAGGAGGCAAGCTGTCCCACGAAGGCTCTTGCTGTCGGCGGTGTCGAAGTTGGACTAGGACTCACCAAGCCTTGGCAAGCGGAACCCACGAAGAACGGAGGACTTGCTTCTGGTGCAGACCAGGAAGGTCTGGGGTGCTTCTCTTTTTCAAAGAAGCAGGAGCCAGTCTGGAGGAGCCAAACCAGCGGTGAAGATTTCAGGATGCGTCGTCACAAAGGCCGCTAGCCAGTGGGCAAGCAACCGAACAGACGCGGCAAGCAGGAAAATGCAGAAGGGCCCCACGCAGGACTCGTGGAGTGTGGGGGGCTGATCTTCAGTGCAGATGGTGCTTGGGGTTGGGGCTTCTCAATCCCGGGTGCACAACTTCGAGGGTGCCTCAGAAGCTGCGCTTGAAGATACTAGCCACTTTTCCCAGGTAGCCGGTCCCACGTCTCTCGTCGCCTCCACGGATCTCAGCTCGGCTGTGGATGTGGATCAGGGTCGGAGAAGTCTGGAAGTCAAGGCTCTGGTCGGGCTCTGCAGTTGGTCCCTCGTAGAACTTTAGCAAAGCAAAGGGTAGTCTCTTGATGGTGCCTGTTTGCACAGGGTAGCCACTCCTTGGCCACAAGGGAGATTCTTCAGTCTTCTTCTTTCGTCGAATGTCGAAGGTCCAGAGTTTCTGTTCAAGTTGCAGGTTCAGGATAATCTAAAGTCCTGGGGCCCAACTCCCACTCTTATACTAATCTGGGGGGCTGGGATACCTGCTAGGTCACGCCTTATGGGTGGGACCTGGGAGGGGGTGGTTACACCCACTTCCCTTTGTCCAGTTTCGCGCCAGAGCTGGGGCTGGAGTGCCCCAGCGCCGGTTTGAACTGGACTATGCAAGGAACACCTTGTGTGCCCCAGGCATGTCTCATTCCTTTCAGCCCACCCTGCCCCAATACACTAAAGGCTGTCTGGGGAGGTGCTAGCACCTCCCCAAGCAGGAAACCTATTGTCCAGGCCTCCCTGGCTGGGATCACTCCCAGCAGCAGGAGGTCAGACTTGTGTCGTGGCAGCAGCATCCATTTTGTGATGCTGAGGCTTTGGTCAGAGGCTAACAGTAAAGTATGATTTTAACATGTCTTTCCCTCTAGAAGGGGGGAATAATATCCTCATTTCCAGAAATGGTATGGGGGTATTATTCCACAGTGTTAGCCACCTTACACGACATGTTTCGATAAAGCCAAACCATAGTTACCATAACCGTTTAAGATTATAAGGTACTTTAAGAGTATATGGTAGGCTATATTATAGAACAGCTATAAGGACATGGTTCCGAAAGCTGCAGACAGGCTCAGCTCATGCTAGAGCACCATCTCACATGTTACCAAGCACTCTGCCTCCAGGATTGTTAAGGCCTGCCATAGGAGTGGCTGATAGGTACACATGTGTCGATATGTAAGTTAGGTATAGGAATACTACACCTAAGCAAGGGGTGATTACACGACCTTGCCCCAGCTGAGTGATCAGCCAGTTGTGTCATAATGGAAGGCCAGGCCAGGGGTGGCATAATACATGCTGCAGCCTCTGGTAGGCCTAGGGTACACCTATGCCCTGGGTACCTAGGGTACACTGTACAGGGGCCAATAAGGTGATCCTATCCAAATGGGTTATGCACCTAAAGTACATAGTATCAATTTAGAGAGAGAACAGCAGGGCTGTGGGTCTGATTAGCAGGCCCACAGCCACATCTAAGTCGAAAACCAGTAAAGCAAAAGCAAAAAGTGGGGGTGAAAATAGAAAGCAGACCCTACTCTCCTACACAACCCCCCCCCCCAAACTTAGGGACATTAAACTAACCTTGACCAGTTGAGTCTTCATGTTCTAAGTGGAAATATCTGGAGAGTCCATCTGCATTGGCATGGTCAGTCCCAGGTCTATGTTCCACTGTGAAGTCCATCCCCTGTAGGGAAATGGACCACCTAAGAAGTTTGGGATTTTCACCCTTCATCTGATTTAGCCACAAGAGGGGTTTATGGTCTGTCTGAATCTTGAAGTGAGTGCCAAACAGGTATGGCCTCAGCTTCTTCAGGGCCCAAACCACAGCAAAGGCCTCCCTCTCAATAGCTGACCAACGTTTCTCTCTAGGGGTCAGCCTTCTACTTATAAAAGCAATGGGCTGGTCTTGACCATCTACATTCAGTTGTGAAAGAACAGCTCCCACACCCAACTCAGAAGCATCTGTCTGGACAATGAACTCTTTGGAGTAGTCTGGACTTTTCAGACTAGGTGCACTGCACATGGCCTGCTTCAGGTCATCAAATGCTTTTTGACAGCTTACTGTCCACTGAACTTTCTTTGGTATCTTCTTGGAGGTCAAGTCATTAAGTGGTGTCACAATGGACCCATAGTTCTTAACAAACTTTCTGTAGTACCCAGTCAGGCCCAAGAAAGCTCTGACCTGAGTCTGGGTAGTTGGAGGAGTCCAGTCCTTTATGGTCTGGATCTTGCTCTCCAGTGGTTGAACCTGACCCCCACCAACTAGGTGGCCCAGGTATACAACCTTGCTCTGCCCTATCTGGCACTTAGTGGCCTTGATAGTGAGGCCTGCCTTTTGCAGGGCCTCTAAAACATTCCTCAGGTGGACCAGGTGATCCTCCCAGGTGGAGCTAAAGACTGCAATATCATCAAGATAAGCTGCACAATAATCATCCAACCCAGTAAGGACTTGATTCACCAACCTTTGGAAAGTGGCAGGTGCATTCTTCAAACCAAAGGGCATTACCACACATTGATAATGTCCTCCTGGGGTCGAGAAAGCAGTTTTGGCCTTTGCATTCTCAGCTAGTCTGATTTGCCAGTAGCCTGCTGTTAGGTCAAATGTGCTCAAAAACTTAGCAGCTGCCAGTCTGTCAATGAGCTCATCTGCCCTAGGTATTGGGTGGGCATCTGTCCTAGTGACAGCATTGAGACCTCTGTAATCCACGCAAAACCTCATCTCTCTCTTACCATCTTGGGTGTGAGGCTTTGGCACAAGGACTACAGGACTAGCCCAAAGGCTCTCTGAAGGTTCAATGACTCCCAGCTCCAACATCTTTTGTACCTCAACTTTTATGCAGTCCCTGACATGGTCAGGTTGCCTGTAGATTTTACTCTTCACAGGCAGACTGTCACCAGTGTCCACCTCATGGGTGCACCAGTTTGTCTGACTTGGGGTCAGAGAGAACATATGTCTGTAGGACTGCAGAACTTGCCTGCAGTCCTGTTGCTGATGGACAGTGAGGCTGTCAGAAAAGACCACACCATCAACTGAGCCATCATCAGGGTTCTGAGTCAACAGGTCTGGGAGAGGGTCACTCTCTTCCTCCTGCCCCTCATCTGTAGCCATGAGTAGCCCCATGTCTGCCCTGTCAACATATGCCTTCAATCTGTTGACATGAAGCACCCTGTGGGGGCTTCTGGGAGTCCCAAGGTCCACCAAGTAGGTGACTTCTCCCTTTTTCTCAACAATAGTGTGGGGTCCAGACCATTTGTCTTGGAGTGCTGCTGGGGCCACTGGCTCCAACACCCACACTTTCTGCCCTGGCTGGTAAACAGTCGGCACAGCCTTTTGGTCATGCCAAGCTTTTTGGAGTTCTTGGCTTGCCTCAAGGTTTTTAGAAGCCTTCTTCATATACTCTGCCATCCTGGAGCGGAGACCAAGTACATAATCCACTATGTCAAGTTTGGGTTGTCTGAGAGGTCTCTCCCATCCTTCCCTTACCAAACACAGGGGTCCTCTTACAGGATGCCCAAACAAAAGCTCAAAAGGGCTGTAGCCAACCCCCTTTTGTGGGACCTCTCTGTAAGCAAACAGAAGGCAGGGTAAAAGGATGTCCCATCTTCGCCTAAGCTTGTCTGGTAACCCTTTTATCATTCCCTTTAGGGTCTTGTTGAATCTCTCAACAAGCCCATTGCACTGTGGGTGATAGGGTGTGGTGAACTTGTAGTTCACACCACACTCCTTCCACATTGCAGTCAAGTATCCTGACATGAAGTTGGCACCTCTGTCAGAAATGACCTCCTTTGGAAAGCCCACTCTGGAGAATACTCCAAGCAGGGCCCTTGCCACAACAGGAGCTGTTGTGGTCCTCAGGGGAATAGCTTCTGGATACCTGGTGGCATGGTCCACTATCACCAGTATGAATCTGTGCCCAGATGCTGTTTGTGGGTCCATTGGTCCTACAATATCTATGCCCACTCTTTCAAAGGGGACCCCCACCACAGGTAGTGGTATGAGGGGGGCCTTTGTGGTGCCACCTGATTTGCCACTGGCTTGGCAGGTGACACAGGAGCGACAAAACTCCTTAGTATCTTCTGACATATGGGGCCAGTGAAAGTGAGGGACAAGCCTGTCCCAAGTCTTGTTCTGGCCTAAATGTCCTGCAAGGGGAATATCATGGGCCAAGGTAAGAAGGAAGCCTCTGAACTTCAGTGGTATGACCAACCTCCTGGAAGCACCAGGCTTGGGGTCTCTAGCCTCTGCATACAGTAGCCCTTCATCCCAATACACTCTATGGGTACCTTGAGCATTCCCTGCAGCCTCAGCAGCAGCCAGATGTCTGAGGGGTTCAAGAGAGGGGCAGTCTAATTGAGCCTGCCTCAGATCTGCCCTTGAAGGTCCCCCTGTCCCAAGAAACTCAACCTGATCAGGTTCAAGTTCTTCTAGGACAGTTCCTTCAGGGCTCTCAGAATCATCCTCCTGGGGGGGCTGATCCACCATCTGAGGCAGGGGGGAAGGCACAGCCTTAACCCTACTGCTCTTTCTCTTGGGTTGTGACTGGTCCATAGTTTCAGGATCCAGCACTTGTTCAGTGGTGCACTTTTTGGCCTGTGACCTGGTCACAGCAAGGACATGTGCATCTATCCCCAGCATTTCTGCATGGGTCCTATACTCCACTTCAGACCAAACTGAAGTTTCAAGATAATTGCTCAGTAAACACTCTACAGGAAGGTCTGAACTAAAAACAACTTTCTTGAGGCCAGTTACCCCTCCCCAGGAGAAGTTAACAATAGCCACACTATGGGAGGTAGTGGCATTGCTAGCGTTGGTCACTAGGTAATTCTCACCTAGTATGATCTGTCCAGGGTCCACAAAAGCAGGTGTCACCATTGTGACACTAGCCCCAGTGTCCCTGTAGGCCTGAGCCATTCTTTGGTTGATAAAAGGAGTCTGTCTGTACTTGCCCAGGTTACTGGGGCCTACAGTAGAGGACAAAGCTAAGTCTCCATCACAGATCAGAACAGCCTGAGTAGGTATTCTGACTAGGCCAGAATCCTCCTCAGTTCCCAGGGTTAACCCTACTACACCCTTTTGCTGGGAACCACCACTTACAGCTGAACTAGGGGGTACAGTTGCCTTAGGGGCAATGGTGGCTGGGGGCTTATCCTTTTTGGTGCACTCACTAAACCAATGTGAGTTGGACTTACAATAGTTGCACCATGGTTTCTTTTGGCCTTCTTTCTTTTTATCCTTTTTGGGACCACCCTCCCCCTGAGCCTTTTGGGGGCCTGGTGAAGACTTCTGGTCTTTTTGTTTCTGATCATTACCCTTCTGGTCTGCCTTTTTCTGATTACCGCCCTGGTTCTGGGTTTTCTGCTTAACTCTAGTCCTGACCCATCTATCTGCCTTCTTTCCCAATTCTTGGGGAGAAGTCAGATCAGAATCAATCAGGTGTTGATGCAATAGCTGGTTTTGACAGTTGTTAAGGATTTGTTCTCTCATGATCAAATTATACAATCCTGTATAGTCCTTAACCTTACTTCCCATTAGCCAGCCTTCCAGAGCCTTAGTGGCACAATCTACAAAGTCAGTCCAGTCCTGAGTCTGTGTCTTCTGGGTATCCCTGAACAACAACCTGTATTGTTCAGTGGTTAGGCCAAACCCATCAATCAGAGCACTCTTCAGGACAGTGTAATTGTCTGCATCCTCATCACTAACTGTGAGGAGCTTGTCTCTACCTTTCTCAGAGAAGGAGAGCCACAAGATAGCTGCCCACTGACTTTGGGGTACCTGCTGTACTTTGCAAGCTCTCTCCAAAGCAGTTATCCATTTGTGGATGTCATCCCCACACTTGTAGGGAGGGACAATCTTGCTCAGGTTTCTATTATCATAGTGCCTGTCTCTATCCTTAGGGATATTGCTGCCACCAGTGGGTTCTGACCCACTTAACTTTTGTTCTATAGCCAGAGCAAGCTTCTCTTTGGCAAGGGCAAGTTCTTCCCTCTGAATCCTCAGATTAGCTTCCCTCATTCTGGCTTCATGCTCCTTTCTCTCAGTGGAAGTCATTCCCCTATGAGAGGAAGCATTAGAGATGCTAGAGACATGGGAGTGGATGGATTCCCTTGAAGGGGATCTGTCCCTCCTGCTTCTCTGGGTAAGCCCACTTGGGGGTCTGTATGGGGGGACCCCATGCAAACTCCCATGTAAGCTTAGGTTAGCCTGGCTAAGTCTTCCTACTTGGCCCTGGCTGTCTACCTCTTCATCTGAAGTCCCATCTGACTCATCTGTGGTGGGTAGACCCTCCTTTGTACCTAGGGTACCTGCCTGTGAGGCTTTAAGAGCATCATACTCCTCTAGGAGTTGTCTTAGCTGAAGGAGGGTAGGGTTTGCACCCTGTTTTATCTTTCTGGAGGTACACAATTGTCTCATCTCCTGAAAAGTTAGGGTATCATATCTAGAGGAGGTCTTCTGCAGATCTGCCCCTCCTGAGAGAGCATCTTCTTGATCTCTTCCCAGAGACATGATCTAGTGAGGGTGTGGTGTGTGCACCTACCTACACTAGTTGTTTCTACTAAACCTCTCTGGTAGTTGTAGTCAGGATGTGTTACTCCCTTCAACCTACAACCACTAAGTCCAGTAGGACTTAAGTATTATAATCTATGTTATATGTACCTAGACAATATCTGTGTGATCTTTCAATTTAGTATCTCAAGATTACAATGGTATTACAACAGCAAGCTCAGATCCCAACCGCTGCTCACCAATGTGAGAAGTTGGCCTGATGTATGATGTCACTAGTTCTAGTGTACACCTTATATCAGTCCAAATACCCTTATGGTGATTGGTTGTAAAGTCAACCTTATAGACCAGCTATCCTAGTGGTAGCATGGACAAGAGCAGTCTTAGGCTAAACTCTGAATGGCATGTGAAGCCAGCTGTGATACCATATATAATCCCTTGAATACCAAATGAAAGGACACCACAACAGATATATATATAAAATAAAGTGTATTTATTCTAGTCAAACCCTCAGCACTCTTTATGAGATTAGAGGTAAGTACAACACAGTCTTATTTAAGCATACATTAAGTCACACAGGTAAGTAATACAGTTAGGCCCTAGGGGCCACGCAAACCATATACTAAGTAAGTGGTATAAGGACCACTGTCACGGAAATAGGATAGGCCTAGGCCTAGGGAATCGCTGGGGCTACACTACACTAGCAACAGTTAGGAAGTGGGAGGCCCACGGGATTCAGGTGCAGAGTGGAAACACTCATGCGTAATGCGTAAAAGTCGATAGAAATAGTAGTTGTTAGAAATTAACAGTTTAAGGACACTTCTGAAGCAGCTAGAGAGTCGAGACTCGGAAACTAGACCCTAGGATAGTCACTACCCTTGTGAGCACCGAAGTACCCAAGTTACCTAGCCCACAGGCTGCGGGTGCATAGGTGTGAACTTGCGTCGGGTTTCGCCGTGGACTTCTATGGATGCCTGAAGGAAAGTTGCTGACAGGCAGTCAGTGAAGAGTGTCCGGTGGATCCCAAGGCTGGGATCAAGAAGAGAGGAGACCTGCAAGCAGAAGGGACAGAGTCAAGGTCACTAGCCAGTGACCACGTGGAACCAGGAAGGAACCAGGCGATGTCGTGAAGATTGCAGGTGAAGGTGAAGCTTGTCGCTGCAGCCACGAGGACCAGGGAACGTCGAGGACGACCAGGACCAGGAGGCGAGCTGTCCCACGAAGGCTCTTGCTGTCGGCGGCGTCGAAGTTGGACTAGGACTCACCAAGCCTTGGCAAGCGGAACCCACGAAGAACGGAGGACTTGCTTCTGGTGCAGACCAGGAAGGTCTGGGGTGCTTCTCTTTTTCAAAGAAGCAGGAGCCAGTCTGGAGGAGCCAAACCAGCGGTGAAGATTTCAGGATGCGTCGTCACAAAGGCCGCTAGCCAGCGGGCAAGCAACCGGACAGACGCGGCAAGCAGGAAAATGCAGAAGGGCCCCACGCAGGACTCGTGGAGTGTGGGGGGCTGATCTTCGGTGCAGATGGTGCTTGGGGTTGGGGCTTCTCAATCCCCGGTACACAACTTCGAGGGTGCCTCAGAAGCTGCGCTTGAAGATACTAGCCACTTTTCCCAGGTAGCCGGTCCCACGTCTCTCGTCGCCTCCACGGATCTCAGCTCGGCTGTGGATGTGGATCAGGGTCGGAGAAGTCTGGAAGTCAAGGCTCTGGTCGGGCTCTGCAGTCGGTCCCTCGTAGAACTTTAGCAAAGCAAAGGGTAGTCTCTTGATGGTGCCTGTTTGCACAGGGTAGCCACTCCTTGGCCACAAGGGAGATTCTTCAGTCTTCTTCTTTCGTCGAATGTCGAAGGTCCAGAGTTTCTGTTCAAGTTGCAGGTTCAGGATAATCTAAAGTCCTGGGGCCCAACTCCCACTCTTATACTAATCTGGGGGGCTGGGATACCTGCTAGGTCACGCCTTATGGGTGGGACCTGGGAGGGGGTGGTTACACCCACTTCCCTTTGTCCAGTTTCGCGCCAGAGCTGGGGCTGGAGTGCCCCAGCGCCGGTTTGAACTGGACTATGCAAGGAACACCTTGTGTGCCTCAGGCATGTCTCATTCCTTTCAGCCCACCCTGCCCCAATACACTAAAGGCTGTCTGGGGAGGTGCTAGCACCTCCCCAAGCAGGAAACCTATTGTCCAGGCCTCCCTGGCTGGGATCACTCCCAGCAGCAGGAGGTCAGACTTGTGTCGTGGCAGCAGCATCCATTTTGTGATGCTGAGGCTTTGGTCAGAGGCTAACAGTAAAGTATGATTTTAACATGTCTTTCCCTCTAGAAGGGGGGAATAATATCCTCATGTCCAGAAATGGTATGGGGGTATTATTCCACAGTGTTAGACACCTTACACAACATGTTTCGATAAAGCCAAACCATAGTTACCATAACCGTTTAAGATTATAAGGTACTTTAAGAGTATATGGTAGGCTATATTATAGAACAGCTATAAGGACATGGTTCCGAAAGCTACAGACAGGCTCAGCTCATGCTAGAGCACCATCTCACATGTTACCAAGCACTCTGCCTCCAGGATTGTTAAGGCCTGCCATAGGAGTGGCTGATAGGTACACATGTGTCTATATGTAAGTTAGGTATAGGAATACTACACCTAAGCAAGGGGTGATTACACGACCTTGCCCCAGCTGAGTGATCAGCCAGTTGTGTCATAATGGAAGGCCAGGCCAGGGGTGGCATAATACATGCTGCAGCCCCTGGTAGGCCCAGGGTACACCTATGCCCTGGGTACCTAGGGTACACTGTACAGGGGCCAATAAGGTGATCCTATCCAAATGGGTTATGCACCTAAAGTACATAGTATCAATTTAGAGAGAGAACAGCAGGGCTGTGGGTCTGATTAGCAGGCCCACAGCCACATCTAAGTCGAAAACCAGTAAAACAAAAGCAAAAAGTGGGGGTGAACATAGAAAGCAGACCCTACTCTCCTACAGTCATCATCAATCTTACTTTTGGATCTTGTAACCGCTGCTACTAGATATGTTGCCACTGCTGTTTTCGCTGCTTCGTCAGCTAAGCTGTTACCGACAGCGTGGACACCATCTCGCTGGTGCCCAAGAGTGTGAATTACATTCACGAGAGGCAGATTCTGTTTAAGTTCTTTCACCCGAACCCAAAGCATTTATGCTTGATTGTGCTACCTTTGGAATCGCGATATTCATTCTGAGACCAAAAGAATAAATTGTCATTAAAAGACTGAACACAGTAAAACGAGTCGCTCACTATAAGAGTAGTAACACAAGGATCAGCAAACTCCAGTGCAAGCACTAGAGCCCGTAGCTCTGCCAACTGTGCGGTACAATCACCCAATGACTGCATATGCACGACATCAGACTTGAATTCACCATTCACGAAAGTACCCGCTACAATTGCACAGGCGGCTGAATAAGCATGCTTCGATTCTGTCGCCGGTTGCGCCGAACCGTCAGTGTAAATGACACAATGGTAATCTTCAAGCGGGCGCAAAGACAGAGGAGCTGGATGAACAAATTCATACTGCAAGTACTCCTGAGTCTGTAATGAGGCATCAAAGATATAGGTGACATCCGGTGATGTCAAGGAAGTGGCCCATTGTATCCAACACGGATGCAAAGCTTTAGAATAAGGTACACCTGCTTTCGTCACTGCCTCTAGAGCAGGATACGGTGTAACAACCAACATGCGTTTCCCTTGCGACAGTGCTCGCTCTTTAAGAATCGCCATCTGCACTGCAGTCAAAACTTTTTCGACTGTGGAAAAGCGCATTTCAGCCTAAGTATACAGGTGTGACTTGTAGGCAATGGGGATTGTGTCGCCCTCATTGAACGTCAAGTACGTGAAACCCACTGCGCCAGGCACAATTCTTATCACCAGGTGAGTGTGGTTATCACGTGTGAGCAAGTATTTCGAAGCAAGAAGATCAGCCTGCAAAGATTGCAAGACCGCTGTATGCTCTGGCAGCCAGCTCGATTTGGAAAAAGTAGGTTGTACCAAGGCATATAGCGGCTTGATACGCTGGGCATAATCGGGAATGTAAGTACGCCCGAAATTCAAAAAAACCAGCAAAGACTGTAATTTTTTTAGCGTTGTCGGAGCACGCAAACATGCGCACTTCTCCAAGAAGTGAGGGGCTAATCCTCGACCTTCATTGTTGAGCTCGTAGCCCAAAAACAACACTGTATACTCTGAAATGTGAGACTTCGCAAAGTTGAATTTGTAACCGAAGTCCGCAAACATAACAATGATGCGATCAACGCGACACAGATGCGGCCATAATTCATCGTCTGTGAGATAGATATCATCAACATATGAGTACGCATCAGGGTCAATGCTCTCTAACAGAGAGACTACACGTGCGGCAAAGACGCCAGGGCTGTTTTTATAACCCATGGCTAATCTCTTAAACTGTTTCTGTTTGCCGCCAGAAGTAAACGCTGTCCACTGACTACTAATAGAGGACAGATTATGGCTGAAAAAGCCATTGGATATGTCAAGTGTGGTCTTAAACCGTTTTCTCACGAGACTATCAACGAGGGCAGAACTGTGGGTATTCTGTACATCACAAGTCCGACAATGGGAGTTCAAATGCCGGTAATCCAAAACTATGCGGTACGACCCATCAGGTTTAGTTATAGTGAATAGAGGATTATTAATTGGTGACACACAGGTTTCAATTACACCTTGATATTCCAATTTCTCAAGGATTTCTGCGACGTGAGATCTAGCCTCGCGGCGCATGGGATATTGGGGCTGCGGCTGGGGCATAGACTGTAGGGGAATCTCATGGCTTGGCGACAATTTATCCCACCCAACCTGAGTACGGTACAAAGCCGGAGCAAGCACCTGGGCCCACTCTTCGGCAAATCTTTGAGTGTGATCCTTTGGCACAGTGTGCGCAAAGGGCGGGAGGATTACCTCCTCCCCTCGAGGAGCAGCCAAAATGAAAGCTGGGGGCCAGTCCGCCTCTGCTAATAGAATATCATATGTAGAGGTCAGATTATCCCAAAAAATCCCTTCTATTGTACGTTGTATGTCACCTTCAATCAAAAGGACTATGTCATATAGTCTGTCAGGAGAGCCACTCTAGTATCTGCAGTTTCTACAGTAATAAACGTGTCAGTTGCTGTCGCCTGCAGATATGGACGCAGGGCTTGCCGCACTACTGTAACCTCTGCTGCACTGTCGAGCAGCGTTGGTGCCCATGTCAGGTTCCGAAGCTGCGTTCTCACTATCTGTGGCATACCTCGCTGTTAGCGCAGCTTCCTTCTTTTTCTGAAACGGGGGACGTTGTCGTGCAAACTCGTCCTGCTTGCTCTTACCGTCAGGCTGACGGGGTTGCTCACGTCCTTGTTGGGCACCCCGACTTTTGCCACGTTCTCCACCACCGGACTGTGAGGCTGATGTTTCCTGTGAAGAACGAGGAGAACGTTGTTCAGTAACCTGAAATCTGTCAGGTGAACTAATGCTAGCGCGCAAATCATATGTGCGTTCACTAGTCGCCTGTACCGGTGACGCAGGACGTGACCCCTGTTTCTGTTGCTGCTTTCCTTGTTTCTTAGTTCTCCAATTCTGTTTAAGAAAAGCTGGACGATCGTCTTTGAAAGACGTACTCGCCTTAGTTTGCAGTTGTACATCTGGAATGACAATAGTACGCTTAATCCCCAAACTACTGCGGCCAATAGTCCTATAAGCATCCGCAATAATTTTAGGCAACTCTCGGGGCTTATCGAGTTCGTCAACGAGGCCTAAACCATTCGCCACTTGAAAGTGAACCGCATCTCCCTTGAGATTACCAAGGATGAGAGTGGCAACTACGTCGAACACTCTGACAAGCCTCATTCCCAACTCGACCGCCGCCTCCGGACCGTGTTGATCTTGCACACGTTTGATGACAGAGGGAAGCACGGCCATAGATGGGGTGCCAAAGCCCTTCGAGTAGACCGCTTCAAAAAATTTACCCCAGTTGTCACAATCGGCCACCTCTGGGACTAAGTCTTTCTGCAAACTAATGGTGAGTATCCACAGGAGTAGAGTGCGGAAATACTGCTTCCAGCTGGCCAAATATCTCAGCAAGCCAATAAGGTAAATCGTCCTTATTCTGGGGGCACTTTCCCATTACCGAATTAACCATGACGGCACTAATGACAATCCCGGCCGGGCCAGCTGGCTGCCCCGCAACAACAGGTGCCCCCACTTGCACGTTGCGTGAAACGTGTTGCACTAAAGCCCGATGTACCGTAATCAGGGCTGTATGGAGGACACATAACTCATCCACCGTAGCATTCAAATAACGAGGATGAGGTGTAAATCCGGCCAGTACCGGCCAAGTGGCTCCTGGAATTGACAAAGGGCCCAAACGAACTGGTGTAACCGTATGGGGAAGGGCGCCCTTAAACCAAATACGATGCTGCAAAGCCGAAATAGGAATCTCCTGCATCCTATATGGCGTAAAAATTCACTGGGAGTATAGGAGTGAAACGTACTGCCGTCCGCATTCACCGCTGGCATAGTAACCCAAGAGTAAAACAACTCGTAGGGATGACGCCGCAGAGGTGCTCGGCTATGCAACCATAAGGACACAGAGAAGAAAAACAATCTATAATATAGTAGCACAAGGGTTCAAAAATATAAAAACCTTTTTAATTGACTAGTGAACTAATAGGTAGGTTAAAACCAAAAACAAGAGTGAGGGCATCGTGGACTAATATAAGCACTACTAAGGCGTCTCAAATCATAAGACCAAACGTTAGGTGCGCCATGTTGCAGGGATTCTGCTCATGCACAGAACTATGCGCAGGAAACCAGGACCTCAGTGAATTGCGGTGTACCAAAAACTCACCTCAGTACCCAGAACCCCTATCCGACTAGCATCAGTGTCTCATTCGCTCTTCGTATCCTCTCGAAGCTACCAATGATTAGACAACCCAGAACATGCGACTTGGGGGCACATGCATCAACAATGCCATTTGCGATTCCTTATTAGCGAAAAATAAGGAATCGCTAATAAGGAATAGCAAAAGGCTATGCATGTAGGAATCGCTATTCAAATAGCGATTCCTTAACTTTCCTTAATTGCTACTAGCAAATTGCGAGTAGCAATTAAGGAATGCCATCCCAATCATTCCTATGGGCCTCCAGGCCCATAGGAATGAATTGGAGATTGCATGAGCAAATAGCGAGTACCAGTAGGTTCTCGCAAATTGCTCCTGCAATTTCAAGGGTGCAAGGGAGTCAAAATGACACCCTATTGCACCCCTGAAATTGATATGTGCACATATGTTGCACACACACATGCTCTAAGGGTATGTGTGTGCGCAACATGAAACTTTGAAAAATGCACAAAAGTGCATTTTTCAAACTTTTAGCAAATTACCATGCAGTTCATCTTCATGATAATTTGCTCCCCCTATTAGCGAATTCACTAATTTTTTAACTTTCATGCATTGCATTTAAGGAATTCCAAATTGAGATTCCTTGAATTAAGGAATCTCAATTTGGGATTCCTTAAATGCTATCGCTATTTAAGGAATCGCTATTTAAGGATTCCTTAAATAGCGATTTTTGCTTTTGGGTTGATGCATTGGGATTGGGTATTTTTAACTCAATACCGGGAGCTATTAGCGAATCGGTATTTTACCGACTGGATTTTGGCTTGATGCATGAGGCTGTTAGTGTACTCTCAGGAATGGTGGGAATCAGAAATACCTGTACATCATTATTCTCATATCAATCCACAACAAGAGTAATCAGAGACACAGTAAAGTTTAAAACGTTTATTTTACAAACTACGTGTCCTAAGATGCAGTACTTTGGCTAACATAAGCAGACAAATGATTAAAAATAAAACCATCAGCATTGTTACAATACCATAGAAAATGAAGGGAGAAATCATGTTACAAATGATAGTGGAATACAACCACCCTCCCTTCACTAGTGAGCTAGTATTATTAGACTAATAGAAGGTCTCTAGGTTTGAATGGGGAACCCCATACCGTTAATATCAGCTTAGGTGAATCACATCACAGGATCAGCTTTGCTCTGTGCCTGGAAAAGTTCTTCTCCAGAATGTGTGTCTAATGCATGCAAACTGCAATATTAAAGGCGCTCGAGTTTCAGATATTTGCAGCTGTGTGCGTGTTAAGGCTAGAGCGTGGGCCGATCAACCTGAATTCAAAAGCATACATTGTTTGTTGGCCCTGACTGTTTCTGCACACAATGTTCAGACCAAGGTCGCGGTGCACGTCTAGGGATGTGAACAACAGACAGTTCTCATGTGAAGAAAAGGCAGGCAAGCAGTTTTCATATAATAACATCTATCTGCAGTGTTGTGTGCAAAAGCAGCAAAAGTGGCAAGATGGCGTTTCTAACTTCTAAGACGCTTATGCTAACATAGCAATGTGTGCATCTAAAACTCCGTCTCCACTACAAGGGCTCAATGCAAAACCCAAAGTGCTCTATTAGTGGTAGTGTGGGCGAGCACCCTTAGGCCTAACACAGAGGAGGGTAAGACATGTATTGCACAACAGTGATCAATAACGGACACACAACTCAAAAAGGAGATCCAGATCAATTTTAGAAGAATATATTTTTGTATTTTATTTTAAGACTAAGACCTTGTTGCTAAGGTAAGTACATTTCAAGTAAAGATACTTTTCCAGAGTAACAGTCGACAGTGCAATATTAGAACAGTTCCAAATTATCCTGTGGAGGAAATCAATTGAGGGATGTATCAAGCGAGTATACAACATACAGTTCCAGTCATCGGGTGGTCAGAACCACAAAGAGTGCATGGTCCGTCGTGGGGGACTGGGGCACCCGTTATGTGCGGATTTTAGTATCTTCTTTGAGGCAGTTGATACAGGCAATTATCTTTACCCTCGCAGTTGGCTGAGGCAAAGAGTGGGATAGGTTTCAGCAGGCAGCCAACAGTTACCATCGCAGTCTCTAGAGGTCGATGGCTGTAGATCGGATGGGGATCCGCAGTCGTCGTATTGTCTTGGAGAGATTGCAGTCGAGAAGGCGGTGCAGGAGGGGATCAGCAGGGCCACTAGCAGGAGGGTACAGGCTCTCGGGCACAGAGCTATGGGTAACTCTGGTCATGGGGTCAAGAATGCTAAGATGGCCGCCGACGGATAGGAGCTCGCCTAGGAGGCTCCAGGCTTGGGATAAAATTCTGTTTTAAATCCCTACCTAGCCTAGTCATCCCCAGCCATCGCCTGTCGATTCTTCTAACCGTTTATGCTGGCAAAAAGATTGCATACTAAGTGTGATGAGGGTTGGACTGGAGATCTCGTGACGAGTTGCCGTGCATCCTTCGAAGAGCCAGAGAGGTCCTGGACTCAAGTGGGAATGGTGCTGTATTGAGGGAGCATCTCCACCATTCGGATCGCAGGTCGGTTCCGCTGCTGACATATGCAGTGCTCTTCCGTCTCGGCCGAGCCCCCAAGCTGCCGCGCTGCTATCCCCTGAGCGAGTAGCTGAAGAATCTGGAGGGCTGTGACCGGATTGCAGGTCGACCCTGCGGATGCCATTTTCACCGTGTTCACCTGCCGCGCAGCTGTCAATCGAGCGGTTGCGCAGCCTCTGATCTCAAGGGCTCTGTATTCTACTGGGGAGCTTGTTTGATTAACAAGGGATCGTAGGTCGACACTGCTGAAGCTGTGTTCACCCGACTGGTCCCTCTAGCTGCCACGCTGCTATTCTCAATCGAGCGACAAGGCAGCCTCGGATCTCGAAGGCTCTGAAATGTGCTGGGAAGCTTTGTTTACTCAGCCCTGGGTTGTGACTCCTGCGTCCCGGCGGCTGTTTGTTGCAGTCGGCCGGGATACTCAGTCCCACTTTGAGGAGTGGCTGACGTTTTGATCGGCCTTTCGGATGGACCACCCGTCCCCCTGCTGTAATGCGTAAGGCCACTTTCAGTGAGAGATGCAGCCTGTGAGAAGTTGGCCTGGCACATGCTGTCCACTAGTTATAGTGGGCACCTTGCACCAGTTCAAACAACCCTTATTGATGATAGGTTTAAAGACAGCCTTTATTAAAAGCTATCCTAGTGGTAGCTATGGAGAGCAGCCTCCAGGCTAAGTCTTGAAGGAGTGGAAAGCAGCTTGGTTTACCATATTATAACCTCTTGAATAACTAAATGAAAGGAGAATCTCACAAGGTATATATATAAAATATATGTATTTATTTCTAATAAACACTGTCTACTAATCCCTTTTTGAGATTAGAGAGCAAGGCACACAATAATGCAGTTCTAAAACGACAGTAAATAGCACAATATACAATAGGCCCTAGGGGCGGACCAAACCATATATTAAGAAAGTGGTATAAGAACCACGACTTGACTAGACACAGTGCCTAGAGCACGTAGAATCGCTGGGCCCACAAGGTAGTGACACAGGAGACCCACGGGGGACGTGTGCAGTGTGGGAACACAGCCGCGAGCCCCGTGCTATTCTATGGGAAAGACGCGGTTGGAATTTTGGAAGTTAAGGACACTTAGGAGAGAACTTTGAGCAAACCCCTTTAGACTTAGGGGGTTCTAGGGCCAGCACCCACGGGAGCACCAGAGTACTCAAGTTACTTCACCCAGGAAAGCCGGTTGCATAGGTGTCAAATGGTGTCAGGAATCGTCGTTGATTTTAATGGCGATCTGCTGCAAAGTGCTGCTGGCGGGAAGGAGAGAAGTGTCCGGTGTGATCCAAGCCTGGATCGAAGATCAGAAGAACCTGAAAGCAGAGGGGACAGAGTCTGGGTCACTTGCCAGTGACCAGGGGCACGATAGACGAATGCCCACCAATGTTGGGTGTTTCAGGTGCGAAGAGGTGAAGCTTAACTCTGCAACCACGAGGACCAGGAGGTGTCGACTATGACCAGGAGCTGGATTCGAGCTGTCCCACGAAGGATGCCGAGTGCTGCAGTGCCGGTGCCCGGATTGGACCCAACAAGCATTGGCAACAGCAATCCACGCAGGAAGAGAAAAGATGCTTCGGTGCGGACCAGCAAGGTCCTGGGGACTCCCCAAGCGATGGAGAGAAACCACGTAATCCCAATTAAAGTTAAAGATACCTTCACAGGGACCCACCAGTCGGCGGACGAGGTATCGCGAAGGGACCTCGAGAGGAAACACAAAGGGCCAGCTCACGGAACACTCGTGTGTAGACGGGCAATCTTTGGTGCCAAGGCTGATCGGGGTCAGGGCTACAAGTAACCCAAAGCTCAGCTGTAGGAGTTGCTGGAAAGCTGATGCTTCTGCAAATGGTTGCGGTGTCCAGGGATTCGGGTTGCACAGTCTTCCACGAGGGATGCAGGCCTCAGAATTGCTGAGTGCACAGATCGACCTCAGAGACCACGGAAACCCAACTCCTGTGTTGCAAAATTCTTCGGATTCCGGCGGGAACTTCGGAGATGCAAACCGGACAGATGCGTCTTTGGTGCCTGCCAAGCAGGGGAGTAACTCCTTTACTCCAAGGGAGATTCTTCAGTTATCCAGTTCAGTGTAGATCATCGAAGTTCCAGGATTCAGTATCAGAGTTACATCCAGATGTAATCTAAAGTCCTGTAGCCAGGGGTTCCTTTCTTATACCCAAGGAAGGGGTTGGACAAACTCTAGTTACCCACCTATGGGAGGGTCAGGAAAGAGGGGTGGCTACACTCATTTCCTTTGTTCAGTTTCGCGCCAGAGCAGGGGCTGGTAGCCCCTGCAACCGGTTTGAACTGGACTATGCACAGGGACACCAAATGTGCCCCCAGTGCTGAACTTCAAAGCACTCTTGGAGTGCACTCTTGGAGTGCACCCACCCAGCCCTAATACACTAAAGCCTGTCTGGGAGGTGGTGACACCTCCCTGTGACAGGAAACCTATTGTCCAGGCCTCCCCTGCCAGAGTTTCATGCAGCAGCAGGAGGGCAGACTCGTGTCTGTGGCTGACAGCATCCATTTTGTGATGCCAGGGCTCTGTCAGCTGGTACCGGGTATACCGGTGCTGTCATGTCTCTCCCTCTAGAAGGGTGGGATCATACTCCCACACCAGTTACTGGTGTGGGGGTATGATTCCAGGGTGTTTGACACCAAACATGACATGTTTCCATGCAGCCATCCCAAAGTTAGCATTTACAGTTTGGCTATAATGCACTTAAGAGTATATGGTTTGGCTGCATCACAAACAACCCCGGAATAAAGGTTCCGAAGACTGCAGAGGGGCTCTGTTCATGCATGGGCACCCTCTCACATAAAACCCAGCACCCTGTCTTCTGGATTAGTAAGGCCTGCCATAGGGGTGACTGATAGGTTTATATGTGCAGTGATATGGAGAGATATAGTGAACCTATATCTCAGTAAGGGGGGCATGCACCACTTTACCCAGGCTGCAGTAGCAGTCCTGTGGTGTCATTTTGGAAGGCTTCACAGGGGTGGCATAGTACATGCTGCAGCCCCTGGTAGGCCTCTGGGGTACCAATGCCCTGGGTACATAGTATACCATATACTAGGGACTTATAAGGTTACCCTAGAATCCAATCTGGAGTGTACCTAAAGTACTGGTTATCAATTTCAAGGGGAAAACAGATAGGCTGGGGTCCTGAATAGCAGGATCCCAGCCAAACTAAGTCAAAAACCAGCAAAACACCAGGAAAAAATTGGGGGTAACAATGCAGTCAGATTCCACCTTCCTACACAGCCGTCCGCTGACGACGAAACTGACCCCTACGTATCAGCTGCGGGGGCAGTTGTGAAATGTGTATGCTGGACCACAATCGCGGGTTCTACGACCAGAAAACCATTTTTGTTCACCATTACGGAGTGAGTGCTTAGCCTGCCTTTGGGGGCTGCCGCCGGCTTGGAGGCTGATCAATCATCAGCCGCTCAGTCCGAGAGACCACGGGCCTATCGTTAAGTTGAGGGTCGCAAGGGCCTTCCTGGCAGTAGGTGAGGACTGCCTGGTTCTACTAAGCCTAAGGTGAGGACCCCCTCGCCCTTACTACTGGATATTTTTATGCATCCGTTCACACTTTGTTCCTGTATTATACGTACATCCACACTATGTCCCTGTAGCCCACTCATCCATTTTGTGTAGTCCACCCTGCAGTAACCCCCCCCCCCCCAATCGGGGCAGCCATCTCCCCTTCCTCTCGGCCACCACTCCCTTCACTGCTCTCCTACACCCTAGTCAGGTTACCCTGACTCATGTCCTAGCCTGGAGCTCCACCAGGTTGCCTCAACAAGAACGGACGCTACCTTGTAGGCTTGCTCTTTTCTACACAGACTTTCACTGCCCGTCTTTCTGGCTGTAAGAATGTTCTGCTGCATTTTCCTCTCTCCATAATCATACAGTTTTTGCTTAATATTCCCCCTTTTTGAAAGAACAGAGCTTTGATTCTGTGCTGAACACCCCAGCTTTTTGCATTCTCACTTGAAGGTTTTTCTGCACACCACCCCCACTGGGTATTTAGCCCTATGTCTGACAGAGGGTCTTTTACTTGCATTCTCTCTAGCAGTTGACGGTCTTATTGGTGACTTCTGAAGGAACCCTCTTGTGCCCCAATCTGACTGCCGTGTTCTCCAGGAGCTTTACCTCCGCTCTTCAGTCATCCCCTACAGCCGTCTGCTACGGCCTATTTACCTCACTTTCCACTCCACTCCACTCCACTCCAGATTCTGCTCTTAATGCACCCCCGTGCGTCACTCCTCAAATGGTTAACCGGCCACCAGAATGTCGCTTAAAAGGCTCCCCCACTAACCTCTAGACACAACATTGGTTAGATATGGCCCTAACTCATGGACTATCGACTACCCTATGAATATCTTCAAGAACGCGAAAAAGAATCTCAAACACCAACTCCTGAAACAGCACCCAGAGACTCCAATTGCTGATACCTACCATAATTTGACAAATAGGCAACAATTTTGTCTTCTATTCCAAAAGCCCGGCAAAATGGAAAAAAGATCTTCCTTCTCCTCTTTCAGGTGACCAAGTCTATCAAGATACCCTATGGAACAAAACTAACAACGTCCCCCTCTTCATCTTTCAGAGGTGACAATCATATATCCATTTTCAAGACAGGGAAAATTCTTATACAAGCGACCGACCGTCACCTCTCCTTGTTCGACCAACACTGTCATTTTTCAATCCTCTCACTATCCAGAGCGATCTGCCCAAAACATCATCATCCCCTCCGACCTCTGACTCACCACAGAACCGATTTGCCCTCTCCCCCCTCTAATTCACCTTCCTGCTCGGAGTCACCCTCTGCTCTGACTAGCAACCTTAACTCTCTCACCAGCACACACAGCTCTCAAGCAATCACCAGTGGGTCTTATCCAGTGCCCACTCTAATCAGCAGTCTCTTGGTCTGTAATAGCAATGGTGGTCACCACAAAATTAGCTACTCAAGCCCCATCGGTAGCCCCTCTTCACCCGAACCCTCATCAAACACACCCCTCCCTACCATTATTGACCCTATTGAACCTCCCTGGTCAACACACAAACATAGTCCCAGGGTTAAGGAACTCCCCCCTTTCAAAACATGGCCGGAATTTCCGGCCCGAGTGCGGACGTAAAGTTAGTAGTCGTAAATCCATTCTGTGAATACCAAAAGTAGTGAGTGCATTCTGTGAATACCAAAAGTAGTAAGTGCATTCTGTGAATACCAAAAGTAGTAAGTTTAGGATTTTGTCTTAAGTTAATTCTGTGAATCGGGCCCATGGTCTGCGCCTCTGTTCCTAGGACTGGAATCGCATCCTCCCTCTCTCAATGCGGGAAGCTACAATACCTCTCGCACACAGATCTGGTCTCATATGGAACAGAAACTTAACTCTCTGGCAAATGACATAACACACCTAAGACTTGACATCGCAAGACAGGCTAAGCTTTGAAACTTTCTCTCACCCGAGAGTGAGAAGTTACCTCCACACTCAGGCTCTCCTTCCACCGCCTCTTAATTACAGCCCTACACTCTCTTATGGTGTCTATCCCACAGACCAATTTGTGCCCTCCGCACCCTTTCTGATCTCGAAGCCTCTACTCTTAGCGAATCCTACCGTACCCAAACTAGGTTTCCTACACCCCCTCCACAATCCCAGTTATTGTGAGCTCTAATAGAATCCCCATAACTATAATCGAGCCCAGACTGCCAGCTCAATTCACAACCATCCAAACACTACCTTCCTCTAAAGCAAAGACTGGCCCTCTCTCTTGTATGCTCCTAAACTGTAGATCAGCTGCCAAACACACTACAGATATACCGAAATCTATTCTTAGGGAAGAAATAGATATCACTTTCCTCACGGAGTCATGGCTAAATGAACACGCCTTACCTATACTTGACCTGCTAACCCCTCCTGGGTACAGCATCATTAGATAAGACAGACCTAAAAGATCCGGTGGTCTAGCCATAATTCACAAATTAGGAGCACAACTCACCACTTTAAGTAAGGCAGATTACTCGTCCTTCGAATACCTTGGGGCTGAATTTATAAGCAAAGACTCCCCTCCTATCAAATTCCAGACCATCTACCACCCTCCGAGTGATCTAGCCCTCTTCACAGAAGAGTTATCCGACGTAATTACTAGGTTCTCCTTGACTGACAGGAAAGATGTGCTCGAGGACGATTTCAACTTTCATTGGAACAACACAGATGACATCTCAGTCCGAATACTTACGAAACTTCTTGAAATTCACGATCTCAGTCAACTTGGCAATAAACCAACACACATCAAAGGCTCCACTCTAGATGAGATTATCACTAATAATGACCTGATCTCCATCAGCTCTATCACTCCTATTGACTGATCTGACCACCATCTAATCCTTTTCAATATCAATACCCCAGTCAAACCCCTACTTGATGTTGTTAAGAAACCGAAACAGTTATCCAGAAATATCAATAAAGCCCCTATTCTTGAACCTGAAGAACAAGTTCCTTACCTTCGGTAACGATGGATCTGTAGGAGACATTAGTAGTTATAGAATCCTTACCTTAGAACTATCTCCAGGCGTCAGACTGGATCCAGAGAATTTTTTTCGTAGCAGTACCTCTACGTGTCGGTCAATTCCGCGTTCATCGCCGTGGTCACTGGGATGACGTTGCGGTGTCTTTTTAGATGCCTTCCCTGCGCGCTGACATCCGTTCTGACACGACTTTTTACGCCAGAAGCGCAGAGCTAACACTGACCACTTGTTCGCATAACTTGGGCCCTGAAAGGGAGTCCCTGTCCCTAGAAGTCAGTTTGCAGAACGGGGAGGATGGGTGGGGCAGTAAGGAATCAATAACTACTAATATCTTTTACAGATGCATTGTTACCGAAGGTAAGTAACTTGTTCATCTGAAAGAGACCGTAGGTATAGATTCCTTACCTTAGAATAGATACCCCAGCAATGCCAACCCCGGAGGTAGGACTGCAAACTAAGTTCATACCAGGAAGTACTGGAGAACAGAACGGCCGAAAAAGCTGTTTCTCCTGACTTGTCTGTCCAGACAGTAATGTTTTGTGAACGTGTACAGGGATGCCCAGGTGGCTACCTGGCAGATGTCAACCAACAGACTCCATGTCCCAAAGCAGTAGTGGCTGCAGTCGCCAGGGTAGAACGGGCACGCAGCCCTACTGGAGGTTCCTTTTTCGCCAAAGAATAACAGATCTTGATGCATAGGACGACCCAACGAGAGATGGTACATTTGTGCACTGCCCGACCTTTCCTGGCACCCACATAACCCACAAAGAATTGATCGTCCACCCAGAAGTCTTTAGTGCGGTCAAGGTAGAAGAACAACGCACGTTTTGGGTCCAGACAGTGGAGTCTCTCCACCTCTTTGGAAGGGTGTGGAAGCAGGAAGAAGGTGGGCAATGAGATGGACTAGCCTATGGGGAAGGAGGTAACCACTTTGGGCAGAAAAAAAGGCCTAGTTCAAAGGACCACTTTAGCCGGATGGACAGCAGGAAAAGGAGGTTTGGAAGAAAGAGCCTGAAGCTCACTCACCCAGCTAGCAGATGTGATGGAAAGCAGGAAGGCAGTCTTTAAAGTTAGAAGACGAAGAGGACAATTATGTAATGGCTCAAAGGGAGCACACATAAGATAAGTGCGGACAAGATTCAAGTCCCACTGAGGCATTATGAAAGGAGAAGGAAAAAAGTAGATGAGTAATGCCCTTCAGGACTCGGTTAACGATAGGGGACTTGAAAAGAGAAGGATGATCAGCAAGGCGCAGAAATGCAGAAATGGCCGAAAGATGGCCTTTAAGAGTGCCCAGAGCAGAGCCCTGCTGGGCCAAAGAAAGAATGAAGAGGAGAACCTCTAAAGGGGGCAGAAGGAGGATCCACAGCCTTTGCTGTGCACCATGCCACAAATTTGTTCCATCTACAGGCATATACCGTTTTAGTGGAGGGACGCCTGGCTGCCAAGATGACATTACAGACTTCGGGTGGGAAGGTTGAAAGCTGTCAAATGCCGCTGTTCAATCTCAACGCAAGAAGGTGGAGACTGGGCAGGTTCGGGTGGAGAACTTTCCCCTGCTGCTGCGACAGAAGATCCTCCCGAAGAGGCAGTCTGATCCGAGGATCGATGGCCATGCTCAAGAGCTCGGGGTACCAGACTCTTCATGCCCAGTCCAGAGCCACAAGAATTACTTGGGGGCGAGTCGCGCTTGATCTTCTTCAGCACTCTGGATAGAAGTTGTACAGGCGGAAAAGCGTTCAGGAGGCTTCAATTCCACTCACGACTAAAGGCGTCTCCGAGCGAGTGCTGCCTTGGAAATTCCAACGTGCATAACTGCGGACATTGCGCATTCTCTTCGGTGGCGAACAGATCTAACCAAGACTCTCCCCACTGCTGAAAGAGACCTTGCACCACCTTCGAGTGAAGACGCCACTCGTGATCCATCATGCACTGGCAGCTGAGTTCGTCCGCCCTAGCGTTCAGAAAACCCACCAGGTGTTGAACCACCAGGGATATGCCCTGATGTTCCAACCATGTACAAAGGCGAAGAGCCTCTTGACATAGGGTCCAAGGCCAAACCCCGCCCTGTTTGTTGCAGTACCACATGGCCGTGGTGTTGTCTGAACACCTGTACTACTCATCCTTTGACAGATGGAAGGAATGCCTTCAGTGCAAGATGAATCACCCAAAGCTCTAGAAGGTTAATGTAGAGCCCGGACTCTGCTGGAGACCAGAGGCCTATGATCTCTGCCTCCCCCATGTGGCCGCCCCATCCCAGAAGGGACGCATCCATCACTACTGTGAACTCTGGTTGGGGAAGGGAGAGGGATCTGACGCTGACCTTATCGTGGTTTGTGAGCCACCACTGCAACTGACTTGCAGTCCCCTCTGAGATCTGGATGACATCGGAGAGATTGCCCTGATGCTGCGCCCACTGGAACTTAAGGTCCCACTGCAGAGCCCGAATATGCCATCTGGCATGATCTGCCAGCAGGATTCAGGTGGTGATGAGGCCCAGCAGCCTCAGAGTCATTCACACGAAATCCGGGATGGAGGCTAAAACATCGGTACCCCGAATATCCTTGACTCACTGCTCGGTAGGATAGGCCCGAAACTGCGCTGTATCCAGAACTGTTCCGATAAAATGAGCTTCTGAGAGGGAATCAGGTGTGACTTCGGTACGTTGATAGTGAACCCCAGCGAATGCAGGAGGTCCGCTGTAGTCTGGAGGTGGGAGACGACAGCCTGGGTCGAGCCCACCTTCAACAGCCACTCGAGATAGGGGAAGACTGGAATCCCTGATCTGCTCAGATAAGCTGCGACCACCGCCATCACTTTCGTGAACACCCAAGGGGCACTGGTAAGGCCAAAGGGGAGCACGGTAAACTGAAAATGCTCGTGGCCTACTGTAAACGGTAGATAACGCATGGTGGGCAGTCCAACACTACCATCCATTCTCCTGGTTCGAGAGCCGAAAGGACTCGAGCCAAGGTTAACATTTAGAACTTCTCCTTCGGACGTAGCGGTTGACGTCCCTGAGGTCCAAGATAGGACACAGGCCTTTGTCCTTCTTGGGTACCAGAAAGTTATGGGAGTAACAACCACAACCTACTTCTGGCACAGGGACTCATTCGATAGCTCCCTTGGCCAAGAGAGATGAAAATTACTGGCGGAGACGGGCCAAGTGATCCTCTGACGTGATGGAGTGCTGGTGGCATGGAGGGGGGGTAGTCTCGAAGGGGAGAGAGTAGCCCCTTCAGATTATCTGCAAAACCTACCTGCCCAATGTGATGTTGTGACAGTGGGGGAGGTGATGGCAAATCCTGCCACCCACTGGCAATTGGTGTCCCTGAAAAGTCAGACTAGAAAGGTTTGGAGGCTGCTGCAGAGGGTGCATTGCTAGTCTGGCCTGCCCTCTGGCCCCCAGACCCGTGACGCTGGGTCCCACATCCCCGGCCACGCATAGGCTAGGTAGCGTGTGCAACTCTGTGGCTCTGGGCGGAACATGAGGCCCAAAGATCTGGCCCTGGCCCTAGAGTTCTTGAAGCGCTCAAGAGCATTGTCCGTCTTGTCACTAAGCAGGCGACGACCATCAAAGGGCATGTTCAAAAGTGTGGATTGGATATCCCCAGAGAAGCCAGATGTTCTCAGCCAGGCGTAGCACCTCAGGGCTACCGACGTGGAAACCGTTCTACCCAGTGAGTCGGCAGTATCCACCCCACATCGGATGGTGAACTTCGCTGCGTCTTGACCCTCAGCAACAGCGTGGGTGAACACGGCCCAGGCCTCCTCTGGGCACTGTGGCAGCACTTGCGCGACCGTATCCCCCACTGTGTGCGTATAACGGTTCAAGAGACATGCCGTGTTCACCGACCGCAGTCCTAAGGTGGCAGAAGAAAACATCTTCTTCCCAAGATGGTCCAGCTTCTTGGATTCCCTATCTGGGGAGCAGTAGGGAATGCACCTTTTGAGGATGAGGCTTGGACCACCAAGCTTTAAGGGGTAGGGTGTTGGGAGAGGAAAAGTGGGTCACCCCGGGGCCGGGCGGTGGTGTTGGGCAATCATCCTGTCGACAGGAGCCCCTGTGCTGGGCTTGGACCAAGTGCCCAGAAGGATGTCAGTGAAAGCCTCATTAAAAGGGAGCAGGAGCTCCGAAGAGGCTGCAGCCAGTTGAAGAAGCACCTTAGTCAGGAGGTTAGTCCTGACAGCCACTGTAGGAAGCTCAAGGCCCAAGGCCTCAGCTGCCCTATGCAACACCACAGAGTAGGAAGCTCCCTCCTCCGTGGTCACAGTAGGGGGAGAAAGCATACCAAGGTCTAGGGAAGTATCCAGACCACTGGCATCACCCAACTCCTCTCGCAAGTCCGGCCCCTCAAGTTGGTCTGCTAGAGGGTCAACAGATCTCTCCCAGTCCTCCTCATCCTCCTCAGACTGCCACGCAGGGCAGTAGGGAATGCCACGGAAGAACACCGGTACAAAAGTGCCCTCCGGCGCCGGTACCGATATCTGTCGATGTTGGTCCTGACGTAGGTTGGGCGCCGTGTCCAAGTCGGGGGTGAGGCTGGGGTCGACGCCGGTTGGGGGCACTACTGGCGTCGAGAGCGTTGCCACTGGAATCGGCGCCGGGGAAGGTACCGTGAGGTTGACCGGCACCGATCCGGATCCACGCATGGATACTTGAGGGCCCTTCGGTGCCAAGGCCGGAGCCGCTGGCATCAACAGCCTAGGGCCCCTAACCGAGTCTGCGGGGCCGAAGGCTCGCCAGCGGAGTCAGGCTGCCCAAAACTGCTATGGAGCGCTTCGTAAAATGCACGAAGTTGGGCATGGGACGCTCCGGCTCTGGGAAAGGGAGGGAAGCACGGAGTCGTCCCAGCGGGCTCCGAAGTTTGAGCTCCGGGTCTCGCATTGCATTGGCTGACGGATGGGGAGAAGGTGAAGAGCGACGATGCTTCTTCGCCTTCTTTTTGTACTTCGACTTACCGGAGGAGTGCGAAGACTTGAAAAGGAATGGTGATGACTGCGTGACCAGTCCTGTGACCTTCCTCTCGACGGGGACCTCAAGCGGTGTGGAGCAGAATGCCGGGCCCCCAAAAGCTTTCGGGACAGCTCCCGCTAAGACTTCAGGTTCATTGCCCGGCAGTCGGAGCACGACTTCGGATCGTTGTCGCGCTCCAGGCACCAAAGGCACACGAGGTCATAAACTTGTGACAGGTGTAAGAGAGTAGGATCTGCTTCTTATAGTTACCCCCACTTTTTGCTGGTTTCACTGTTTTCGACTTAGTCTGACTGGGATCCTGCTACTCAGGACCCAAGTCTATCTGCTTTCTACTCTAAATTGATTCCATGTACTGTAGGTACACTTCAGATTGGATTCAGGGGTACCCTTATAAGTTCCTAGTATATGGTATACTATGTACCTAGGGCATAGGTACCCCTAAGGCCTACCAGGGGCTGCAGCATGTATTATGCCACCCCTGGGAAGCCATCCAAAATGACACCACAGGTCTGCTACTGCAGCCTGGGTAAGGTGGTGTATGCACCCCTTACTGAGATATAGATTACCTATAGCTATACATATCACTGCACATATAAACCTATCAGTAACCCCTATGGCAGGCCTTAACAATCCTGAAGGCAGGGTGCTGGGTTTTATGTGAGAGGGTGCCCCTGCATGAGCAGAGCCCCTCTGCAGCCTTCGGAATCTATTCTCCGGGGTTGTCTGTGAAGCAGCCATACCATGTACTCTTAAGTGCATTATAACCTCTCGGTAAATGCTAACTTTGGACTGGCTGCACGGAAACATGTCGTGTTTGGTTGCAAACACCTTGGAATCATACCTCCACACCAGTAACTGGTGTGGGAGGTATGATTCCACCCTACTAGAGGAAGAAACATGACAACATCGGTACACCCGGTACCAGCTTCACAGAACCCTGGCATCACAAAATGGATGCTGCCAGCCACAGACACAAGTCTGCCCTCCTGCTGCTGGACGAAACTCCGGCAGGGGAGGCTGGACAATAGGTTTCATGTCACAGGGAGGTGTGACCACCTCCCAGACAGGCTTTAGTGTATTGGGGCTCGGTGGGTGGACTCTGAGAGTGCTTTGATGTCTGCCCTGGGGGTACATTTGGTGTTCCTGTGCATAGTCCAGCTCAAACCAGTTGCAGGGGCTACCAGCCCCTGCTCTGGCGTGAAAATGGACAAAGGACATGGGTGTAGCCACCCCTCTGTCCTGACCCTCCCATAGGCGGGTCCCCAGAGTTTGTCCTACCCCTTCCTTGGGTATAAAGTAGGAACCCCTGGCTACAGGACTTTGGATTTACCTGGACGAAACTCTGTTCCAGAAACCAGTACTTCGACGATCTATATTGAACTAGATGACTGAAGAATTTCCCTTGGAGTAAAGGAGTTACTCCCCTGCAAGGCAGGCACCAAAGATGCATCTGTCCAGTTTGCATCTATGAAGCTCCTGAGGACTCCGAAGAATACTGCAACACAGGAGGTGGATTCCCGTGGTCTCTGAGATAGATCTGTGCACTCAGCAACTCTGAGGCCCGTTTCCCTCGTGGAGACCGTGCAACCCGAACCCCTGGACACCGCGACCATTTGCAGAAGCATCAGCTTTGAGGCGACCCCTGAGGCTGAGCTTTGGGTTACTATTAGCTCTGACCCCGAGCAGCAATTCCACTGAAGATTGCCGGCCTACACTCCACGAGTTATGTTATGTTATGTTAAGGGCATTTCTAAAGCGCGAACGGTTACCCAAGGGTGTCCTGGCACTAACTGCTTTCCTCTAGGCATTGAGGTGAAGGCACAATTAAAGGTTAAAGAGCCAGGTTCTCAGTTGTTTCCTGAATGTTAGGAGATTGGTGGAGTTTCTCAAGTGGAAGGGGAGATCATTCCAGGCCCTTGCGGCATCAGCAATGAAGCTTCTCCCACCCCATGAAACTCTTTTTATGGGCGGTACTGATACCAACTTTGCCCCCAAGGAGCGAAGTATTCTTTTGGGCTGGTAACACTGCAGCTGCTGCTTGAGGTAGTGTGGGCCGGTGCCCTGCAGTGCCTTGTACACAGAGCTTTAAAACGTACCCTTTTCCTTACAGACAGCCAGTAGAGTTTTTTGATTTCCTTTGCAATAGGCTTAAATTGTGGTGGGTCAGTGAGCAATCTAGCTGCTGCATTTTTTAAGCTTGTTCATAAAGCGTTCTTGAATGTTTAGGTAGAGGCCATTACAGTAATCTAACCTAGACATGATAAGTGCAGTGACAACTGTCCGCCTACTGTCTACCGGCAAGAAATGTAGTATTTTCTTGATCATTTTGAGTGTATAGAAGGTGATTGAAGCTACAGCATTTATCTGGTCACCAAAGTTGAGCTTATCGTCATCTATCACTCCCAGGTTCTTAACCTTTCTGGTAGGTATGCAAAGAGTGCCCAAAGTGTCTGGCCACCAATTTGTTCCGTGAGCTGGCCCTTTGTGTTTTCTCTCGAGGTCCCTTTGCGATCCCTGGTCCGTTGACCTGTGGGTCCCTGAGAAGGCATCTTTAACTTTCTGTGAACTTTCCTGGTTGCTCCAGACATGCGCTGACTCTCCATCGCTTGGGGAGTCTCCAGGTGCTTGCTGGTCCACACCGAAGCATCTTTTCACTGACCGCGTGGGTTGCAGTTGCCGAGGCTTGTTGGTGTTCCATCCGAACACTGACCCCCCCCAGCATTTGACATCCTTCGTGGGACACCTCGCATCCGGATGCTGGTCGTCAACCTCTCCTGGTCCCCGTGGCTGCAGAGTCAAGCTTCACCTCTTCACACCTGAAACACCCGACATCGGTGGGCATTCGTCTATCGTGCCCCTGGTCACTGGCAAGTGACCCAGACTCTGTACCCTCTGCTTTCAGGTTCCTCACATCCTCGATCCAGGCTTGGATCAAACCAGACACTTTTCTTCTCCACGGCAGCAGCACTTTGAAGCAGATTGCCATTGAAAATGACGACGATTCCCGACACCATTTGACACCTATGCACCCTGCTTCCCTGGGTGAGGTAACAAGAGTACTCCGGTGCTCACATGGGTGCTGGCCTTAGAACCTTCTAAAAGGGTTTGCTCAAAGACCTCTCCTAAGTGTCCTTAATCTTTAAAATTCCAACCATGACTTTCCCATAGAGTTGTACGGGTTCGCGCCTGGGTTCTCACACTGCACACGTCCCCCATGGGTCCCCTGTGTCACTACCTTGGATGGTTCCTTGGGGTCCCAGCGATTCTACGTGCTCTAGGCACTGTGTCTAGTCAAGTCGGGTTGTTTTACCACTTTCTTAGTATATGGTTTGGTCTCCCCCTGGTGCCCACTGTGTATTGTGCTATTTATTGTTGTTCTATTGCATTGATATTGTGTATCTTGCTCTCTAATCTCATAAAGAGGTTAGTGGAGAGTGTGTAGTAATAAATACATATATTTTATATATATACCTTGTGTGGTTCCCCTTTCATTTGGTCATTCAAGAGCTTATAATCTGGTAAACAAAGCTGCTTTACACTCCTTCAAGACTTAGCCCGAAGGCTGCTCTCCATAGCTACCACTAGGATAACTTTCAATAAAGGTTGTCTTTAACCTAATCATCAATAAGGGTTGTTTGGACTGGTACAAGGTGCCCACTACAACTAGTGGACAGCTTATACCAGGCCAACTTCTCACATTGGTGAGCAGCGGTTGGATTTAAACTTGCTATTGCTTTACCATATAATCTCATTTGAGTGACTAACTGAAAACCACTAGAAGTACATATAAATCAAGTTTAGAATACAATAAGTTCTACTGAACTTAGAGTTGAGTGTCAGCGGCCTAGTACACCCTTTCTACAACTCAAGAGAGTTTAGTAGTTCCCACTAGGTTAGGTAGGTGCAACACATCACTACACTAGTATGTCTTCAAGGCCCGAAGCCAGTGTGCCTCTGACCACTAAATATGACCATCTCTCATTCCAAGAATTGAGAATAATGTGTACATCTAGGAAACTGAAGACAGGGAAAAGTCCAAGCACCCAACGCCTCATAGAGGCTTTGCTGTTGGATAACCTCAAAAACACTCCAGGGTCTGATGAGGCAGGCAAATTGGGTGGGACAGCAGAGGAGGAAGGGCCAGGAAGTGAAAACATCCAGGACCTATAATCTGATGCTGGCCAGGAGGATCAATAAGAGTCTGACCTGGAAAATCCAATCTTTCCTGAAGGTGAGGGAGAAGGCCTCAGTGGACCACTCTTTCCTCTACCTGGAAGGGTTAACAGTGGACCAAAAAGGTCTAGATCTCCTTCTCAGGAATCTAATCATTCTGGTGCATCTGTAGGGACCTCTATTTCTCATAAGACCTCTATTTCTCAGAAAAGGGAGTCTTCTTATGAGAGGAAATGCAGACTGCTTGAGTTTGAGAAAGCTAAGCTTAGGATCAAGAGAGAGCAGTTAGCATTAGATAGGGAATCCCTGGAGACCCAGAGAGCTCAACAAAAGTTGGGGCTAGAGCCCCATGGTGGCAGCAACAGAGTCCCTAGAAGTAGAGAACATGCTCATGATCATTGGAACCTGAACAAGATTGTCCCTCCCTACCAGAGTGGGGATGACATCCACAAACGGATAACTGCGCTGGAGAGGGCCTGTAAAGTACAGAGGGTCTCTCAGGAGCAGTGGGCAGCAATCTTGTGGCTCTCCTTTGTAGACATAGGTAGAGACAAGCTCCTCACTGTTAGAGAAGATGATGCTGACAATTACAAAGTCTTGAAGAGTGCTCTGATTGATGGGTTTGGCTTAACCACTGAACAGTACAGGTTGAAGTTCAGAGATACCCGAAAGGCACAGACTCAAGACTGGGTTGACTTGGTAGATTGTGCTACTAAGGCTCTGGAGGGCTGGTTACTTGGCAGTAAGGGGTGTGATTTTAAAGGATTGTACAACTTAATTATGAGGAAGCAGATCCTTAATAATTGTCAAAATCAGCTGTTGCATCAGTACCTGGTGGACTCTGATCTGACCTCTCCCCAATAATTGGGTCAGAAGCCAGACAAATGGGTCAGAACCAGGGTGAGGCAAGATTCCAAAAACTCTGATAAGGGTGAGGAAAAGGGTAAAGACCAGAAGTCTTCTCAAGGGCCCCAAAAATCTGCATCTGGTGGGGAGTCCCAATCTAACAAAGGAAAAGGCCAAAAGAAACCATGGTGTAAAATCTGTAAACAGGAAACCCATTGGACAAGTGATAGTACCAAGTCCAAGGACTCCACTTCAGCCACCATTGCCCCTAAGGCAACTGTTCCCCCTAGTTCAGCTCCAAGTCGTGGTACTCAGAATAAGGGTGTAGTAGGGTTAACCCTGGGATCTGAGTTGGACTCTGGCCTAGTCAGAGTTCCTGCTCAGGCTGTACTGATCTGTGATGGAGGCATGGACAGCAGCCCTTAATAAATGGAAAAGAGGCCTTGGCATTCAGGGACACAGGAGCAAGTGTCACAATGGTGATAAAAGATCTTGTGGCTCCTGAGCAGATCATACTTGGTGAGATGTACCAAGTGACCAATGCTAGTAATGTTAGGACAGACCATTCCTTGGCAATTGATAATTTCACCTGGGGAGGGGTAACTGGCCCGAAGAAGGTTGTGGTAAGTGCAGACCTCCCTGTTGAATGCTTGCTTGGCAATGATTTAGAAACTTCAGCTTGGGCTGAAGTGGAGCTCAGGACTCATGCAGAAATGTTGGGAAACCCTGCAGATGTGTTTGTTATGACCAGGTCACAGGCACAAATGTCTAAAACTGAACAGGCCCTGGATCCTGGAAGAATGGACCAGGTGACTTCCAAGAAAAGGAGCAGTAGTGGTAAGCCAGTGTCTTCGCCCCTGACTCAGACTCCAGATCAGTCTCTTGAGGGAGATGATCTCAGTCATGAAGAAGGAACTGTCCCAGAGGAGCTTGAACCTGATCAGCTTGAGTTCTTGGGGAGAGGGGGCCCTTCCAGGGCAGATCTGAGCCAGGAGCAGCTGAGCTGCCCTAATCTTGAACCCCTCAGACAGCAAGCTGCTGCTGAGGCTGCTGGGAATGCTAGTGGATCCCACAGGATCTATTGGGATGATGAACTCCTGTACTCAGAGAGTAGAGACCCCAAGCCTGGTGCTACCAGGAGGTTAGTTATACCTCTGAAGTTCAGGGGCTTCCTATTAACTCTGGTCCATGATATTCCTTTAGCAGGTCACCTAGGCCAAAACAAGACTTGGGACATAATTGTCCCTCACTTTCATTGGCCACACATGTCTGAAGACACCAAGGGGTTTTGTCTCTCCTGTGTCACCTGTCAAGCCAGTGGTAAGGCAGGTGGTACAACAAAGGCCCCCCTGATACCACTACCTGTGGTGGGGGTTCCCTTTGAGAGGATTGGGATTGACAGTGTTGGTCCCATGGATTCTCAGACAGCATCTGGGCACAGATTTATACTGGTGGTGGTGGACCATGCCACTAGGTACCCAGAAGCCATTCCCCTTAGGACCACCACAGCTACTGTGGTGGCAAGGGCCCTCCTGGGAATCTTTTCCAGAGTGGGTTTCCCTAAGGAGGTAGTATCAAACAGAGATGCAAACTTCATGTCTAGTTACTTGACTGCTATGTGGAAGGAGTGTGGAGTAAAGCACAAGTTACTTACTTGTGTAATGATATATCTGTAAGAGACATTAGTTAGTGATAGATTTCTTACCTTAGAATATCCCCAGGTGCCCGACTAGATCTGGAAAGTTTTCGTCAGCAGTACCCCTGTGCGTCGGTAGGCGTCGTCGTATGGCTCCGCGTACGTCGCTGGCGTCATAGCCGCCGAGATGACGTCGTCAGAGCTACTTCGATGCGCCCACGCGCGCTGACGTCTGTACACAACTTTTCTGCCCCAGAAGCGCAGAGCCATGCCAGAGACCGATTACTGGGGCAATAGAATTAGGGTCCTGAAAGGGATGACCTGAACCCTAGAGAACAGTTCGCAGAATGGGGAGGATGGGTGGGCGGTAAGGAATTTATCACTAACTAATGTCTCTTACAGATATATCATTACACAAGTAAGTAACTTGTGCATCTGAAAGAAACACGTTAGTTATAGATTCCTTACGTTAGAATACATACCCAAGCAATACCAACCCCGGTGGTGGGTCTGCGAAGTGAGATTACACCTGAAAGTCACAGAGAACTGATCAGCCAAAGAAGCCGTCTCTCCGGACCGGAGTGTCAAGGCAATAGTGCTTAGTGAAAGTATGCAACGAGGTCCAAGTGGCCGCCTGACAGATGTCTTGCAGGGGGACACCACGTCTCAATACTGTGGTAGCTGCTGTCTCCCTGGTAGAATGGGCGCGCAGCCCAACCGGAGGTTCCTTTTTAGCCAGAGAGTAACGGGCTTTAATGCACAAGACAACCCATCGGGAGATAGTTCGCTTGTGCACAGCCCGGCCTTTCTTTGCGCCTACGTAGCCAACAAAGAGCTGGTCATCCACCCGGAACTGTTGTGTGCGGTTGAGATAGAACGAGAGCGCACGTTTTGGGTCCAGATGGTGGAGCCTCTCCTCTTCTCTTGAAGGGTGCGGAGGCGGAAAGAAAGTGGGCAGAGTTACAGTTTGCCCGAGATGAAAGGCAGAGACTACTTAAGGTAGAAAGGAGGGACGCGGTCGAAGCACAACCTTGTCCGGATGAATCGCTGGGAAAGGAGATTTGCAGGAAAGAGCCTAGAGCTCACTCACCCGCCGAGCGGAGGTGATGGCCGCCAGGAATACAGTTATCAAAGTCAATAACCGCAAAGGACAGTTATGTAGAGGCTCAAATGGAGCGCACATCAGAGATGTGAGAACCAGGTTCAAGTCCCATTGAGGCATCACAAAATGAATAGGAGGGAAAAGGTGAGTAATGCCTTTGAGAAATCTATTGACAACCGGGGACTTGAAAAGAGAGGGCTTATCAGGCAGCCTAAGAAAGGCTGAAAGAGCAGAAAGGTAGCCCTTGATAGTGCCCAGAGCAAAGCCCTGCTGGGCCAAAGAAAGAAGGAACAATAGGAACTCAGAAAGAGGGGCAGCAAGAGGATCAACAGATTTTGTTGTGCACCATGCCACAAATTGTTTCCACCGACAGGCGTATACCGTTTTAGTGGACGGACGCCTGGCTGCCAGAATCACATTGCAGACTTCGGGAGGTAAGTCAAATGGAATCAGCTGTTGCCGCTCAAACTCCACGCAAGGAGGTGGAGGCCGGACAGGTTCGGGTGGCGGACCGTCCCCTGTTGCTGCGACAGGAGATCCTCCCGAAGAGGCAGTCGGATCGGGGGATCCACGCTCATACGGAGTAGCTCGGGATACCAAACTCTACGAGCCCAGTCCGGTGCCACAAGAATGACTTGGGCCCAGTCGCGCCTGATCTTCTTCAGCACTCTGGGCAGAAGTGGTATAGGCGGAAAGGCGTACAACAGACTGCAACTCCATTTGCGACAAAAAGCGTCGCCTAGCGAGTGCCGCCTTGGAAACTCCGACGCGCAGAACTGCTGACATTGCGCGTTCTCTTCGGTGGCGAAGAGATCTAACCAAGGTTCTCCCCACTGCTGAAAGAGACCTTGCACCACCTCCGAGTGAAGACGCCATTTGTGATCCAACATGCACCGTCGGCTGAGTTTGTCCGCCCTGGCATTCAGTGAACCTGCCAGGTGTTGAACCACCAAGGAAATGTCCTCACGTTCCAGCCTGGCCAGAGACGTAGAGCCTCCTGACATAGGGTCCACGACCCCACCCCGCCCTGTTTGTTGCAGTATCACATGGCGGTGGTGTTGTCTGTGAACACCTGCACTACTCTCCCCTTGACAGAGGGAAGGAATGCTTTGAGTGCACGTAGGATCGCCCTGAGCTCCAAAAGGTTGATATGGAGCTTGGACTCAGTCGGAGATCTCCGCCTCTCCCATGTGGACGCCCCATCCCAGGAGGGGCACATCCGTCACTACTGTGTGCTCCGGTTGGGGAAGGGAGAGGGATCTGCCGCTGACCCAACGCTGGTTCGTGAGCCACCACTGCAAGTCCTGTGCAGTGCCCTCTGAGATCTGGACGTAGTCGGACAGGTTCCTCCGATGCTGCGTCCACTGGAACTTCAGGTCCCACTGCAGAGCCCGCATATGCCATCTGGCATGATCGATCAGCAGGATGCAGGAGGCCATGAGGCTCAGCAGCCTCAGTGTCTTCCTGACCGAAACCCAGGACCAGGGCTGAAAGATCGGAATCATAGCCCGAATGTCCCAGACTCGCTGTTCGGGAGGATAAACCCTAAACTGCGCCGTATCCAGACCTGCTCCGATGAAGAGGAGCTTCTGAGGGAATCAGGTGCGACTTCGGCATGTTGATGGAAAACCCCAGCAAATGCAGGAGGTCGGCCGTAGTCTGGAGGTGGGAGACGACTGCCTGGGGCGAGCCCGCTTTCAACAGCTAGTCGTCGAGATAGGGGAAGACTGAAACCCCTGATTTGCGCAGATGAGCTGCGACCACCGCCATCACTTTCGTGAACACCTGAGGGGCGCTGGTAAGGCCGAAAGGGAGCACGATGAACAGAAAGTGCTCGTGGTCCACCGTGAACCATAGGTAACGTCGGTGGGCTGGCAGGATGGGAATATGAAAATAAGTATCCTGCAAGTCCAACGCTACCAGCCAGTCTTGCGGGTCTAGAGCAGACAAGACCTGAGCTAGCGTGAGCATCTTGAACTTCTCCTTCTGGAGGAAGCGATTGACGTTCCGGAGGTCTAAGATAGGGCGCAGACCTTTGTCCTTCTTTGGAACCAAGAAGTAGTGGGAGTAACAACCACCACCTACTTCTGGCATCGGAAGGCGCTCGATTGCCCCCTTGGCCAAGAGGGCCGTAACTTCCTGCTGGAGAAGTGCCAAGTGTTCCCCTGACATGCAGTGGTACTGAGGTGGCATGGCTGGAGGGGTAGATTTGAAGGGGAGGGAGTAGCCCCTGCAGACTATTTGCAGAACCCACCTGTCCGAGGTTATGGAGCACCAGTGGGGAAGGTGATGACAAATCATGCCACCCACTGGCATCAGGTGGGCCTGAAACACCGGAATAGGAAGGTTTAGAGGTGGTGGCGGCAGTGGAGGTGGTGGACTGACCCGTCCACTGTCCCCTGGGATCCACCACGGCGGGTCCCATGTCCGCAGATGCGCTGAGACTGTGGCTGCGCAGACTTGCGGGTCTGAAAAGAACGCGCCTGGGCGCCCCGACCTTGACCTCGATAGGACCGAAAAGCAGACCCCGAGGGAGTACGCGTGGTGGCGAGACCCAAGGACTGGGCCGTAGCCCGAGAATCCTTAAAGCATTCCAGGGTGCTATCCGCCTTATCACCAAAGAGGCGTGTACCGTCAAAGGGCATGTCCAACATGGTGTTTTGGACATCCCCAGAGAAGCCAGTAGTGCGGAGCCAAGCAGAACGACAGAGCGCCACAGTTGTGGAAAGTGCCCTACCGAGAGAATTGGCTGTGTCAAGCCCACAACGAATAGTAAATTTAGCAGCATCTCTCCCTTCAGTAATGGCTTTGGAGAGAACCGCCCATGCTTCCAAAGGGCACTGTGCCACAGTGTCCCACACAGAATGGGATTGGCGGCCTAGCAGGCACGCAGTATTCACCGCCCGCAACCCAGAGCTGGCAGATGTGAAAATCTTTTTCCCAAATTGCTCCAGTTTCCTAGATTCCTTGTCCGGAAGAGCAGAAGGGAACGCACTTGGCAAGGCAGAAGCCTGGACAACCAGACTCTCAGGCGTCGGGTGTTGTGTGAGAAAGCTGGGGTCGCCCAGCGCCGGGCGAAGGCGCGCGCCACACACTTGTCTACAGGGACTCCTGTGTTAGGTTTAATCCAGGTGCCCAACAGGATATCAGTAAGCGCTTCATTGAAGGGCAGGCAGTAACGGCTCTGCAGAGGAAGATTGGTGCTGATAGGTACCGAAGGGAGCTCGAGGTTAAGAGCCTCAGCTGCCCGAAGTAAAACCACCGAAAAAGTCCCAACCTCCTCCATGGCCACGGAAGAAGGGGACAGAGTGCCAGGGTGTGGAGAGAAATCCAGATCCACTGGAGCCTCCACATCGCCTTCCCACTCAGGCTCATCCTCACATTGAGCTGCAAGAGGGTCCTCAGACCCCTCCCAGTATTCCCCTGGTTGCTGAAGGGGCCGGTAAGGATGAGGTGCCCTGGGAAACGGGATAAACTCCCCTCCAAGAAGTGGAATGGGAGGTTAAGATACCAGTACCAGGTCTGCGCCATCCGGGCAGTCGCCGAGGCCGGAGCCGGCGGTGCCGCAGGGTATGGTGCCGGCGTAGCCGAGGCCAGAGGAGGCGGCACGGGGCAAACCCTTCCGACGGATCTGCGGGGCCCGAAGGCGCTCCGGAGGGACCCGGCTGGGCTAACAAATGGCAAAAGCCCGACATAAAGGCCTGCACCTCGTCCGAAGTAGCGTGCGGTCCCGGAAAAGGAGGGTAGGCCGCAGGCAACGACAGGGGCTCCAACGGAGCCACGGGGGAGTTACCGCCCACCCCCTCCACCGCATCCCGTGACCGGTGAGGGGTAGAAGAAGAGCGACGACGCTTCTTCGACTTTTTATGGTGCCGAGACTTACCTGTCCCCGATTCCGACGAGCGATGCTGATGACTTCGCGACCGGTCCCTCGACCTCCCACGGGATCGGGACCTTGATCGGCGCGGACCCGATTGCCGGACCGCCAACAACTTTCGGGAACGCTCCCGCAAAGCTTTCGGCGCCATGGCCTGGCAATCGGGGCACACCTCGGGGTCATGGGCGTGCCCCAAGCAGAAAAGACACACGTCGTGAGGGTCCGATACCGACATGTTTCGAAGGCATGCCCTACAGGACTTAAACCCGGGCATCCTATTGCACCAGGAGTCAAGTACACGACAAAAGAAGTTGTCAGAAACCAAGTTAAAACTTTTAACTAGGGGTACCACTCGCTCTCGGATCTGCTGTGCGAAAAAAAAAAGAACTGACGTCAGCGTGTGTGGGCGCGTCTAAGTAACTCTGACGACGTCATCTTGGCGGCTACGACGCCAGTGATGTACGTGGAACTGTACGACGACGCCTAAGAACGCACAGGGGTACTGCTGACGAAAACTTTCCGAATCTAGTCTGACACCTGGGGATATTCTAAGGTAAGGAATCTATCACTAACGTGTCTCTTTCAGATTGATAAATATCACCAACAATGCAATGGGTTAGTTGAAAGCTTCAACAAAACCCTAAAGGGCATGATTGAAGGTCTCCCAGAAACTTAGGCACAGATTGGACATACATTTGCCCTGCCTTCTCTTTGCCTACAGAGAGGTTCCACAGAAGGGGGTTGGTTACAGCCCATTTGAACTTCTGTTTGGACATTCAGTTAGGGGTCCATTATGTCTGGTGAAGGAGGGATGGGAGGTACCTCTCAAACCCCCTAAACAAGATATTGTGGACTATGTACTTGGTCTCCGCTCCCGGGTGGCTGAATACATGAAGAAGGCAAATAAAAACCTTGAGGCTAGCCAGGAATTACAAAAGGCCTGGCATGACCAAAAGGCTGTGCTGACTGTTTACCAGCCAGGGCAGAAAGTATGGGTGTTGGAGCCTGAGGCCCCAGCAGCCTCCAAGATAAGTGGAGTGGCCCCCATACCATAATTGAGCAAAAGGGAGAGGTTACCTACCTGGTGGACTTTGAAACTCTCAGGAGCCCCCATAGGGTGCTCCATGTCAATAGACTCAAACCATATGTTGACAGGGCTGACATGGGCTTGCTCATGGCTACTGATGAGGGACAGGAGGAAAAGAGTGATCCACTCCCTGACCTGCTCTCACAGAACCCTTATGATGGTTCAGTGGATGGAGTAGCCTTGGCAGGCAGCCTCACTGTCCAGCAGCAAACTGATTGCAGAACACTGGGGACAGTCTGCCTGTTTAAAGTAATATTTACAGGCAACCTGACCATGTCAGGGACTGCATCAGGGCTGAAGTCCAGAAGATGTTGGAATTGGGAGTTGTTGAACCCTCAGATAGCCCTTGGGCTAGTCCAGTAGTCTTAGTGCCTAAACCTTACACCAAAGATGGCAAGAGAGAGATGAGGTTTTGTGTAGACTACAGGGGTCTCAATGCATTCACTAGGACTGATGCCCATCCAATCCCTAGGGCAGATGAGCTTATAGATACTTTGGCCTCAGCCAAGTTTCTGAGCACATTTGACTTGACAGCTGGCTACTGGCAGATCAGACTAGCTGATGATGCAAAGCCAAAGACAGCATTTTCTACCCCTAGTGGGCATTACCAATTTGTGGTGATGTCCTTTGGTTTGAAAAATGCACCTGCCACTTTTCAAAGGTTGGTGAACAAAGTCCTTACAGGCCTGAAAGCCTATAGTGCAGCATATCTTGATGATATTGCTGTCTTTAGCTCCACCTGTGAGGATCACCTGGTCCACCTGAGAAATGTTTTGGAGGCCCTGCAGAAAGCAGGCCTAACTATCAAGGCCACTAAGTGCCAGATAGGGCAGAGTCAGGTTGTGTACCTGGTCTACCTTGTGGGTGGAGGCCAGGTTCAACCACTACAGAGCAAAATCCAGACCATCATGGACTGGGTTGCTCCAAACACCCAGACTCAGGTGAGAGCTTTCTTGGGCCTGACTGGATACTATAGGAGATTTGTCAAAGGGTATGGATCCATAGTGACCCCTATGAATGACTTAACTTCTAAGAAAATGCCAAAGAAAGTTCAGTGGACAGTCAGCTGTCCAAAGGCATTTGATGACCTGAAGCAGGCCATGTACACTGCTCTCATTCTGCAAAGTCCTGACTACTCCAAGCAATTCATTGTCCAAACAGATGCATCTGAGTTGGGGGTAGGGGCTGTACTGTCACAATTGAATGGCGAAGGTCAGGATCAGCCAGTGGCTTTTATTAGCAGAAGGCTGACCCCCAGGAAGAAACGTTTGTCAGCTATTGAGAGGGAGGCCTTTGCTGTGGATTGGGCTCTGGAGAAGTTGAGACCATACTTGTTTGGCACTCACTTCATTGTTCAGGCAGACCATAAGCCCCTCTTATGGCTAAAACAGATGAAGGGTGAAAACCCCAAACGTTTGAGGTGCTCCATTTCCCTACAGGGGATGGACTATACAGTGGAACATAGACCTGGGAGTAACCATGCCAATGCAGATGGACTCTCCAGATATTTCCACTTAGAACACGAAGACTCAACTGGTCAAGGTTAGTTTAATGTCCCTGCGTTTGGGGGGGGGGGTGTTGTGTAGGAGAGTAGGATCTGCTTCTTATAGTTACCCCCACTTTTGCTGATGTTTCACTGTTTTCGACTTAGTCTGACTGGGACCCTGCTACTCAGGACCCCCATCTATCTGCTTTCTACTCTAAATTGATTCCATGTACTATAGGTACACTCCAGATTGGATTCTGGGGTACCCTTATAAGTCCCTAGTATATGGTTTACTATGTACCCAGGGGATAGGTACTCCAGAGGCCTACCAGGGGCTGCAGCATGTATTATGCCTCCCTGGGAAGCTATCCAAAATGACACCACAGGTCTGTTACTGCAGCCTGGGTAAGTTGGTGTATGCACCCCTTACTGAGATATAGGTTACCTATATCTATACATATCACTGCACATATAAACCTATCAGTCACCCCTATGGCAGGCCTTAACAATCCTGAAGGCAGGGTGCTGGGTTTTATGTGAGAGGGTGCCCATGCATGAGCAGAGCCCCTCTGCAGCCTTCAGAATCTGTTCTCCGGGGTTGTCTGTGATGCAGCCATACCATGTACTCTTAAGTGCATTATAACCTCTCGGTAAATGCTAACTTTAAAACGGCCGCACAGAACCATGTCGTGTTTGGTTGCAAACACCTTGGAATCATACCTCCACACCAGTAACTGGTGTGGGAGGTATGATTCCATCCTACTAGAGGAAGAAACATTGCAACACCGGTACACCCGGTACCAGCTTCACAGAACCCTGGCATCACAAAATGGATGCTGCCAGCCACAGATACGCTCCTGCCCTCCTGCTGTTGGACGAAACTCCAACTGGGGAGGCTGGACAATAGTTTTCCTGTCACAGGGAAGTGTGACCACCTCCCAGACAGGCTCTACTGTATTGGGGCTGGGTGGGTGCACTCTGAGAGTGCTTTGATGTCTACACTGGGGGCACATTTGATGTCCCTGTGCATAGTCCAGCTCATACCAGTTGCAGGGGCAAAACTGAACAAAGGACATGGGTGTAGCCACCCCTCTGTCCTGACCCTCCCATAGGCAGGTCCACAGAGTTTGTCCCACCCCTTCCTTGGGTATAAAGTAGGAACCCCTGGCTACAGGACTTTGGATTTACCTGGACGAAACTCTGCTACAGAAACCAGTACTTCGACGACCTATATTGAACTAGATGGCTGAAGAATCTCCCTTGGAGTAAAGGAGTTACTCCCCTGCAAGGCAGGCACCAAAGTCGCATCTGTCCGGTTTGCATCTACAAAGCTCATGAGGACTCCGAAGAATATTGCAACACAGGAGGTGGGTTTTCGTGGTCTCTGAGGCAGATCTGTGCACTCAGCAACTCTGAGGCCTGTATCCCTAGTGGAGACCGTGCAACCTGAACCCCTGGACACCGCGACCATTTGCAGAAGCATCAGCTTTGGGGTGACCTCTGAGGCTGAGCTTTGGGTTACTTGTAGCTCTGACCCCGAGCAGCAATTCCACCGAAGAGTGCTGGCCTACACTCCACGAGTGTTCCGTGAGCTGGCCCTTTGTGTTGTTTCTCGAGGTCCCTTTGCGATCCCTGGTCCGTTGACCTGTGGGTCCCTGAGAAGGCATCTTTAACTTTCTCTGGGCTTTCCTGGTTGCTCTAGACGTGCCCTGACTCTCCATCGCTTGGGGAATCTCCAGAACCTTGCTGGTCCACACCGAAGCATCTTTTCACTGACCGCATGGGTTGCAGTTGCCAAGGCTTGTTGGTGTTCCATCTGAACACTGAACCCCCCCAGCACTCGACATGCTTCGTGGGACAGCTCGCATCTGGATCCTGGTCATCGTCAACGTCTCCTGGTCCCCGTGGCTGCAGAGTCAAGCTTCACCTCTTCACCTCTTCACACCTGAAACACCCGAGATCGGTGGGCATTCGTCTATCGTGCCCCTGGTCACTGGCAAGTGACCCAGACTATGTCCCCTCTGCTTTCAGGTTCCTCACATCCTCGATCCAGGCTTGGATCACTCCGGACACTCTTCTTCTCCCCGGCAGCAGCACTTTTAAGCAGATCGCCATTGAAAACGACGATTCCCGACACCATTTGACACCTATGCACCCGGCTTCCCTGGGTGAGGTAACACGAGTACTCCAGTGCTCACATGGGTGCTGGCCTTAGAACCTTCTAAGTCTAAAAGGGTTTGCTCAAAGTCCTCTCCTAAGTGTCCTTAATCTTTAAAATTCCAACCGTGACTTTCCCATAGAGTTGTACGGGGCTCACGCCTGGGTTCTCACACTGCCCGTGGGTCCCCTGTGTCACTACCTTGGGTGGTTCCTTGGGGTCCCAGCGATTCTACGTGCTCTAGGCACTGTTTCTATTCAAGTCGGGGTTGTTATACCACTTTCTTAGTATATGATTTGGTCTCCCCCTGGAGCCCACTGTATATTGTGCTATTTATTATTGTTCTATTGCATTGATATAGTGTATCTTGCTCTCTAATCTCATAAAGAGTTTAGTGGAGAGTGTTTAGTAATAAATACATATATTTCATATGTAGGCTGTCCGGTTTTATGTTTAACCCTATAATAACTGATAAAACCCCACCGGAAGGGAAATAGCCCTCACCAGTGTAAACATATAAACACTGAAAAAAACCTGCACAACCACAAAGTAAATGTCATTCAAAGAAAGTAAATGGAGAGTGAGTCATTTTTATTTCTTCCTAAATGGGCCAATACAATGTCACTTTGTTCTATAAGGTAGCAGTGAGAAAGACTGGGCTAACATTATTCTGCTTGAGTTTTGTTGTTTAGGGATGTCACTAAAATATTGTTTCTTCCTTTTTTAGGTCTCGCCTGAGCCAGCACATGCGCTGCTCTGCGAGACATTTAGTCAGTGGCTTTTCGAAGTGCTACCAAAGGCTTTTGCCGGCCACCAGCGTGCGGTCACGCGGGTGTTTACGTGCACAGGCCATCTGGCTATTGTAATGGCTCATTAAGCCATGCTCCTTCACCTCCCTCTCTCTCTGCTCTCAGTACCCCACTCCTTGCTCCCCCTCCCTCTATGTCAGCTTCTGACATTCTCAATAGATGTACTTTATCTTCGAGTGGTTTGACGCTGTATTGAGTCACCCTGTAACTGCAGTCTACAAACAGCTAACAACTTCACAATGCCATTCAGATGGGATGCTGTGTGTACTAGAAATACCAATAACAAACGATAACGTCAGAAAATGTCTTAACGTATCCATTGATTTGTAAGTTTGAAATGTAACTTTTGGAGCAGTAATCAACTTCAACCACCGGGTGTCTCCCTACTCCAGCCTAAATCTTCCTCATCATTCGTATTCGCATCAACTGAGAATTATAGCTATATATTAAATTAATCGCGTCATAAAGCATTCAAGGACTGGGTAAGCTCCCCGGGCATCGGAATATTATGGTCGCCCCTCCAAGCCAAGGTCTTCTCGGGAGTTTTTCACGTTCTTATATCCTATATTTTCCCTTCTTAATTTCCATTGCTTTACGTTTTTATCGTGGACTGAAATCTTCTGATTCCATCAAATAATTCATGTGATCTAAAATGTATATTCAAATATAGGCAACTGTTCATACCACGAATAGTATCACAAAGCGGCACTTATACTACATTAGTTAGCCTTAAATCGGCGTCACAGGGCATATCATAGGTTGCTCCTGACTGGACCGCTAGCATTTAAAACAAGCATTGGCATAACCAATAGGTCTCGCTTTTGGGACCTTCTAAGTATTTAGTTATGCAGCACAATATCCTTGGTGCAACCACATCAACTGTTGCGTGGCTCAACACTTATAAGGTCCCAAAGGTGAGACCTATTGGCTATTCCAATGGTTGTGTGTGTGGTTGTGTGTGTGGCTGTGTGTGTGGTTGTGTGTGTGTGGTTGTGTGTGTGTGGTTGTGTGTGTGTGTGTGTGTGTGTGGGTGTGTGGGTGTGGTTGTGGGTGTGGGTGTGGGTGTGGTTGTGGGTGTGGGTGCGGTTGTGGGTGCGGGTGCAGTTGTGGGTGCAAGTGCGGTTGTGGGTGTGTGTGTGGATGTGTGGTTGGGTATGGTTGTGTATGTGTGGTTGTGGTTGGGTGTGGTTGTGTGTGTGTGGTTGTGGTTGTGTGTGTGGTTGTGTGTGGTTGTGTGTGGTTGTGTGTGTGGTTGTGGTTGTGTGTGGGTGCAGTTCTGGGTGCAGGTGTGGTTGTGTGTGTGTGTGGGTGTGGTTGTGTGTGTGTGTGTGTGTGTGTGTGGGTGTGGTTGTGGTTGTGTGTGTGGTTGTGTGTGTGTGGTTGTGTGTGTGGTTATGGTTGTGTGTGTGTGTGTGGTTGTGTGTGTGTGGTTGTGTGTGTGGTTGTGTGTGTGGGTGTGGTTGCGGTTGTGGGTGTATGTGTGGATGTGTGGATGTGTGGTTGGGTGTGGTTGTGTGTGTGGTTGTGTGTGGTTGCGGTTGTGTGTGTGGGTGTGTGTGTGGTTGTGTGTGTGTGTGGTTGTGTGTATGGTTGTGGTTGTGTGTGGTTGTGTGTGTGTGTGTGCTTGTGGTTATGTGTGGGTGTGGTTGTGGGTGAGGGTGTGGTTGTGGGTGCGGTTGTGGGTGAGGGTGTGGTTGTGGGTGTGGTTGTGGTTGTGTGTGTGGTTGTGTGTGTGGTTGTGTGTGTGGTTGTGTGTGGTTGTGGTTGTGTGTGTTGTGTGTGTGGTTGTGTGTGTGCAGTTGGGTGTGGTTGTGTGTGTGTGCGGTTGGGTGTGGTTGTGTGTGTGTGTGGTTGTGTGTGTGGTTGTGTGTGTGTGTGGTTGTGCTTGTGGTTGTGTGTGGGTGTGGTTGTGGGTGCGGGTGTGGATGTGTGTGTGGTTGTGTGTGTGGTTGTGTGTGTGGTTGTGTGTGAGTGGTTGTGTGTTGTGGTTGTGTGTGTGGTTGTGTGTGTGGTTGTGGGTGTGTATGGGTGTGGTTGTGTGTGTTTGTGTTGTTGTGTGTGTGTGTTTGTGTGTATGTGGTTATGTGTGTGGTTGTGGCTCTGTGTGTGTGTGTGGTTGTGTGTGTGTGGGTGTGGTTGTGTGTTTGGTTGGGTGTGGTTGTGGTTGTGTGTGTTTGTGGGTGTGGTTGTGTGTGTGATTGTGGTTGTGTGTGTGGTTGTGTGTGTGTGTGGTTGTGTGTGTTTGAGTGTGGTTGTGTGTGGTTGTGTGTGGTAGTGTGTATGGTTGTGTGTGTGTGGTTGTGTGTGTGGTTGCGTGGTTGGGTGTGGTTGGGTGTGGTTGTGTGGTTGTGCGTGTGGTTGTGCGTGTGGTTGTGTGTGTGTGTGGTTGTGCGGGGTTGTGTGTGGGGTTGTGTGTGGGGTTGTGTGTGGGGTTGTGTGTGTGGTTGTGTGGGTGTGGTTGTGTGGGTGTGTGGTTGTGTGGTTGTGCGTGTGGTTGTGGTTGTGTGTGTGGTTGTGTGTGGTTGTGGTTGTGTGTGTTGTGTGTGTGGTTGTGTGTGTGCAGTTGGGTGTGGTTGTGTGTGTGTGCGGTTGGGTGTGGTTGTGTGTGTGTGTGGTTGTGTGTGTGGTTGTGTGTGTGTGTGGTTGTGCTTGTGGTTGTGTGTGGGTGTGGTTGTGGGTGCGGGTGTGGATGTGTGTGTGGTTGTGTGTGTGGTTGTGTGTGTGGTTGTGTGTGAGTGGTTGTGTGTTGTGGTTGTGTGTGTGGTTGTGTGTGTGGTTGTGGGTGTGTATGGGTGTGGTTGTGTGTGTTTGTGTTGTTGTGTGTGTGTGTTTGTGTGTATGTGGTTATGTGTGTGGTTGTGGCTCTGTGTGTGTGTGTGGTTGTGTGTGTGTGGGTGTGGTTGTGTGTTTGGTTGGGTGTGGTTGTGGTTGTGTGTGTTTGTGGGTGTGGTTGTGTGTGTGATTGTGGTTGTGTGTGTGGTTGTGTGTGTGTGTGGTTGTGTGTGTTTGAGTGTGGTTGTGTGTGGTTGTGTGTGGTAGTGTGTATGGTTGTGTGTGTGTGGTTGTGTGTGTGGTTGCGTGGTTGGGTGTGGTTGGGTGTGGTTGTGTGGTTGTGCGTGTGGTTGTGCGTGTGGTTGTGTGTGTGTGTGGTTGTGCGGGGTTGTGTGTGGGGTTGTGTGTGGGGTTGTGTGTGGGGTTGTGTGTGTGGTTGTGTGGGTGTGGTTGTGTGGGTGTGTGGTTGTGTGGTTGTGCGTGTGGTTGTGGTTGTGTGTGTGGTTGTGGTTGTGTGTGTGGTTGTGTGTGTAACAGTAATACTAAAAGTATCTCAAAATAAAGGAACACAAACATCGAGTTTGTGGAAAGAGAAAACATGTTGTAAGTCAAACGGGCACAGCAAAGCATTAACACAACAACAAAACAAACAAGATCACTTAGCGAAGAGTAAGTGCTGATAATGGATACACACAGCCCATCATCTTAAGAGTTCGATTGCAGCCAATGTGCACTCAAACCTGCCCCCTCCTTGTGAGTTGCACCCCATATTTCATGAGTTGTAACTGCTGCACCCACCATAGCGCTTTGAGATCTAAAGCCCTACATAGGTCTAATCGATTAACCAGTTGCCAACATGCTGTGCTTTTAAAGAGAACGTGCCAAAAGTTTCCAGCTTCCTCATCATGTCCTCATGAAAGCGCCAACAAAAGGACTCCCTGAATGGTGCAACGGACATGAAGCAGCCGCTGCGATCAGAAATAAACACTGTGAACGTTGTCCAGTTTCACAGTAACATTTCCTTAATGTTCTTTAAGTCACAAAACAGTAATACTAAAAGCATCTCAAAATAATGGAACACAAATATCGAGTTTGTGGAAAGAGAAAGCACATTGTAAGTCAAACGGGCGCAGCAAAGCATTAACACAACATGTTCTTTGATGTTTGATGTTCTTTGAACGAGAACATCAAAGGGGCGCCACGAAAGTGATCGCGGGTGAAAGTGAAAGTGATCGCGGGTGCTTAATGAGCATGACAAGGTTTGCCAGCCTCTGCTCCTAAGCGTGCACCCACGCACATGCACTGTAGCTCTAGGCTGGCCATGGTAGCATTTTTTTGAGCCCTCACAAAAAGTCTCGCCAGACCAGCGCATGCGCTGGGTCAGGCGAGACCTAAAAAAGAAAATATAGCGCGAAGGAACAGGAGAGCTTCACATGAGCACCAGTTACATTACATAAGGACACATTCATTTTTTTGTAGGAACAAGGAGATTAAGTGCTTTGCCCAGAATAACAGGATGCCGAGAGGACGCCGAGACTCGAACCTGGTTTCCCACCTAAAAAAGTCGGCAGCTCTGCCCGTTAGCCCACATCTTCTTCCATATCTTTAGCAACACATATCTCTGGGAGAAGGATGGAGTGGTTTTGCCACAATCACAAGAATATATTTTAGGAGCCGCAAGCGGGAGGAATGTTCTAGTGCAAACTAACTCCTAAGAAGAGGACATGCATTTTTAAATTAACTAATTAAGCACTGCCATCACCAACTCTCTATCACAAAACAAGTATCGCACACACTGTGTCTCACACACTCACTCTGCCACACAGTCTCACGCACTAACTCTACCAACCTCTATAACACTAAGTACATTAGTCTAACACTCGCAAAAAATAAGTACAGAGTCCACTCTATCTCTAAAATAAATGTCCTCTCACAATCACTTTACCTAACTGATTAACTCACACACTCAATCAAACGCAATTACTCTAACAAACGACATCAATAAATAACACTCAGCAACTCTCGCAAAAAAGAATACGACAACTCTCTATCGCTACATTAAACAAGCATTGGCATTGCCAATAGGTCTCGCCTTTGGGACCTTATAAGTGTTTAGCCATGCAACAGTTGATGTTGTTGCACCAAGGATATTGTGCTGCATAACTAAACACTTATAAGGTTCCAAAGGCGAGACCTATTGGCTATGCCAACGCTTGTTTTTTTAATACTAGTTACTACAGCATTATCGATTTCTGTTCTGCTGCTAAAAACACACAGTAATCCGGAAAGATGAATGAAAGGTTAGAATGGCAGAGCGGTCTATCCAATGCGAACACATTTGTTCCTGCTCTTTGCCGCTGAAGGTCTACCTATAAGGAAATGCCGCTTGTGATATACCCAGTGTGATTTCAGAACCTCAGGGTTTGCACAGGAAGGCAAGAAGCAGCATTGGAGGCCTGGTTACTGTCTGCAATACATGCTTTTTGGGACTCAGTGGTCATGGAAAAGGAATACCAAGAGACTGTGCTTAGGGGTAACAATTTACAACTGTGGATTCCAGATATTGTTCTAGCGCTGCACTGTCCTGCCCCTCACCCCACCAGCCAAAAGCATGGCTTTGCATTTGGCCGCCCAGTAGGAGTAGGTTCGAGACATGACAGGGATTGCTGACCAGTTTGTGTTTTTGCTGAAAACAGGCATACTCAACATAGAAATAACAAGCATTGGCATAGCCAATAGGTCTCGCCTTTGGGACCTTATCAGTGTTTAGCCATGCAACAGTTGCATAACTAAATACTTAGAAGGTCCCAAAATGAAAGTGATCGCGATCAAACATCAAAGCAGCCGTGAAAGTGAAAGTAATAGCGGTCAAGCGCGCGCACATGCACTGTAGCTCTAGGCTGGCCTGGTAGCACTTTTTGGAGCCCTCTCAATAAGTCTCGCCAGACCAGCGCATGCGCTGGGTCAGGCGAGACCTAAAAAGTGCAAACGAGCATGTTAGCAGAAAAGCATTATGCCTAGAGAGAATCCTAATGCAGGAAGCACTTTCACAAGATAATCAGCGCTTTCAATTGTTAACCACAGGAAGTGTATTTCTAGTTCCTTCATGGCAGTCAAGAAGAAATGAGGCTGTCACATTGTGCCATTTCATCTGCCTTTGGTGCGTTCCTACTCAGTCCTATACAACATGCATTACTTGTGCTGATGTTTTTAATTCACACAGGTAACATTTGTAAATTTACATTACTGATATGAAAGCAGGTGGGAGAAAATCAACAAGGGTCAAACAACCATTAAAAACCTAAAATGTGCATGGTAACATCTTGGAACAAATGCTCTCAATTTTATTCATATTTTTAACACAATTTTAAGTCATAGGTCCGCTGGAGGGCGAGTTGGCGAAGGACTTCCAAGGAAGTATGATGATACGACAGCAGCTGTCTGCACGGAATATTTACTGAATAATCGTTGACCGATGGATTTGTTTAGCTAATTAGCACAGCCATAATTAAGTTTCACACGTCCAGGCTTGAATTGATTTGTCAGTGAAAAACAGAGGTCTTAAATTCACCATGTCCTTCTTTTCCCTTCTGGCTTGTGAGTGATGTTCACGTGATATAGTTTTTGAGTATGGTAGAACAAGGAACAATAAATATTATCCCCGTTTTGCAAATGAAGTCTCAGCATTCCACCATGGGATCTTAAATGAAATTCGTAAACCGTTAACAGCCCATCCACGACCACTTTACAGACAAAGAAAGACACTTGGCAATTAAACAGAGTGCCCATATGAAGACAACATTTTTCTTTTCGCTTAATAAAACCTCTATCTCTTGAAAGACCCATAGGAATACTAAAACAGAGTTAAAAATATCAACAGCATTTCTACCTACTCGTTTTCTGTGTTTACTCACTTTATGCTCACTCTTAAGAGCAGGGCACAAGTCGGGGGGTACACGGCCCCACTATTTTCACATGGTGAACACTGTCCCCCCTGCCAAGAAGTTGGGCCCCACAGAAATATGTTGAACTTGTCCCGGTGTAATTTTCAGACACTGGGACACCTTCAGCAGCGCCTAAACATTGTCTGCTTTCCATTCCCAGAAGCAATGTTCAGGCAGCGGTGAGCTTTTTTAGGTCAAGCCTAGCGTTGCAGCACATGCACTGCTCGCTTTGTGAGGCATGGAGTATTCAGTATGGCATGGAAGCTCTGTGGAAGGTCCACCCACACTCGGCCCATCTTTTTCTTTGACTTTTGTCTTAAAATGCTGCCTTCCTATTGGTTTGAGGCTTGTTAGTCCCTCGTCATGACGGCCATGTCGTCGTTTGTATGCTTCCATGGCTACTGGCCCCTTTATGTCCAACACTATTTTCTTCCCCTGCCTTTCCCCCTCCCCCCCACAGTCTGTGACTTCTCGGGCCCCCACGCCCCTCTCCCCCGCACTCCTGTTTGTGCCTTCTTTCCCACCCGCACTTCCATTTCCAATGCAATACATCTCGCATAAATGCTAGTCCTATTACATAGCCAATGATTGTCCACATTGTCTCTAATTTGTACCATGAGATGGATGCCTTTAACGTGACTTTCTTAAATGTGCATACTGTGAGTCTGACTTTACCGTGCGCTGTGAGGCAGCGCAAAGGACCATGCGGGACAGCGCGCTGTCTGCGAGGTGCCATCGCGCCACGCACATGCTCTGGCGGCAGAGAAAATAGTTGTAGGTATTATATATGCTAGCGGATTATTGTCTCATTCAGCGAGTGCCTGGCGTACCATGAGCATCAAGTGCCTTTTTATGTTACAAAAAAATAAGTACATAATTACAAGGAATGTGCCCTAAATACCACGATGGACACACGAAGTGTGCTCGGCGTGCGCAGCCAGCAGATACCAGAGCAAAATTGGAGCGTTATTGCCAGGGAGGGATTCATCGGTTTTGCTGCTGCCTGTTTCAGTCGCGCACTGGCGGGAGGGAGGTGTAACGTGCGTGTTGGGGTAGGAGAGATTTCTGTCTTGAGTGAGAAGTGTGTGCAGCCCGTGTGCACCATGATCGGTGTCTGGTGTGTGCCTGCGCCCACTGAGGGAACAGCATGCGGCCAGGAGGGGTGGTGCTAAATTAGACCGATGAATGCGCCCTTTGATTCCTGTCCTTCTGAGGCTTGTGGCACAGAGTACAGCTCCGAGGGTAGGAAGTGCCAGCCAGAGGCTGGGCTCAGCTCCGCAGATAGGGCTACTGTATGGCAGTACAGAGGCACACTGCGGGCACTTTGAAAGCAGGGTAAACTGGGCACAGAGTACTCGACTGCTGCCTTCTAAGCACAGGCCTTTCCAGATATGTACACTCAACACATGTTCTCTTGAAAAAAAACATTTTCGATGCTAGCTCGGATACCTAACACGTATTCTGTGTGGAATATCCCGAGCCATTCAATGATGTAATTGCTCCAACTAAACCCAATACAGTATCACCTCACTGGTGGGCGCACATGTCACCGTTGGAATGACACTGTAAGCCTCTAGCAGGTATAAAACTTCCGACCCTCACATACCCTGACTCTTGTAGTGCTCTCCCCTGCACACCTTAAATCATTTTAAGAGCAGTTCAGTTTGTTTTATCATTCATCCCAAACTATGTTATATAGCACATTTTCGGTTTTTAGCACGGGGAGATTAACTGATTTACATAGAATCACAGGGAATTGAGCCCATGCCAATACTCGAACTTGGTTCCCCAGTTCCAAAATCGGCAGCTCAAGCCATTACACCACATCCTCTCCATTGCCATCCTGCCCCGTGGGCTGCCGATTTCACTCACCGCAATGAAAAAGCAAGTCGACGTCTCGTCAGGGATCGTAAGTGCTATGCAGATACCATTTACACGTCAATGAGGCACGACTATGAAAGGTTCAGTGTGTTCCAAACGTGCCTGGTGTGGCGTGCACACGGTGACTCTTCTAGTTTTTAAGTTGTTTTTCATAAACAAATGCAAATGTTGCAGTGGGAACAGAAAGCAGAATGTCCGCTTCTCTCTCTCTAAGAATGATGGATTTAACCCAGATCCCTTGACTGGGGGTGAATGTTTTGATTTGTTCTACATTCTGTCCATCAATTGTGTGTCTTTTACTTTCTTGCCCTAAGTGCGCCAGGTATGCCCAGACGTGGGTCCCGGGCTCACTGTGCCACTGGATTCAAGCTATCTTGGCTGATGAGGGGTGAAACCCCGAAACCGGTCCTAGGATGCTTGTTTCCGGTCCAGGGAGGACCTGGCTAGGCAGTTCGGGCTGGACTGTTCCAATGAGGCACAGGGTCAAGACTGATGTGCATATGGCCAGGTCTAAACTGGGGTGGCATGGTGAGCAAAAGAATGATGGATCTAACCCAGATCTCTTGACGGGATGTGAATGTTTTGATTTGTTCTGCATTCCGTCCATCAATTGTGTGTCTTGTGCTCTCTCTACCAGCCACGTGCACCCGCTACCTTTCACTTCACTCTGAATAGTCTTAGAAACACTCGCGTGGCGCACGTCATCCGGCGACCAGTGTCCTGTACACACATTCACTGCCGGGGATTAGGCAGCAGCTTTCTCTGAAAATCTAGGCCCCGTGTCCCCTCACGTGTGCAGAGGCGTAACAAACACCCCCGCAGCCCCCGCGGTGCGGGAGGGCCCCCAGTCTTTGGTTAGGTGAAGGGGGCCCCCTCAGCTCTTTGGTAAAGAGCTGGGAGAGAAATGCTTGCTGTAAAAAGCAGGTGCAGTCTGCAGCCTGCTCAGAGCTCCTCGCGCTGACCCAGGGCAGGACTGAAGAGAAACAAAGTAACAAGTTACATTGGTTCTCTTCAGTCAGAGCCCGGCCGGAAAAGGGATGGGGGTGGGGGCCCCAGAGAGAGCATTCCCCACAAGGCACAGCCTCTGAGAAGGGACGAGGCAACAGAGTGTTGGCGGAGAAGGTTTGCAGCTCCAGGGACAGGACTCTGCTGGGACACATTGGAAGGTAAGTAAGCATTGGAAATGCAATTGGCTTCGCAGTCTCCCTGGCTGGCACAGAGTGTTTCCTCTGTGGCCTGCAGTGTCCCCGATGCTGATAGTGAACATGGAAACGTTCCCAGATCTCCACAGAAGAGAGAAAAAAAAATGGCTCAAGAATGTTTGAAAATGGATGTACTTGTAGAAAATGACAGAGAATACTTTTTTAAATAGTTCAATATAGCGTAAGCTCGCCCCTAAGGTATTGGAGCGCTTTACACGAGCACCAGTTACATTACATGGATATTTCTTTTTCTATGCAGCGCAGGAAAAAATAAGTTTGTTTATTCCTATCACCTTTCCTGACCCCTGCAGCTGCTTATCACATCAGGCTGTGACACAAAGTTTGACTAATGGTGTAGGTAAGAGAATGTGTTACCATTTGTTTTTCTTTTTAAAATATGCACAGGCCCAGCAGGACACATACTTTGTGTGTGCTTCATTTAAACAGTTTTTATCATTATCATGGCTGATGCAGGACAACAATAAGACAATGCAAAATGCCCAGATAATGCTGGTGCTAAATGATCCTGCTGGAGAGAAATCATTTGTCTGTTAGTAGTTTTTAAATGCAGATGAGCTGTATTTTATGTGGAAGCTCAGTGGGTTACTGCCTTTGTCACAGAGATCCTTGTGCTACTTGCAGTTCAGTAGTTACAATCCTAACATAGGACAGTGACCAATGACCTGTCATCAAAGAGCTGCAGACAAACATGAATGGTATAGTTAGAACTTCGCTTTCTTTTTTTGTGATATAGTTAGAACTTATCCAGTCTTTCATTATTCTAATGTTGCTAAAATGAGTAAGTGTGGGCAGATATACATTTTTATCAGTAAAGCTGACCCCCATGGAATACTCTTTAAATCCTGAGCTTGTGTTTCCCCAGACCAAACCCTCTTAAAATATACTGCCCACCAGTATGGATGACATGTGATTCCTACACCTTGTAATCCTCATTGGCTTATGTGACATTCCCTGTAGACTGATTTACATACTTGTATGATTCACTGTCTCTGTATAATGTGTGCGTGGTGTAAAGTACTGACACACACTACACTGATATGAGTAGCGCTACACAACAAATGAAATGCATATGAGAGAGGCGCTACGTAAAGATGAGGAGCACTGTTGGAGGGTTACACAAGGCCACACTTATTTTTTAAGCACGGGGTTATTAAGTGATTTGCCCAGAATCACAGGATGTTGAACCAACGCTGAGACTCGAGCATGATCCCCCAGTTCCAAAGCCAGCATCTCTGGCTGTTATGCCACATTCCATTTGTATCAGTGGTCTTCCCAGCTGCAAAGGAAGGGAGAACATGTCTGTGGTTGTTGCACATTTTTGAGCGACATTTGAGACCAAGTGCAAAACTATCTGGAGCCTTCAGCAAAATTCTATTGTTATGTTTTTTGCTCCCTCCTTAGAATTAATTGGTAATATTTGATGCTTTTGGTGTCAATTTGGCACTGTGTGGTGCTGGCACCCTAGGCACCTGCCTAGTATTATTAACTCGCTTTATCATCAGCCCTTTATTTACTTTTAGACTCTGGCCATGGGCGTACATACCAATGGTTCAGCATGTGCAGTGGCATCGGGTCCTAGGAATGGGAGGGGCACACTGACTATAGCTTTGTTTCACTACCCAACCAGGAGCCAGGGAGCAATTTTCACCTCCTTAAATGAGGGCGCGTGAGGCTCGTGCTACGCCACTGACTCCAGCTTAACTGAAAAACTCACATTTTAGGGGCCTCCAGAGTACTATAGAGTTGGGGAAAGTCATTCCCAGGTTCCACAGCACAGAACCTTCATTTTCTTTTTTTTAAATACATTTTAGGTATCCAGTTTCTGCCCATGCTGTGCACTTTTTATTTTATGTTTGTTTTGCTATGAATTCTATTTCTTGTTATTCACATTGGTAATATTTTTTATTGAAGAATCCAATAAAGAGCAGGTTATGAATTGGTACTTAAAGTCTAATGATGCATAGAATGAGCCCAGAACAGCAACGAAATGCTAAAAATAATAGAGATATATTCAGGGAAATGAATGGGACTGGAGTGTAGCAAACTATCACCAGAGTCATATGGGAGAGAGTAGGACACACATAAGAATGGAAGGACATTGTGGGTCGGAAGGGGAGAATCCATGTAAGATGTCATATCTAATAAGCGTTGGCAAAGCCAATAGGTCTAACGTTGGTTGGGGGACTATTGGCTGTACCATTGTATGTTTCTTTTGCTGTAGTTTATTATGAATTTATTGTTCCAAGATGGCTAATGGATGCTGAGAGAAGAAAGACATGAAGGAATCATTGAAATACGAAAGGGTGTAAATACAGCGGGTGGACAGCGGTGTATGAGGGACAATGAAATACTTCAGGGTGTAAATACAGTGGGTGGACAGTGGTGTATGAGAGACAATGAAATACAGGGTGTAAATACTGCAGGTGGACAGTGGTGTATAAGAGACAATGAAATACTAAAGGGTGTAAATGCAGTGGGTGGACAGTGGTGTATGAGAGACAATGAAATACTACAGGGTGTAAATACAGTAGGTGGACAGTGGTGAATAAGAGAGAATGAAATACTGGGTGTAAATACAGTAGGTGGACAGTGGTGCATAAGACAATGAAATACTGGGTGTAAATACAGAAGGTGGACAAGGGTGAATGAGAGACAATGAAATACTACAGGGTGTAAATACAGTGGGTGGGCAGTGGTGTATGAGAGACAATGAAATACTACAGGGTGTAAATACAGTGGGTGGACAGCGGTGTATGAGAGACAATTAATTACAGGGTGTAAATACAGTAGGTGGACAGTGGTGTATGAGAGACAATGAAATACTAAAGGGTGTAAATACAGTAGGTGGACAGTGGTGAATAAGAGACAATGAAATACTACAGGGTGTAAACACAGTGGGTGGACAGTGGTGTATGAGAGACAATGAAATACAGGGTGTAAATACAGTAGGTGGACAGTGGTGCATAAGACGATGAAATACTGGGTGTAAATACAGAAGGTGGACAGTGGTGAATAAGAGACAATGAAATACTGGGTGTAAATACAGTAGGTGGACAGTGGTGAATGAGAGACAATGAAATACTACAGGGTGTAAATACAGTGGGTGGACAGTGGTGTATGAGAGACAATGAAATACAGGGTGTAAATACAGTAGGTGGACAGTGGTGCATAAGACAATGAAATACTGGGTGTAAATACAGAAGGTGGACAGTGGTGAATAAGAGACAATGAAATACTGGGTGTAAATACAGTAGGTGGACAGCGGTGAATAAGAGACAATGAAATACTGGGTGTAAATACAGTAGGTGGACAGTGGTGCATAAGACAATGAAATACTGGGTGTAAATACAGAAGGTGGACAAGGGTGAATGAGAGATAATGAAATACTACAGGGTGTAAATACAGTAGGTGGACAGTGGTGAATGAGAGACAATGAAATACTACAGGGTGTAAACACAGTGGGTGGACAGTGGTGTATGAGAGACAATGAAATACAGGGTGTAAATACAGTAGGTGGACAGTGGTGCATAAGACGATGAAATACTGGGTGTAAATACAGAAGGTGGACAGTGGTGAATAAGAGACAATGAAATACTGGGTGTAAATACAGTAGGTGGACAGTGGTGAATGAGAGACAATGAAATACTACAGGGTGTAAATACAGTGGGTGGACAGTGGTGTATGAGAGACAATGAAATACAGGGTGTAAATACAGTAGGTGGACAGTGGTGCATAAGACAATGAAATACTGGGTGTAATTACAGAAGGTGGACAAGGGTGAATGAGAGATAATGAAATACTACAGGGTGTAAATACAGTAGGTGGACAGTGGTGAATAAGAGACAATGAAATACTAAAGGGTGTAAATACAGTAGGTGGAGAGTGGTGCATAAGACAATGAAATACTGGGTGTAAATACAGAAGGTGGACAAGGGTGAATGAGAGATAATGAAATACTACAAGGTGTAAATACAGTAGGTGGACAGTGGTGAATAAGAGACAATGAAATACTACAGGGTGTAAATACAGTTAAATACAGTAGGTGGACAGTGGTGTATGAGAGACAATGAAATACTAAAGGGTGTAAATACAGTAGGTGGACAGTGGTGAATAAGAGACAATGAAATACTAGGTGTAAATACAGTAGGTGGACAGCGGTGAATAAGAGACAATGAGATACTAAAGGGTGTAAATACAGTAGGTGGACAGCGGTGAATAAGAGACTATGAAATGCTGGGTGTAAATGCAGTAGGTGGACTGTGGTGAATAAGATAATGAAATACTGGGTGTAAGTACAGTAGGTGGACAGTGGTGTATGAGAGACAAATAAATACTACTGGGTGTAAATACAGTAGGTGGACAGTGGTGTATGAGAGACAATGAAATACTACAGGGTGTAAATACAGTAGGTGGACAGTGGTGAATGAGAGACAATGAAATACTACAGGGCGTAAATAAGGTTGCACAACATAGACTTGAATTAACACAGGGCAGGGAGTAAACACAGTGGGCTCTGAAGTCGTGACCCTCAGCTGTCCTGCAGACAACTGTACTCAAGTGCCCCATAGTCAATTTCATATCACGCATAAAGGTCAAGCTATTTTTATTCTCTAAAATTTCTCCCCATACTTCCCAAAATAAGTAACCATTCCAGGATGGTTGATATGCATTTGACCTGTAGAAGGGTACAGGGGACATATGGGTGTCCTTGTGTACTGTGGGAAGGGCTGTGACGAGAGGGGGTGGACTGTTAGAGACAAACAAGGAAGCCGTTCATATCTTTCTCTCTCTTTTCCATTGTGCCTGCGACATGCCTTTGTGTAGAAAAAACTATCACTAGGTAAAGAGGGGAGCTTGTCACAGCCACTAGTGAGATTCTACAGAGCTACCCCATTTCAACACCAGCAATGTTCCATGATTGTGTACTTAATAAATAAAATAACATGACATAATGTTGGCCCTGCCATAATGGTGGCACATATCGGGCCAATGTGCTCACCCATGGTATAATGGAGCCCAAACCAGGTAAAATGCGGGCGCTGGCATAATAGTGGTAATTCCTGTCTGATTGCGTGGTGCACAGTCCTCATACTTGCTTCGGCATAATGGCGGTAATTCTTGGCATAAGATTGGCGCATATTGTAGGAGAGTAGGGTCTGCAATCCTATGATCACCCAGATTTTTTGCTTTTGCTTCATTGGTTTATGACTTTCCCCGGCTGTGGGCCTGCCAATCAGACCCACAGCCTAGCTGTTCTCTCTCGAAATTAAACACATGTACATTAGGTGCATCCACCAGTTGGAACTGGGCCGCCTTGTCAGTCCCTGTCTCAGCATACCACAGGTATCCAGGGCATCGGTGTACCCAGGGCCTACCAGGGGCTGCAGCATGTATTATGCCACCCCTGGAATGGCCGCCCAAATCTGACACAACTGGCTGCACGACAGCTGGGGCAACGTGGTGTAATCACCCGTTGCTGTAGGTGTAGTATTCCTACACCTAACCCTAAAATGGGCACATGGATTCCTATCAGTCACTCCTATGGCAGGCCTTATCAATCCTGAAGGCAGAGTGCAGGGAATCATGTGGGACGGTGTTCTGGCGCGAGCTGAGCCCGTCGACGGCTTGCGGAACCAAGTCCTAATAGCCGTTCCATGGTGACGCGGGCCAACTACTTTTAAATGCATTATAATCCTCGCGGTTATTCGCTAACTTTGGCATCGCATCACCTACACATGTCAAGTAAGGTGTCATACGAATTGGAATACGAACCCCTCGCCGGTTCTGGCGACGGGGTTAGCATTCCCCCCTTTTAGAGGGGCACGACATGGAAGTAACCTTGAACCCCGGTTAAAGTTGACTCAAGCCTCAGCATCACAAAATGGATGCTGCCACCAGACACAAGTCTGACCTCCTGCTGCTGGGAGACTTTCCAGCGAGGGGAGCTTGGACAAAGGGTTTCCTGTCGAGGGCGGTGTTAGCACCATCCCAGACAGGGTTTGTGTATCCCAGGTAGGCAGGGCTGAAAGGAAGGTGATTGCCAGTGGCACCCCGGTGCTCACTGTGCATAGCCCGGCTCAAACCAGTTTCGGGGGCACACCAGCCCCTGAGCTAAGGCGAAGCCGGACAAAGGATAGGGGTGTAACCACCCCCCTCCTGGCTCCACCCATAGGTAGAACCTAGTCACGGGCCAGCCCCTTTTCATAGAATAAAGGTAGGAGCGAGTCCCCTTCCCAAATTGGATAATTCTGAATCTTGAACTACTTTCCACGAAAGGAACTCTTGACTATTTCTGAAGACTCTCCCTTGTGGCTAAGGAGTAGCCACCCTGCACCAGCAGGCACCACCTAAGCGCTTGCGGTTTGCTGTAAGTCTCTCCTACGGATCAAGACTGCCCAGCTCGACGAGACCCGAGTTCCCTGCCATCTCTGACCTTTTACCTCCCTCATCAGCCCAGCTGAGAGCCGTAGGTGTGACGAGACTTGCGGGACCGGCCATCTTCAGAACCTGCACGACGCTTAACTAGCACGCCCACCGAGGGACCCTCGAGTGAGTGCACCTAGGGTTTGAGAAGCCCTAACCCTGAGCAGCTCCAGCACCGAAGTCCACCTCCCCAGCATCCACGAGATCTGCGTGGGGGCCCTTCTGCTCCTTGCTGTTCACCGCGTTGTCCGATCACTCGCCGACCGGCTTGTGGCCCTCTTCACGACGCACCACGTTTGTTTCATCACTGGTCTGGTTGCTCCAGACTGGCCCTTGCTCCCCTTCAACAGAGGAGTACCTCGGACCCTCCTGGTCCACTCCAGACGCCATCTTGACTCCACCGCGTGGGTTGCCACTGCCAAGATCCGCTGCCCCATTCCTGGGCCCAGCCTCATCGACAGCAGACACCTGCGTGGGACAGCTCGCCCTCCCTCCTGGTCGCCGCCGCGCCTCCTGGTCCGAGGAACAGCCGAGTCCGACGCCATCCACTCACCTGGTCGAGGTGACTTCAGCCGGTACCCTCCTGGTGCCCACACGATCGCTGGCTAGCGGCTGAGAACTGAGTCCCCTCTGCTTTCAGGTTTCCTTCATCACCGATCCAGGCTTGGATCTCGCTGAACATCGACACTGGTCGCCTGCCAGCAACTCTTCTTTCAGGCTCCTGAGACTACAACGAGGACTTCCGACATCTTGCCGAACCTTCCACAGTCGCAGCCTCTGGGCTAGGTAACTCGAGCATTTCGGTGCTCCATCGCAGGTTCGCTTTACAAGTGTCCAGTTCCTTTTTCGTTTAGTCCCACTGATCGGATCACTCCGGAATCAGTAACTTTAGACTTTCTAACTTCCCCCCCTTCCACTTACAGTGTAATGGTTTCGTGCCCTCGGGCATTTGTGTAAATTGTGCAACCAGAAGTATTTTCCTAAGAGTTTTGTATTGTGCTTAGCTCCCTGACTCATAAAGAGCCAGGGTAGTCTTGTTATAAATAAATATCCTTTATTTTCATAACAACTTGTGTGGTGTCCTTTCACTTGGTGTTCAAGGGGTATATGTGATGGTAAACAGCTGGCTTAACACGCCCTCTAGAGTTTAGCCTAAGACTGCTCGTATCCACGCTGCTAGGATAGCTGGTCTATAAGGTTGACTTACAACCAATCATCAATAAGGGTTGTTTGGAATGATACACAGTGATCACTAGAATAGTGAGCACTACATATCAGGCCAACTTCTCACATTGGTGAGCAGCGGTTGGGATTTGAGCTTGCTGTTGTTTTACCACACACGTATCCTAAGAATATCGCAGTGAAAGATCACATAAGTACCCAGGTACATATAACTTAACTTAGAATACTCCGAGTTCTACTGAACCGGCTGTTGTAGTGTAACAGGGCTTAGCACACCCTGACTACAACTCTTAGCAAGGGATCAGTAGGTAAACACATAGTGTAGGTAGGTGCATCACTTACACCTCACTAGAAAAGCATGTCGGTCCACGGAGAGTCTTCGCAGACTCCCTTAGTGGTCAGTGACCCTCCACAGGGCGTGTCACGATATGCAACTCTTAGCTTCAAGGAGATGAGACAACTGTGTGCCTCCAGGAAGCTAAACCAGGGTTCTAACCCTACCATCGCAATTCTGATAGGTCTCTTAGAGGCGTACGATGCTAGGAGGTCCTCTAACACAGGTCCCCCCAGTGCTGATGGGAACATGCCTCCCTTAGAGGGAACCCTCGGTGACCCAGACCTCGACCTCCACACAGAGGAGGAGGACGAGGAGGAGTTATCAGGAGACGAGGCAGACAAAGGTCCAGTGGTAGTCGGCAGGCTTACAAGGACCAACTTAAGCAGGTATGAGAATGGAACTGGGGGAGCCCCGGGCCCACGCTCAAGCAGGCCTAACCTTGGGAACGGACGAGCTAGGTCTCTCTCCAGAGGCTCTGGCAGATCGGTTCACACACATGTCTCTCAGGCATCTTCTCAGAGAGGAATGACGTCCCCTCAGAGAAGGGAGCATGAAGCGAAGATGAGGGAAGTCAATCTGAGGATCGAGCGGGAAGAACTTGCCCTCGCCAAAGAAAGACTTGCCCTGGCCCGAGAGCAGAAATTGAGTGGGTTAGATCCCACTGGTGGCAGCATTCTCAATAGAGAGAAAGACAGGGGTATAGACACTAGACACCTGAGTAAAATAGTGCCCCCCTTTAAACAAGGGGACGACATCCACAAGTGGATAACTGCCTTGGAGAGGGCCTGCACTGTCCAGTGCGTCCCCCCAAGTCAGTGGGCAGCTATACTGTGGCTTTCCTTTGAAGGTAAAGGAAGGGACAAGCTCCTCACTACTAGAGCTGAGGATGCGAACAACTACCAAGTCCTGAAGAACACACTGATTGATGGGTTCGGCTTAACCACGGAACAGTACCGGGTGCTGTTCCGGGACACCCAGAAAATTCAGTCTCAGGATTGGACTGACTTTGTCGATTGTGCCACTAAGGCTTTGGAAGGCTGGTTGCTGGGTAACAAGGTTACTGATTACACAGGATTGTACAATCTTATCATGCGAGAACAGATTTTAAACAACTGTCAGAACCAATTGTTGCATCAGCACCTTGTCGACTCGGATCTGACCTCTCCCCAAGAATTGGGATAGAAGTAGGCCTGGGCAAAAATTTCGTTCCGTTCGCGGAAATTGCGATAATTTGACATTTTTGCGTTCCGCGGAGAGCGCGAAAATGTCAAAAATTCCGGTTTCCGCAGCTTGGCGATAATTTGTTTCTTGCTCGCGCTGTAAAATGATACATTCTCGCGCGCGCGCGATCGCCTTACCTGAATCCCTGCGTTCGCCGACAAGTTTTCTTGATCCGGTCGCGTTCTCCATGAGATGTTGTATTGTTTTTAGCCATTTGCGCTGTCTCGCGACAGTTCGCGCCCGCAGTGACGTCATGCGTCGCGCGATCACGTCTTTCTTCTCGCGATCATGCACCGCGAGAACAACTCAAAACAAGATGGCCGCGCCCGCAAGCAACCACATGGGTAAGTTGGCGACCCGCAACCATGCAGAAAATCTCGCGAACATGCCGGAAAAAAACTTCCGCATCTTCGCGATATTTCTGCTTGTTTGCGATAATTTTAAACATTCTCGCGATAATTTGCGAAGGTTAATTCCGCAAATTCCGCCCACCCCTAGAAAGAAGGCAGACAGATGGGTCAGAACAAGGGTCAAGCAGAACCAGAACCAGAACCAGGGTGGTCAGAAGAAAGCAGACCAGAAGGGTAGTAACAAGAGTGAACAAAATGACCAGAAGTCTTCGACAGGTCCCCAACAAACCAAAGAGGGTGGGGGTCAGGCTTCACAGAAGAAGAAGACTCAAGAAGGCCAGTCAAAAAGGTGGTGCCAATACTGTAAAAGTAAGACTCACTGGTTTAGTGAGTGCACCAAGAAAGGAGGGCAAACTCCTACCACTGCAGCCCCTAAGGCACCTGCACCCCCTAGTACAGTCAGCAGTGGTAGTGCGCCTCCCAAGGCATTAGTTGGGTTAACCTTGGGAACCGAGGGGAGTGACGACTTAGTCGGCACACTCACTCAGGCCGTCCTTGTCTGTACAGGGGATATGGATATGTCCCCTGATGCCAGTCCCAATACTTTGGGCAAATACAGACAGACACCTTTGATTAATGGAAAAGTGGCTCAGGCCTACAGGGACACTTGTGCCAGTGTCACCATGGTGACGCCTAACTTTGTGGACCCTGGACAGATCATGCTAGGTACCAGTTACCTAGTGACCAATGCCAGCAACGTCACTACCAATCACAGTATGGCAGTTGTTGATTTCTCCTGGGGAGGGGTAAGTGGCCCGAAAAAGGTTGTGGTTAGTTCAGACCTCCCCGTAGAATGTCTGTTGGGCAATGATTTGGAAACGTCACAATGGTCAGAAGTGGAGCAGAGGACTCACATGGAAATGTTAGGCTTGCCAGCACATGTCCTTGCTGTGACCAGGTCACAGGCCAAAAGGTGCCCCACTGAACAGGTGCTGGATCCTGGAAGAACGGACCAGACACCTTCCAAGAAGAGGAGCAGTAAGGGTAAGGCTTCGCCTTCCCCCTTGCCCCAGGTCGTGGATCAAGTCTCTGAGGAGGCTGACCTTAAAGAACTGAGGGAAACTGAGCCGAAAGAGCTTGAACCTGGTCAGGTTGAGTTTCTGGGCTCAGGGGGACCCTCCAGGGAAGACGTGGGGAAGGCACAGTTAGACTGCCCCTCCCTTGAACCCCTCAGACAGCAGGCTGCTGCTGAGGCTGCAGGGAACGCCACAGGTACCCACAAGGTGTACTGGGACGATGGACTCCTGTACTCCGAGGCAAGAGACCCCAAACCTGGTGCGACCAGGAGGCTGGTCATCCCCTTGTCTCTGAGAGGTTTCCTTCTTACCTTGGCCCACGAGATTCCCCTTGCAGGTCACTTAGGCCAGAATAAGACTTGGGACAGAATTGTTCCACACTTTCACTGGCCCCACATGTCCGAAGATACGAAGGAGTTTTGCCGCTCCTGTGTCACTTGCCAAGCCAGCGGTAAGTCAGGTGGCACGACAAAGGCCCCCCTCATACCACTACCGGTGGTGGGGGTACCCTTTGAACGAGTGGGGATCGACATTGTCGGACCAATGGAACCCCAGACAGCATCAGGGCACAAGTTTATACTGGTGGTGGTGGACCACGCCACTAGGTATCCTGAAGCTATTCCACTTAGGACCACTACAGCACCTGTGGTGGCACGGGCCCTACTTGGAGTGTTCTCCAGAGTGGGCTTCCCTAAGGAGGTCGTCTCAGACAGAGGTGCAAACTTCATGTCGGGATATCTGACTGCAATGTGGAAGGAGTGTGGTGTCAACTACAAGTTCACCACACCCTATCACCCACAATGCAATGGGCTTGTTGAGAGATTCAACAGGACCCTAAAAGGGATGATTCACGGACTACCTGAAAAGCTTCGGCGGAGATGGGATGTCCTGATACCCTGCCTCTTGTTCGCCTACAGAGAGGTCCCGCAGAAGGGGGTTGGCTACAGCCCTTTTGAGCTTCTGTTCGGACATCCTGTAAGGGGACCCCTTTGTTTGGTAAAGGAAGGATGGGAGAGACCTCTCAGAAAGCCGGCATCGAACATTGTGGACTATGTACTCGGTCTCCGCTCGCGGATGGCGGAGTACATGGAAAAGGCGTCTAAAAACCTTGAGGCGAGCCAAGAATTACAGAAAGCTTGGCACGACCAAAAGGCTGTCCTGACTGTGTACCAGCCTGGACAGAAGGTGTGGGTGCTGGAGCCGGTGGCCCCAGCAGCACTCAAAGACAAATGGTCTGGGCCCCACACGATCATTGAGCAAAAGGGAGAGGTCACCTACTTGGTAGACCTGGGAACTCCCCGGAGCCCCCACAGGGTGCTCCACGTAAACAGGCTCAAGGCATATGTCGACAGGGAGGGCATGGGCTTGCTCATGGCCACAGACGAGGGACAGGAGGAGGAGAGTGACCCTCTCCCGGACCTGCTCTCTCAGAACCCTGACGATAGGTCAGTAGATGGTATTGTCTTTTGTGGCAGCCTCTCTGGACATCAACAAAAGGATTGTAAACAGGTTCTTCAATCCTTTCGACATATGTTCTCTCTGACGCCCAGTCAGACCAATTGGTGTACCCATGAGGTCGACACTGGGGACAGTCTGCCCGTAAAGAGTAAAATCTATCGGCAACCTGATCATGTCAGAGACTGCATCAAGACGGAGGTGCAGAAAATGTTGGAGCTGGGAGTCATTGAACCCTCGGACAGCCCCTGGGCTAGTCCCGTAGTTCTCGTGCCGAAACCTCACACCCAGGGCGGTAAGAAAGAGATGAGGTTTTGCGTGGACTACAGAGGTCTCAATGCAGTCACTAAGACTGACGCCCACCCCATACCAAGAGCAGACGAACTTATCGACCGGTTGGCTTCGGCCAGCTACTTAAGTACGTTTGACCTGACAGCTGGGTATTGGCAAATCAGGTTAGCTGAGGAGGCCAAGCCCAAAACAGCATTTTCTACCCCGGGTGGGCACTATCAGTTCGTGGTAATGCCCTTTGGTTTGAAAAATGCACCTGCCACCTTCCAAAGGCTGGTGAATCGAGTTCTCACTGGGTTGGACGACTTCTGCGCGGCGTATCTGGACGATATCGCTGTCTTTAGCTCCACCTGGGAGGATCACCTGGTCCACCTGAGGAAAGTGTTAGAGGCCCTGCAAAAGGCAGGCCTCACTATCAAGGCCACTAAGTGCCAGATAGGGCAGACACAGGTTGTATACCTGGGCCACCTTGTAGGTGGAGGCCAGGTTCAACCATTGGAGAGCAAAATACAGGCCATCCAGGACTGGGCTCCTCCAACCACCCAGACTCAGGTTCGAGCTTTCTTGGGCCTGACTGGTTATTACCGGAAGTTTGTCAGAAATTATGGATCCATTGTGACCCCGCTAAACGACCTGACAAGTAAAAAGATGCCAAAAAAAGTTCAGTGGACAGCAAGCTGTCAGAAGGCATTCGATGACCTAAAGCAGGCCATGTGCACAGCACCTATCCTAAAGAGTCCAGACTACTCCAGACCATTCATTGTCCAAACAGACGCTTCGGAGCTGGGTGTGGGAGCTGTTCTATCTCAACTGAATTTTGATGGTCATGACCAGCCCATAGCTTTTATTAGCAGGAGGCTGACCCCCAGAGAGAAGAATTGGTCAGCTATTGAGAGGGAGGCCTTTGCTGTGGTTTGGGCCCTGAAGAAGTTGAGGCCATACTTGTTTGGCACTCACTTCAAGATTCAGACCGACCATAAGCCCCTCTTGTGGCTAAATCAAATGAAGGGTGAAAACCCCAAAGTACTTAGGTGGTCCATTTCCCTACAGGGGATGGACTTCACAGTGGAGCATAGACCTGGCACTGATCATGGCAATGCAGATGGGCTCTCCAGGTATTTCCACTTAGAGCAAGAAGACTCACCTGGTCAAGGTTAGCTTATTGTCCCAAAGTTTGGGGGGGGGTCATGTAGGAGAGTAGGGTCTGCAATCCTATGATCACCCAGATTTTTTGCTTTTGCTTCATTGGTTTATGACTTTCCCCGGCTGTGGGCCTGCCAATCAGACCCACAGCCTAGCTGTTCTCTCTCGAAATTAAACACATGTACATTAGGTGCATCCACCAGTTGGAACTGGGCCGCCTTGTCAGTCCCTGTCTCAGCATACCACAGGTATCCAGGGCATCGGTGTACCCAGGGCCTACCAGGGGCTGCAGCATGTATTATGCCACCCCTGGAATGGCCGCCCAAATCTGACACAACTGGCTGCACGACAGCTGGGGCAACGTGGTGTAATCACCCGTTGCTGTAGGTGTAGTATTCCTACACCTAACCCTAAAATGGGCACATGGATTCCTATCAGTCACTCCTATGGCAGGCCTTATCAATCCTGAAGGCAGAGTGCAGGGAATCATGTGGGACGGTGCTCTGGCGCGAGCTGAGCCCGTCGACGGCTTGCGGAACCAAGTCCTAATAGCCGTTCCATGGTGACGCGGGCCAACTACTTTTAAATGCATTATAATCCTCGCGGTTATTCGCTAACTTTGGCATCGCATCACCTACACATGTCAAGTAAGGTGTCATATGAATTGGAATACGAACCCCTCGCCGGTTCTGGCGACGGGGTTAGCATTCCCCCCTTTTAGAGGGGCACGACATGGAAGTAACCTTGAACCCCGGTTAAAGTTGACTCAAGCCTCAGCATCACAAAATGGATGCTGCCACCAGACACAAGTCTGACCTCCTGCTGCTGGGAGACCTTCCAGCGAGGGGAGCTTGGACAAAGGGTTTCCTGTCGAGGGCGGTGTTAGCACCATCCCAGACAGGGTTTGTGTATCCCAGGTAGGCAGGGCTGAAAGGAAGGTGATTGCCAGTGGCACCCAGGTGCTCACTGTGCATAGCCCGGCTCAAACCAGTTTCGGGGGCACACCAGCCCCTGAGCTGGGGCGAAGCCGGACAAAGGATAGGGGTGTAACCACCCCCCTCCTGGCTCCACCCATAGGTAGAACCTAGTCACGGGCCAGCCCCTTTTCATAGAATAAAGGTAGGAGCGAGTCCCCTTCCCAAATTGGATAATTCTGAATCTTGAACTACTTTCCACGAAAGGAACTCTTGACTATTTCTGAAGACTCTCCCTTGTGGCTAAGGAGTAGCCACCCTGCCCCAGCAGGCACCACCTAAGCGCTTGCGGTTTGCTGTAAGTCTCTCCTACGGATCAAGACTGCCCAGCTCGACGAGACCCGAGTTCCCTGCCATCTCTGACCTTTTACCTCCCTCATCAGCCCAGCTGAGAGCCGTAGGTGTGACGAGACTTGCGGGACCGGCCATCTTCAGAACCTGCACGGCGCTTAACTAGCACGCCCACCGAGGGACCCTCGAGTGAGTGCACCTAGGGTTTGAGAAGCCCTAACCCTGAGCAGCTCCAGCACCGAAGTCCACCTCCCCAGCATCCACGAGATCTGCGTGGGGGCCCTTCTGCTCCTTGCTGTTCACCGCGTTGTCCGATCACTCGCCGACCGGCTTGTGGCCCTCTTCACGACGCACCACGTTTGTTTCATAACTGGTCTGGTTGCTCCAGACTGGCCCTTGCTCCCCTTCAACAGAGGAGTACCTCGGACCCTCCTGGTCCACTCCAGACGCCATCTTGACTCCACCGCGTGGGTTGCCACTGCCAAGATCCGCTGCCCCATTCCTGGGCCCAGCCTCATCGACAGCAGACACCTGCGTGGGACAGCTCGCCCTCCCTCCTGGTCGCCGCCGCGCCTCCTGGTCCGAGGAACAGCCGAGTCCGACGCCATCCACTCACCTGGTCGAGGTGACTTCAGCCGGTACCCTCCTGGTGCCCACACGATCGCTGGCTAGCGGCTGAGAACTGAGTCCCCTCTGCTTTCAGGTTTCCTTCATCACCGATCCAGGCTTGGATCTCGCTGAACATCGACACTGGTCGCCTGCCAGCAACTCTTCTTTCAGGCTCCTGAGACTACAACGAGGACTTCCGACATCTTGCCGAACCTTCCACAGTCGCAGCCTCTGGGCTAGGTAACTCGAGCATTTCGGTGCTCCATCGCAGGTTCGCTTTACAAGTGTCCAGTTCCTTTTTCGTTTAGTCCCACTGATCGGATCACTCCGGAATCAGTAACTTTAGACTTTCTAACTTCCCCCCTTCCACTTACAGTGTAATGGTTTCGTGCCCTCGGGCATTTGTGTAAATTGTGCAACCAGAAGTATTTTCCTAAGAGTTTTGTATTGTGCTTAGCTCCCTGACTCATAAAGAGCCAGGGTAGTCTTGTTATAAATAAATATCCTTTATTTTCATAACAACTTGTGTGGTGTCCTTTCACTTGGTGTTCAAGGGGTATATGTGATGGTAAACAGCTGGCTTAACACGCCCTCTAGAGTTTAGCCTAAGACTGCTCGTATCCACGCTACTAGGATAGCTGGTCTATAAGGTTGACTTACAACCAATCATCAATAAGGGTTGTTTGGAATGATACACAGTGATCACTAGAATAGTGAGCACTACATATCAGGCCAACTTCTCACACATATGACATGCAACTATGACACATAGATATTCAAGGTGGAATCCAAAACTGTCTGTACGCACCGCGGTGCCCGAGCAACTTTGGGTGATGCCTGGAGGAGCTGTCCTATGCAGCTATAGAGTGACCACAGCGCCTTCGGCCTGGTCACCCCCACGCTCCTGTGCCTGCTGCCGCTCCCGCTGCACCAGCCTCCCGAGGGCCGCCGAGCCCACACCTGCTTCCCGCTGCACCAGCCTCCCGAGGGCCGCCGAGCCCACACCTGCTTTTCCCGCCGCCCCAGCCTCCCGAGGGCCGCCGAGCCCACTCCTGCTTTTCCCGCCGCCCCAGCCTCCCGAGGGCCGCCGAGCCCACACCTGCTTTTCCCGCCGCCCCAGCCTCCCGAGGGCCGCCGAGCCCACACCTGCTTTTCCCGCCGCCCCAGCCACCCGAGGGCCGCCAAGCCGGCTCCAGCGTTTCCCGCCGCCCCAGCCCGTGGCCCCGCCCCCCGACAGCCGATTGGATCGCGCTCCCGCCTCCCCGCAGACCCTCCCGACCGGCTCCCTTCTTAAGGGGAGCCAGACCAAGATCTAGGGAGTGACCACAGCGCCTTCGGCCTGGTCACCCCCACGCTCCTGTGCCTGCTGCCGCTCCCGCTGCACCAGCCTCCCGAGGGCCGCCGAGCCCACACCTGCTTCCCGCTGCACCAGCCTCCCGAGGGCCGCCGAGCCCACACCTGCTTTTCCCGCCGCCCCAGCCTCCCGAGGGTCGCCGAGCCCACACCTGCTTTTCCCGCCGCCCCAGCCTCCCGAGGGCCGCCGAGCCCACACCTGCTTTTCCCGCCGCCCCAGCCTCCCGAGGGCCGCCGAGCCCACACCTGCTTTTCCCGCCGCCCCAGCCTCCCGAGGGCCGCCGAGCCCACACCTGCTTTTCCCGCCGCCCCAGCCACCCGAGGGCCGCCAAGCCGGCTCCAGCGTTTCCCGCCGCCCCAGCCCGTGGCCCCGCCCCCCGACAGCCGATTCGATCGCGCTCCCGCCTCCCCGCAGTCCCTCCCGACCGGCTCCCTTCTTAAGGGGAGCCAGACCAAGATCTAGGGAGTGACCACAGCGCCTTCGGCCTGGTCACCCCCACGCTCCTGTACCTGCTGCCGCTCCCACTGCACCAGCCTCCCGAGGGCCGCCGAGCCCACACCTGCTTCCCGCTGCACCAGCCTCCCGAGGGCCGCCGAGCCCACACCTGCTTTTCCCGCCGCCCCAGCCTCCCGAGGGCCGCCGAGCCCACACCTGCTTTTCCCGCCGCCCCAGCCTCCCGAGGGCCGCCGAGCCCACACCTGCTTTTCCCGCCGCCCCAGCCTCCCGAGGGCCGCCGAGCCCACACCTGCTTTTCCCGCCGCCCCAGCCTCCCGAGGGCCGCCGAGCCCACACCTGCTTTTCCCGCCGCCCCAGCCACCCGAGGGCCGCCAAACCGGCTCCAGCGTTTCCCGCCGCCCCAGCCCGTGGCCCTGCCCCCCGACAGCCGATTGGATCGCGCTCCCGCCTCCCCGCAGACCCTCCCGACCGGCTCCCTTCTTATGACGTCCCCAGAGCGACCGCGCAGCGGACGCGCGCAGCGGGAGCACCGATTGAGCGCCGAAGGTGCGCCAAAGGTAAGCCCGTCTGCGCCCGTCCGCGACCGGATCGCGCCCAGCGCCAGGACCCCTGGCCCACGAGGACCCCGACCGACCCGCCTGACGTACACCGCCGCCACCCTCATCGCACTCAACACCGGCCGATTCCCAGGATGGTACCGAGCCACACCACGACGCACCCACGGACCCTTCAGCTGCCACGCCTGCAAGTTCACCTGCATCCGGACCTGCCTCGCACCAGCACCCGCCAAGGCGAACACCAACAGCACCCACCTCAAGTGCATCCTGCTCAACACCCGCTCCGTCCACAGACACGCCATCGAACTCTGGAACCTCCTAGACGCCACAGCCCCGGACGTTGCCTTCCTCACAGAGACTTGGATGAACGCCTCTTCAGCTCCCGACATCGCCATCGCCATCCCAGAGGGCTACAAGATCACCCGGAGGGATCGCACCGCCAACCAGATGGGAGGAGGCATCGCCATCATCCACAGGAACACCATCCGTCTCACGACCAGCACCGACAACACCCTGACCACTGCCGAACACCTGCATTTCCAGATCCACACCGACCCGAAGACCACCCTCAGAGGCACCCTGATCTACCGACCTCCGGGACCACGCACCCAATTCAGCGAGGACATCGCCGACTTCGTCAGCCCGCATGCCCTCCCCTCCGCTGACTACATCCTCCTGGGGGACCTCAACTTCCACCTGGAGAACAACAACGACCGCAACACCAGCACCCTGCTCGACAACCTCGCCAATCTTGGACTCAAGCAGCTGGTGTCCACCCCCACCCACCTCGCCGGACACACACTCGACGCAGTCTTCTCTTCCTGCACAGACATCGACTTCAGCCACGCCACAGAGCTTCAATGGACGGACCACAGCTGCGTCCACTTCACCTTCAAAAGAACGACGACCCACCACCACCAGCAACAGGCTGCCCGCAGAAGCTGGAACAAGATCACAGCCGACCAGCTCGCCACCTCCCTGAGCCAGCACCCTCCTGCCAGCTCAGCGAACCCCAGCCAGGCCGCCGACAACCTCACGAAGTGGATCAGCAACTGCGCGGACGAGCTCGCCCCGCTGAGGACCCCGCCCAGCAGACCCGGCAGCAAGAAAGCCCCATGGTTCACCGACGAACTCAAGAGCTCCAAGAAGAACTGCCGAGCCCTCGAGAAAGTCTGGAGAAGGGAACCTACACCGGACAACAGGACCTCCTTCAAGCTTGCCACCCGGAAGCACCACCAGCTGATCCGCGCCGCCAAGAAAACTGCATTCAAGGACCAGCTGGACAACAACGCACACAACTGCAAGGAACTCTTCAACATCGTGAAAGAGCTATCCAACCCCAGCGCAGGAAACAACGACATCACCCCATCGCAAGACCTCTGCAACTCCCTCGCCTCATACTTCCACAACAAGATCGCGGACATACACAACAGCTTCAACAACCAACCAACGCACACCACGACCGAACAACCACCCCCCACCACCACCCTCCACGCCTGGACCCCGATCAGCACCGAAGACACCATCCGCACGATGAACTCCATCCACTCCGGATCACCGACCGACCCCTGCCCTCACCACGTCTTCAACAAGGCCGACGCTGTCATCGCACCCCACCTGCGAGACATCATCAACACATCCTTCGACACCGCCACCTTCCCCGAGAGCTGGAAGCACGCCGAACTCAGCGCTCTACTCAAGAAACCCACAGCGGACCCCACCGAACTCAAGAACTACCGCCCCATCTCGCTCCTCCCGTTTCCAGCCAAAGTCATCGAGAAGACCGTCAACAAGCAGCTGGCCGCCTTCCTCGAGACGAATGGATCCCTCGACCCCTCACAGTCTGGCTTCCGAGCCAACCACAGCACCGAGACCGCCCTCATCGCCGCCACCGATGACATCCGAGCCCTGATGGACAACGGAGAAACAGCGGCCCTCATCCTCCTAGACCTCTCCGCGGCATTCGACACTGTCTGCCACCGCACCCTAGTACAGCGCCTCAGCAACGTCGGAATCCAGGACAAGGCTCTGGAATGGATCATCTCCTTCCTCGACGGAAGAACACAGAGAGTCCGCCTACCACCGTACAAGTCAGAGGCCACCGAAGTCATCTGCGGCGTCCCCCAAGGATCCTCGCTGAGCCCCACCCTCTTCAACGTCTACATGAGCCCCCTCGCGGCCATCGCACGCCAACACAACCTCAGCATAATCTCCTACGCCGACGACACCCAGCTGATCCTCTCCCTGACCAACGACCCCGCCGCCGCAAGAGCCAACCTGCACGAAGGGATGAAAGAGGTAGCCGAGTGGATGACGACCAGCCGCCTGAAACTGAACTCAGACAAGACGGAGGTCCTCATCCTGGGCTCTTCACCCTCCGCCTGGGACGACTCCTGGTGGCCTCCCGCCCTGGGCACCGCACCCAAACCGACAGACCATGCACGCAACCTGGGCTTCATCCTGGACTCCTCCCTCTCCATGACCAGACAAGTCAACAACGTCTCCTCGGCGTGCTTCAACATCCTACGCATGCTACGGAAGATCTTCTGGTGGATCCCCACCGAGACCAGGAAGACCGTCACCCAGGCCCTCGTCACTAGCCGACTGGACTACGGCAACGCCCTCTACGCCGGTACCACCGCCAAGCTCCAGAAGAGACTCCAGCGGATCCAGAACGCCTCAGCCAGACTCATCCTCGACATCCCACGAACCAGCCACATCTCCGGACATCTGAGAGACCTACACTGGCTCCCCGTCAACAAAAGAATCACCTTCCGCCTCCTCACCCACGCACACAAAGCCCTACACGACCAAGGCCCGAGCTACCTCAACAGCCGAATCAACTTCTACGCTCCCAAACGCCACCTCCGTTCAGCCAACCACGCCCTCGCCGCGGTCCCCCGCATCCGAAGAGCGACTACAGGAGGAAGGTCCTTCTCCTACCTGGCCGCCAAGACCTGGAACTCCCTCCCGACCGACCTGCGCCTGACCCAAGACCACCTCTCCTTCAGGAAGAAGCTGAAGACCTGGCTGTTCGAGCAGTAGCGGCACCCCCCCTACCCCCAGCGCCTTGAGACCCTACGGGTATGTAGTGCGCTCTAGAAATGTCTTTGATTGATAGAGGAGTTTGGCTCTGGTTCACCCCTTGGCCGCCACCTACCCAGCCGGACATCGGACATTGTTTTCCTCGTCTCCACGTTGTGTTTCTTTTCCCTCCCCCACCTCCTCCCTCCGTGATTCTTTGTCTGCCTTCCCTTTTCCAGCCTGACTCTCCTGTGTCACCTGAAGTACTTTCCCCCTTACCGTTTTTTTTCCTAATGTTATGCTATGCTTTTGTAATTCATGTAACTTTTGTAACTCCAACAACTGATGTAACAATGGTCTGAAACAATGTCCTACTTCATGTAAAGCGCTCTGATACCTCCGGGTCTAGCCAGCGCTATATAAAATTTTTCAAACAAACAAACAAACAAGGCGGAATCTATCATGTGTTTTAGTGGTTCATGACAATAATTGAACTTTTTCACAAAAAAGATAACTTCTTGATTTATGTAAATTTAAATTATTTTTCAAGAAGGCAAAGCTGGTATTTAATAGCAAAACGTGTCTGCTTTCATAAACTGACAAGCTGATATTTTGGAGACAAATGACTGAATTTATTTAAAGCTGAAATTTGAGTGGTTAAAGGGCCCACTTGGGAAAGCCAACCCCGAACACACCTCTTTCACTTTGGTGTGCTTGCTGTACTCACTTCCTTCTTCAACTTGGTTCTCAGCTTTTCGTTCCACCACTTTTAGAATTCACCAGCTGCCACTGGTGCATGCGCAGCAGGCCCCCGACCTGAGAACTCCTGACTGAATCCGGAGCGTGGGGGGGCCCCTCCATATTCTTTGCAGGGGGGCCCCCTCAAGTTTCGTTACGCAACTGCACGTGTGTCGTCCCTGGGGCACGATGTGCCTTGCAGCCTTCCGTTGCCTCACTCTGCGGCCTTAAACCGTTGGTACCCCACCCAGCCACAAGCTGTGCCAGGCACTGCCCAGGGCAATGCCCGGCTCCACCTCTCCAGCCACAAACTCTAGGAACAATGTACACTGATGTGTTACAGCCCGCGGCGCCCTGGCAGCGGCCGCTGTCACCGTGTTTAAAGTGCAGCACGTGTCCCAGTGGGTAGAGAGCCCCGACACGAGGCTTTCTACGAGTTTATGCTTCTGTGCAGCGGAAAGTGTGGCTTGATTGCGCATATCTCGATAGATCGTGCGGATTCTTGGCGGTGGACCCACCGTCTTCGCAGCCATTGCCTTTAGGTGGTCGTTTCGCTCACTTGTTCAGTCTGCGGTGCAAAGTGAGCTCTGCGCGGCCGAGGTGACCGGGCCTCGGTAATGCTTGGTTTACTGACAACAGAGCTTGAAAACACAGACACAGCTATAGACCGGTGTTTCTGGCCTCTGATGTCAACAAAAACGTGTTAACTTGGCGATTTGTCATGCTAATGTAAGCGCTGAAGACGCCAGAATATAGTGCCGAGCCCCCCCCCCCTTCCCTTCAGCAGCAGAAAACTGCATCATGAATGATATAGGTCCAGGGGCCATATAACGTACCGTGGCGGCCCCCGACAACAGACAGCCTGCACTCAGATCCCATGCCCCCCTCCCACCGGTGACTCCGAGGCGGCTGCCCACCTGCCAGGCCCCCCCTCGCGCAGCACTGCGCCAGGCTCTCTCGCAGCAGCAGTTTCCCACTGCGGACCCCCGACCAACATGAAATGCGTGGGCTTTTCTGGACGGCAAGCTGCTTTCTTTGAAAACCTCTCTCTTTAAAACGTGTTCATTTCATTAGAGCAACCTAGAATAACACAGCGCAGTTACTGCTGAAAAGGGACATTTAAACTAGGACTTCTCGTCTCGCGTCTCCAAATGCGCGCATTCAACGGAGGCACAACAGATATACGCGATCGACACACATTCACACCCAGTGGGAGAATAGATGAAAACTTCCCCTCACACACAGCTCACCGATATTGCCCTCACACATTTCTGCATTAAACATCCCTTTCCTTCTTGCAGGCATCCTTCACGAGCGACTATACTGGACAGGAGTAGATCCAGACTATATGATGCTTTACTTGCAAAAGTGCGCCAAATTTGCACCAGTGAATTTCTGCTCATGGATTACTCAGGGAGATGTTCCCTTTCCAAATGCATATGTAACTGTTATAAGTAATTCATGCTATGAAAACCCAGGCTGCGTGATACTTTACTTGAAAAAGTGTGCCAGTTTCCACCTGTGAATTTCAGCTACTGGAGTATTTGAGGCGATGTTACCTTTCCAAATGTTATAACTACAAAATAGAAAACCTATGGTCCAAGTTTCAAAAATCAGAAAGCAAGCGAGTACTTTTACTAGTGAAAATGAATCCCATCAGCCACCTGGGTAGCAACCCACATCATCTGGGATCCAGTAGCCTTGACTGTGCCCTCCAGAAAGAACAAGGCAACAGCATAAACGGGCAACTAGAATCCTACTCACGGTTTAAGATATTGTATCTACCATAGTACAAAAAGGATGTGGTTTATTTGTTAGTGGTGGTGAGAAAAGCAGTGCAGTGAAAAAGTGAATATTAAAATCATCTACTGAAACAGATATAATGCTTTATTGGTTCTGTTTGAGTGACGAAAATAAAACCAGTGCAAGAGCTGTTTTTAAAAAATAACTGCTCAAGTCCAGTTGGAAAAAAGGTCTACATGTTTCAGCCTCTGGATTATGTGGAAATCCGGCTTTCGTCAGGACCTAAGAACTTTTGCTACTGCTATGTGTTGATGTGTAAAACCCAAATGTGAAAAAAACACAGTGAATGAAAATTATACAACCTCCCCTTCCTGCTCTACTAAAGATCGGGGTACCAACGGACAGAGCGGGGCCTCATTTCCCAGAGCGGATGCCTGGTGAGGAGAGGAGCGCCCCCGTATAGTGACGGGAAATGGACGAACACTCCTGAAAAAGTCAAAAAAGAGTGTTGAATGATATAATCTGCAACCCAAGTAGGTTGTATAATTTTCATTCACTGTGTTTTTTCACCTCTTGCACTGGTTTTATTTCGTATAAACCACATCCTTTTTGTACTACGGTAGATACTATGGGGCAGATTTATATCGGACTTGCGCCACTTTTACGCCGCCGTTGCGTCACTTTTGTGACGCAGCGGCGGCGTAAACCCTGCGCCATGTTGCGCCCCATTTACAACGTGACGCATCTAGGGAGATGCGTCACGTTGTAAAGCTTGCGCCACATGTGGGCGTACCTGCACAGGTGGGGGCGTTTCGGTGCAGGAACGCCTCCGAAAAGTGGCTGAGTGAAATCTACAAGATTTCGCTCAGTCACTTTTCCGGTCATGCTGCGTCAAAACCCTGCGCCTGCTTGAAGCAGGCGTAAGGATTGACGCAGCATTGTAATGATAGGGCACCCCCGAGCCTTGCTGGAGCTGCGTCACGCTTGCGACGCAACTCCAGCAATGCGCCAACCTTCCGCCATCAGATGCGTCACGCATCTGTTTATCCTTGCGCCACGATGCGCTGCATTGTAAATGCGGCGCATCTATTGTGGCGCAAGGGTAAACTTTCGTGACGCATCTTTCCTGGCGCATCCCTGCTGATTTGCAGGGATGCGCCAGGAAACATAAATCTGCCCCTATATCTTAAACCGTGAGTAAGATTCTAGTTGCCCGTTTATGCTGTTGCCTTGTTCTTTCTGGAGGGCACAGTAAAGGCTACTGGATCCCAGATGATGTGGGTTGCTACCCAGGTGGCTGATGGGATTCATTTTCACTAGTAAAAGTACTCGCTTGCTTTCTGATTTTTGAAACTTTGACCATAGGTTTTCTATTTTGTAGTTATAACATATTTAGAATTAGGCGGTTAGAAACCTATTGGTCTATAAATATTTTCCCCTGGACCCCTTTTGATGTATCTGGTAGATTTTAGATATATCTAGTTATTGAACCTTTCCAAATGTACATTTAAATTATGCAAGTAATCCAGGCAGTGACAGAGAGCAACAACGCTTTCCATCTAAAGGCAAAGTAACATGATGAATACTTTGAATGTCGGTGCAAAATGCGCCGTGCGCCGCGCCCATACTCCTTCTCTGCCACTTACAATGCAAGATAATACTTTATATCTGTCTGTACCGACTTAATCATTTTATTATTTTCTCTTCACCTGCTCTCCCAATCTGTACTATCTATCACATCTTTCGTCTTCTCAACCACCTCCCCCCTTTTGTACTTTTATTCCCAATGTTGCATCTCTGGCATCTCTCCTTCTTTCTCTTTCACTGCTTTCTTATCTCACTTGCCTCAACTAAATTTCGATCTCTGACTTTTACATTAAAAACAGAGCTTTGGACTGTACAATTTCCCGCTGAAAGGCCATATTTCTCTCCATGTGTTCCCATACCTGGTGTGTCATGCAGTTTGGTGCTTACTTTTCCTCCATGTAAAAGAACATTAGATGTTTCAGCACCCAGGCTAATGTGCTGCATAGCTAAATACATATAAGGTGCCAAAGGCGAGACCAATCGCATTGCAAATGCTTGTTTAGTTTTGTGGCCTTTGGTCTAAAGATACAGGGGTTAGAAGCATGGTTTAGGTGTTTATTTTATCTGTAGAGAATCAGGAAATATCTAAATCATATTTGATTTTTTGGCTACGTTTGAGTCTTTTACTGATAGGAAAAATGTAGGTTTCATAAGAATCTTTGCCAATATGTACCATCATATTTACCCACAGAGAATGGATAAAAAACCCTCGATACATCAGCCCCCCTTTCTAGTGAGTCAGTATTGATAGTAGGTGAATTGCCAAACACCGCAGGCTTTAATCATTCAATGCAAGGTATAGTGACAGGTATATGTGAAAAGAGTGCAGTCACAAAGCATCTGGGATACTGGTGAAAACATGACACTAGACTTTTGGAAAACATGGAACACAGTGTCTCTTGGAATGCTGCTCCAAAAAGTTCTTACCACGTTCAACAAAGAATGGAGTGATATTGTTTGTATTTGCAGTGATTCAGCTACGTATATGAAACAGTTGTGTGATGACCTCTCAAAATCGATACCGGAGCTGAAGTGCTTCCCTGTAAGAGATCCTTGCCACTTGCTGGATGGTATGCGGAAAGCATCTTTACAATCTTCAGAGTTAATGAGGAATGCTATTGACTTTTTAGTCCATTCTGGTGCACAGTTTTGTTATGCACAGAAACTAAAAGGCAAATATTTATCATTTTGTGCTTTGTGTGGCATCAAAGAAAGAGTCATCCCAACTGTGTCACTTAGCTGGTGATTCTCAGTCCAAGGGGCCCTGAATGCTACATTATCCATGTTGTAACTGTTTACATAACTTTTGCTGAGTGATGATGCAAACAGCAAGAAATGTGAGGATCTTTGGTCACATAATGATTTGAAAAAAGGTACACTCTACTGCATTCTTAGATTTTTACAGGAAAGCATGGCTGCTGTAGTGGACATGATAAACAAACTAGGGTCTGAAAACACCCTTGTCTACCCAGTGTTCACCATAATTCATGTTGATGCGAAACATCTGCTTGAGAGTAAGCTGGGCGACACTTTTGGTGACTTTGGCCTGCAACATGTTCCATGTTAGAGTGCGTGCCACTTGGTAAGCAAAGAAACGTTGAGGATCAATTCAGGAACTTTTATTTTACAATGTATGAGAAATAGCCCTTCACCAACCATGGCATTTGAAGTCAATGAAGCCTCACTGTGGTACTCTGCACAAGTTATAGATCCCTTCCATAAAGGGACATTTTCTCCGGAGTTTCAAAAGTGCGGTTTCATTTTTGACAGCTTCAATAACTCTGAGGGCATATGTGCCCAGTCCAGCACATATGTTGCAGAACGTGTTACAGAGAATCACAATCTTCAGGTGCACCAGTATTGGCATGGAAAGCTAGGACAGTGGCCTGAGTTATGTGCTGGCTATTTTGGTGTTGCTCGTCTCAAGTGCCAATGTTGAGAGGGCCTTTTCCCAGATAAAAGTTTACATAGGAAGGAAAGAGTGAGCGTGCCTGACCAAAGACTGACTGAAGAAGTATTATATGGTGTACTACGATAAGTTTAATTTGTAAAAATGTATTTGGACCTCATATACACTGTACGTACACTGTCTATATACTATGCACTATCAGTGCAGAAAGAAAGCAATAATAAAAGCAAAAAGTTCCATAAACACTAGAAAAACACTGTTTCTGTTTTTAATGGAGCGAACATGTCTAACCACTGATAACCACTTTTTTTTAAGGTATTGAAATCACTTGAAAACACTGGAAAAACCCAACCAGAATTTACCAAAAACAGAAACTGAAAAAAGAAAGCCTATTTATATATATACACCTTGTGTGGTTTCCCTTTCATTTGGTCATTCAAGAGGTTATAATCTGGTAAACCAAGCTGCTTTACACTCCTTCAAGACTTGGCCTGAAGGCTGCTCTCCCTAGCTACCAATAGGATAGCTTTCAATAAAGGTTATCTTTAACCTAATCATCAATAAGGGTTGTTTGGACTGGTACAAGGTGCCCACTATAACTAGTGGACAGCATATACCAGGCCAACTTCTCACCACAGGAGTCACAGGGCTTGAAGCCGATCCGACGATGGGACAGCCCTCGTGCTACTAGGAGTCGAAGACTCAAAAAAGAATTCGACAAGGTTTATAGTCAAAAAGTGACTAAGGGACTCCCTTTAGATCTGTGCTGGCTGGCGTGGAAAAAGAAAGAACTGACGTTAGTGCACAGGGACGGTGTTTAAATGGACACCGCGACATCCCAGCTACCACGACGCCGACCGTGGAGTCGACCGACGCCACCTACCAAAGCGCAGAGGTATTGCTATGAAAAAATTTCTCCGGAACCAGTGACGCCTGGGGGTAATTCTAAGGTAAGGAAACTATAACTACGGTCTCTTTCAGATTCTAAAATTTGTGAACTACAACGTCCCTCCCTCTCGTACACCTCTGAAGCCATCACTACACACTACAACACATCGAACTTGGATGTTCTCGATCAATTGGCCTCACCTAAACTAAAACAATTGAGATCTTCAAAATCCAAATCGTGGTTTAATGCTGATTTAAACTGCGAAAGAAGACTGCTTAGACAAGCGGTAAGGACATGGAGACAAAACCCCTCAACAAAGCACCTAGCATTGCTTAGAACTACCAGGCTCTCATACAAGAAACAGCCTCTTTCTTCCGCAACCAATTGGACCTTGTAAAGAATCGACCCAGGGAGCTCTTTAACATCGTCAACCGCCAAACCACGCCTTCGCCCCATCAAGTTATAATCGCCATAAATGAACGCAGTGAAGAAATTGCTAGCTTTTTCTCTGACAAAGTTGCAAAAATTGAGCAATCCTTCTTACAAGTCTCCACTCTCCCCAACGTCCTCACCTCCTGCAGCAACCCACCTCTGCTCACGGCAGCTATTCCACCATATCCCACTTGTGACCAAGCAAACTCTAAAGACACTAAAGGCTACCTTAGTCACTCCAAACGGAAAAATAACACCAACTGGGCTGACTTCAAACCCATGTCTGACTCGGAAGTCTCCAATATAATCATAACTTTAAAGCCTGCAGCCCACACCATGGAACCCCTCCCATCCAAAAAGGTCAAAAATCTCAACCACATCATTGCCCTGTTCTGGACTCTAATCATCAACTCTTCTCTCTCCACGGGTTGTGTTCCAATTTCCCTCCAACAGATCACACCCATTCTCAAAAATCCCAAGGCTGACCTTAATGATTTCAACAAACTTGGACCTATCTCCAACCTCCCGTTCGTAGCCAAAACATTGGAAAAATGTGTCTTGCAACAACTCAATCAGAATATACACAAATTCTCCCTCCTTGACACCTTCCAATCCGGTTCCAGGAAAGGTTGTAGTACTGAAACTGCCATGCTCAATATATCTGATGACATCCACAGATCCTTAGACGAGGGAGATGCTTGCCTTCTTATACTGCTTGACCTATCTGCGGCTTTCGATACCATTAATCACCCAGGCCCTACTTGAATCTTTGAAGTTTCGCTTTGGTATCAACGGCAACGTCCTTAAATGGTTCACATCATTCCTACAACACCGTTCGCAATAGATCAAAATCAACTCACGTCTATCAAAACTCACACGGCTCTCTTGGCGTGCCGCAGAACTCTATTCTCTCCCCCTCTCTTTTCAATCTCTTCATGGAACCCCTTACGATCATCTTGAAGGAAGCAGGGATAAAATATCACCTTTATGCTGATGACACTCAAATTTACTACAAAATCAAATCACCCAGTGTAATTCGACATCTTAATGCCACTCTGAACAAGATACATTCTTGGTTTCACTCTAATCACCTAAAGCTAAACACCAAAACAGAAATAATTCTATTCTCCTCCACATGCAACCATCTTCCGAATCACAAATGGATCAGCGACCTAAACGCTCTAAATTGCGCTCTCATTCCACCCAATTCCACTAAGTCCCTGGGCTTCTGCTTAGACAACATGTCAATGAAAGAGCACATTACAATCTCGGCCAAAGGAGCGCTTTAAGCACTAAAGCACCTCAAGAAGCTTGAATCATTCATCCCCGCGGATGATTTCAAGATTGTGGTTCAATCTCTGGTTCTCTCCAAACTAGACTATGGAAATGTCATTATAACTGGGACGCCAAAATCTCACCTCGCCCCCCTCAGATCAGTTTTAGACATGGCAGCCCGGCTCATTACTGATGTCAAACAATTTGAACACATCACTCCTGCTCTCAAGAGCCTCAACTAGCTTCCTATCAAAGAAAGATGTACTTACAAGTCTGCCTGTATCAGCCACAAAGCCCTTCACTCTCATTCACCAAACTACTTAGAAAACAGGCTCTTGAAAGCAGGGCTTTGTAGATCGCTAAGAAGCTCCAACACACTCTTGATCATACCCAGTGCTTTAAGTGGGAAAAAAAAACTGGGGGTGCTCTAAAAGGGGCGTGGTTAATGTCTTGAAGGGGCGTGGCCTATCTGAGTAGGGGCGTGGTCTAAATCAAAATAACTAGCACTGTGTGCTTAAGAAAATCATGAAGTCGCATCCAGCAAAGGATAATAAAATAGGCAAAAAGGTATATTTATTAAGTATAACCCATAAAAATACCAAACACTTTAAAAAACATGTAAAGAATATTTATATTACTTAGAAATCTATTGCAGGATTCCCCAAAACCCTCGAAGATATTCAGTGTGTTTGTTTTGCTGGGGTTTCTCACAACAATTTTCTTCAGCAGACCTTCTACCTTTTGCAAGCCAACTCTTTACATACAGCTTTGGGTCAAATGTTTCAAATGGAGGACCATTGAGTTTTATCCATAGGCATGAAGATTTTTCCATTTTCTTTCACACACGGCCAGATGACATAAATTGAGGATTTCTTAACTGTGACCTTTATCTGTCACATGGCTGTAGTCCACAATTATATACTTTAACTCCTGTCAATATTTTAGTAGGAGGACACACACAATTTTCTTTTGTTAAATTCAATTCATGCTAGATGTGACATTAATTTTTGTAAAATTACAGTTTATGAATCTTATCCTTTTTCAGCTCAGTCCAAATGGACTTCAGTACCACCGCCATCGAATCGGGGAATGGGACCGCTGGCCTTCAAGGTGGAGGCCCCACGATAGGCATTACAATGCGACTGCCACTACGGTGTTCGCAGTGCCTATCTTTTACATTGCAGCAGGTGCTGCTGGCTGCATCATCCGCCGCAAAGTAAAAAAAAAAGGAACATGTTAAATATATCGGTGCCTGCCACATGGTTCAGTAATATGTTGTGGGGCATCATAGATGCCCCCCAGGACCCATGTCTGAGGGCCAGGGGTAAAGGGGCCTGCTACGGGCCCCCAATGTCCCTTTCGCCAGCATTTCCATGGCAGGTGAACCGCCATTGATAAGCTGGCGGCTAAGGGACATCGTAATCCCTGCTGCAGTGCATGGTAGGCACCACCAGCATTGTAGGAACCACGAGCCCCTCCACCACACCGGCGGGCTCAAGAAGCCCGTCGGGTGCGTGGTGGTTGGTCTGTCCGACCGCCAGGTAACCACCCGCCATTGTAATATGGCGGGCTGTGACGCAGTCACCAATGGCAGTGGGACCGCCACCGACGGGGTGACGTGGTGGTCCCACAGCCATTATAATCACCCCCTAAGTTTGGTGTGCATGCAAATCCTACATTGCCAACCCCTGGCAAGTTGCACTGCTAGTGCTGGAAAAAGGCCAATGGAGGTACCAATGGGTGAGGTGGACTGGCCTCAAGGGTCTTGTGACCTTAGTGACAGATTCACTGTCGATCTAGGATGTGCTTCTTCATATGCCTGCCCGTAAGACTGGAATTGAACTGCAGTATGGATTGTGGTGGACAGGTCCACCTGCGGGTGCTAAGACACCTGGGCTTCTAAGGTCTATCGGGCCTTCTAAGGTGTAGCATCGGAATAAGCTCTGTCAGGAGTGTGGTATGGTGAACTGGTCATGAAGGTCTGAACATGGTTCTCCAGTTCCAAATTCAGCAGCTCTGGCCAGAGTGCCACATTCTCTCCCACACTGAACACCATACTGCCCCACTGAGAGAAACTCGCACTGCCTTCAGCACAACTCAATTGTGCTGCGACTAAATTCAAATTATGCACTAAGCAACAGTAAAATGCTGCCTGAAAAAAAAGGAATAACACCCTGGAAAAAGCAAACACTCATAGGGAATGCATGAATAAGCAAAGCATGCGAACTGTAATCAGAAAAAAACATGGTTACATTAACGGTTTTAAACTCATTATTCAGAAATCAGTAAGTGATTTTGCCTGAAAAGTTCAAGACATGGCTACTGGACCAGGAAGGGACCCCTTTCAATGTCCATTGCTTATATCCTTTCAAAATGTATGCAGTTTGGTTTAAAAAAGACCACATCCCCAAACACAGAGCCGCATTTTATAAGCTAAAATAATTAAAAAGTTGGAAACGATCATATTAAACGTTTCCACTCTACCCATCAACCAGGTATTGCAGTCCCTTTAGGAATGGCGCACTTACCCACCCTGGGAAAACAATGTTGTTCAAAGAAAGAAGATAAAAAGAAACTAGCGCTTTCACTGGCAAACTCTGTAAAGTGGTGCTAATGTGTGTGGGTGTAAATAACAGTCTGGCCTGTCTGCTGTCCCCTCTGTATTGCTTTATTTAGGTATTTAACTATTTTTTCTCTCCATTCCGAGGTTTTTCTTTTCAATCGAAAACGGTCAGAAAATGAGGACATTTACAGCCAAAGTGTTCAGCCTTTTTTGGATCAATTTCACAGGGGAACAAATAAAGAAAAGGAGAGGCAAGAGAGAGTACCTTAAGAGCTGCCTCTTGAAATCAGCACGTAAGCAGGAGCGAGACAGAGACAGAAAGAGATGGAGGAATAAAGAGAGGAGGGCAGCCGCCAGAGGCAGGTCAGGAGTAGTGGACACGGTCCTTGCCATGAAGGAAAAGAGACAGCGTTTATTTTTTCTCCGTTCTCTGCCCTTCCCAGAACGGCTGAGCCTTCCTGCAGCATAACAAAAGGCAGAGGGCGGGTGGCCTCTGACTCCAGGCAGGTCAAGTGCAGGGCCATTAGGTAGCGCTTTCACGTGCTAATGGGCCTGTGATAACAGAAGGGAGAGGGGAAATTCCTTTGTCCCCTCGTCACCCCCACCCTTGTCCCCCGTGTCCCCCCCACTCCAAAATCTGGGGGGGATATATCCCCCGCGTCCCCCACACTTCCTACGCCCATGAGTGCAGCAACAGTGGGCAGAGTCTGAGCACCGGCAGTTTTTTTTTGGGCCCTCAAAACGGGTCTGAAAAAAAAAAAAAAAAAAGAACGGACTACCTTTAGTAGCCACGAAAATAGAGCCCGATAGAGACCTGTTTCGAGGGCCCCAAAAAAAAACTGCCGGTGCTCAGACCCGGACAGACCCGGCCCACTTAAAGCCCTGATCATACCTCCCAATCAAAAAGGAATATGCTACTTACCAGTATGCATCTGTTCTTGGCATGTAGAGCTGCAGATCTACACACTATGCATAGATCGCCATCTGGTGTTGGGCCCGGATGTTTGCACTTGTTTTTGTCTTGGTTAGTCTTTGGAAGTCACGAGGGATGTGACTCCTCCTTTGGATGATAGTGCACATGGGCATCGGCTCCATCCTCAGATTGTTTTTCGCCAGCAGGGAAATGATGGAGCCTTGCAAGAAACAGGAAGGAAGCCCATGCATGGTTTATCTAGTAAGATAATACTGGAACAGATAAAGGAAGCCGAGGAGGCGGGTGGGCGTGTGTAGATCTGCAGCTCTACATGCCAAGAACAGATGCATACTGGTAAGTAGCATATTCCGTTCGAGGCATATGAGCTGCAGATCACACACTATGCATAGATTGTATAGCAGTATCCCCTCCTAGCGGCGACCACCAGTATCTGTCGCAGTAGTTTGATATAGTGTTTTGAGTACAGCTTGGCCCACACTAGCCTGTTGTTTAGTTTACACATCGACACAATAGTGTTTTGTGAAAGTGTGCGGTGTAGACCATGTAGCTGCTTTGCAGAGATCATCTAAGGGAATGTTCCCTAAAAATGCCATTGAAGCCCCTATCCTTCGTGTAGAGTGGGTTTTAGGAGGAACAGATAATGTACGTTTTGCTTTGTGGTAACAAATCTGTATGCATTTGACAATCCACCTAGCTATCCCAGATTTTGATATGGGGTTGCCCTTGTGTGGTGGTGAGAAAGACACAAGTAGTTGTTTGGTCTTACGAAAAGGTTGTGTTCTCTCTATGTAGTACAGCAGTGCTCTTTTGACATCTAAGGTGTGAAGAGCTCGTTCTGTGACTGCGAGAAGAATACAGGCAGCTCCACAGATTGATTGAGGAGGAAGGGAGAAATTACTTTAGGAAGGAATTTAGGATTAGTTCTGAGTACAACCTTATTATGATGCATTTGCAGAAAGGGTTCCTGAATAGTTAGTGCTTGTAGTTCGCTAACTCTTCGTAGAGAAGTAATAGCTACTAGGAAAGCAGTTTTCCATGTTAAGAATTGTAGCTTGCATGAGGCACTATGAATATGCAAGAGGCCATCATCCCTATGAGTTGCATGAACACTCGAGCTGGAAGAGTGTGTTGCGGTTGGAATCTGGTGAGCTTGCATACTCGCTATCCTGGCGGGACTGGGATAGGCTAGCGCCCTTAAGGTGTCTATTGTGGCACTGAGGTATTATTGTGTGTTGGACGGTTGCAGCTGGGACTTGGAGTGGTTTATTGTGAACCCCAGGTCGTGAAGTTGTTGAATAGTGGCGTGAGTGTGTTGTACACACTGATTGTATGAGCTGGCTTTTATGAGCCAGTCGTCTAGATATGGGAAGACATGGATGTGTTGTATTCTTAGGTGTGCTGCCAACACCGCTAGGCACTTGGTAAACACTCTTGGTGCTGTGGTGACTCCGAATGGGAGTACTTTGAATTGATAGTGCTGACCGTCCACTACGAATCTGAGATATTTTCTGTGAATGCTGTGAATGGGAATGTGGAAATAGGCATCCTTGAGGTCTAGAGTAGCAAGCAAGGAAGTCACCCTGGGAAAGCAGAGGGAGGACTTGCTGAAGTGTGACCATGTGGAAGTGGTCTGAGTGTATGTATAGATTTAGATGTCTGAGGTCTAAAATAGGCCTTAGAGATCCATTCTTCTTTGGTATGAGAAAATAGAGGGAGTAAACTCCCTTGTTTTGTTGGTGCAGGGTAACTGGTTCTATTGCACTTTTTTGTAGGAGGGAGATTACCTCCTGCTTTAATAGTAACAGATGTTCTTGTGACATTGGACGGTGTTTGGGTGGCATGGTTGGGGGGGGGTAGATGTTAGTTCGAGACAGAAGCCTGATTGAATTATTTGGTGGACCCACCTGTCTGAAGTGATGTTTGCCCAGGCAGTCTTCCCCCGACTGGAGTGAAATGGTCTGGGGGAAGTGGAGGGAAGTCATGGTGTGGAGGCAGAGCGGGAGGAGTTGTTTTTGCCTCTGCCTTTGCTGTTGTTCCCCCTGTAACCACCCCTTTGGTAACCTCTAGTAAAGGTGGATTGGGTGGGAGCCTTGTAAGAGGTGGAGGGGCTATCAGAAGAGTAGCCTCTATGAGCGCTTCTGAAGGATGAGCGACGAAAGGACCGTCTGGGAGCTTGCGACTGCAATGCTCCCATAGATTTGGCGGTGTCTGTATCCTTTTTCATTTTCTCAAGGGATACATCCACATTGGGGCCAAATAGGTGTTGCTCATCAAAAGGCTGATTAAGTATAGACCTCTGGACTTCGGGTTTAAAACCTGATATGCATAACCAGGCATGCCTGCGCAAACGGACACTGGTGTTTATTGCCCTTGAGGCGGTATCTGCTACATCTAGGGTACAACGGATGGAGGGGTTAGTGATGGTTTTAACCTCCTGGATGAGTTCATTGGCCCTGTTTTTATATGTCAGGAAGGTGCTGCATTATGGACTCAAGCTCTTCATAATGTGCCCTGTCATACCTGGCGAACAGCGCTTGGGTATTAGCAATGCGCCAAATGTTTGCTGCCTGTGACGCTGTGCGTTTGCCAGAGGCGTCTAGGAGTTTTGACTCCTTATCTGGTGGTGGTGCGTCACCTGATGTTTGGGAATTTACTCTCTTCCGTGCATTAGAGACTACTAAGGAGTCTAGTGGTGCGGGGCATTTAATGTATACTAGGTCCGTAGGAGCAGCTTTATACTTCTTTTCTATTCTCGGGTTGATGACTCGAGCTCTAACTGGGTCTTTAAAGATCTCTGGTGCGTGCTTAAAGACCCCTTTAAGCATGGGCAGAATTGAGGTGGACCTTTGTGTGGTATCGAAGGTGTCCATAAGAAAATCCTCCTACTGGGTCTGTATGCAGGGCAATCCCGTGGTATTGGGCAGCTCTGTGAAGGAGCTAGTTGAAGCCAATATTGCCCTCTGGAGGGGAAGGCCTGGAGGGATAAATATCATCCTGTGGGGTGTAAGGGACGTCTGGGACACTGTAATCATCCCAGGGGTCAGGGGAGCCAGTTGGGGTAGGGTCCCCAAGGGGTTGATCGTCCGCACCTCCCCCTGCATCATCTGAGGTGTTATCATCATCTAGTGGTGTAGGTGATGGTGTAGGAGAGTGGTGTGGTGGGGGGAGGAGGAGGAGGAGGAGGAAGAGGAGAAGGGATCCTTATTGGAGAGGTAGCAAAGTCTCTCTTCTTTGGCGGTGGTGCGGGCGCAGGAGTTTCCAGGGGTCTTTTCTTGATACTAAGCATTAAATGACCAGTCTTAGGATCCTTCAGAAGAGTCTTTTGGGTAGGATCTGGACGAAACAGTTCATCTGTGGGAGACAGATCCTTTGGAGTCGAGGGTTTCGGTGCCGTAAGTTTTGTCGGCGTCTACTCGGTAGCGGTTCTAGGTTTGGAACCGTGTAGCTTTGAAGTGTCTTTCATCAGATGGAACCGGTTGCTGTTTTTTCGGTTCCGAGGTCTTTGGCTTCGAAGAATCGGGGCCTTTTGGTGGGCGTTTTTTTAGTCAGCTCCGAGGGTGTTGTCGGTGCCAAGGAACCAGTGCTAGCCTTCGACGTCGAGTGCTTTGATGTCGAAGCAGCGGTCGGCGTGGATGAGGACGAGGACGCCTGAGCTTGTTTTTCGGTACCAAGGGTAGGCTGACTTGAGCCCGAGTCGCCTAAAGGCTTAATAGGGTTCTTTACCGGGCCCGAAGGCGGGGCATGGGAAGCACTGTCTCGGTACCTGGGCCCGAAGGTGAAGGTGGTACCGAATCCTTTTTTGATAGTGTTGAGTAGGGGGGGTGGGGGGGGGGGTCGGGTTCGACGCCTGTACTCAACGCCCTTTGAGCTGGAGTGGGGTCTTCGACGTCGGAATCATCTGCTTCGGAGGCGCTGATGATAGCTTCTTCGACCCGACCCTGCTCCGGAACATCGACGCCCTCTTGAAAGATGTCGTCGGGGATCGAAGATGACGAGCGTGCCATTGTTCTTCGAGCTCGTCGGTCGCGGATCATCTTCTTGGAGTGGAAAGAGGCGCAAGCTGGACAGTCTCTGGCCTCGTGCTCCGGTGAGAGGCAGCGGTTGCACACCTCATGTAGGTCGGTGTGGGGAAACTTCGACCCACATCGAGGACACTTTTTGAATGGCGTCCTTTCCATGAGCCGGAGATGAGGCCCAGGTAGGCCCGAAGGCCTTCGTCGACGACCGGAATCGAAGACTTCGAAGTTGAAGGGTCGCGTGTGATAGGAAACGCGATCGAAACAATACCGTCGAAAAGGGAAGGATTGCGCGTCAAAAGAGAAAACCGTTAACGGTTCCAAACTGGAAAGCGAGAACACATCCGAGCCCGATGGCGGAAAAAAACAATCTGAGGATGGAGCCGATGCCCATGCGCACTATCATCCAAAGGAGGACTCACATACCTCGTGACTTCCAAAGACTTTCCAAGACAAAAACAAGTGCAAACATCCGGGCCCAACACCAGATGGCGATCTATGCATATCTGCAGCTCATATGCCTTGAACAAAAATCTACCATATACCGCTCTTTTTCTGGAAATGCTCCAAGCATATGGAACTCTCCACCTATTGACCTGTGCTGTAACCCCTCCCTCCTTGGCTTCAAAAGAGACCTGAAACGTCTCCTTCCCAACAAATACTTTAATTCTTAGACCTCTGATCCTGGTTTACTATTCTCATGCTCAGTCAGGACTGAATCTTAGGTCATACTCTGCTATTTGATTGCTTGCTTATGCGGTCTACTGATCCTCTTGAACTGTTTATCATGGTTTCTGTTACTGAGCTGTTATATACTATCTATTGAGTCTCACCTCATATGTTTACGGTGTTCCTGATACACCCGATTCGCTCACGATCATGTAAAGCGCTCGGACACCCTCGGGTCTAGCTAGCGCTATATAAAACTTTCAAATAAAATAAATAATAATGGGGCAGAGAGAATCCCTGGAGGTTGTGCAGGACGTCCAGTTGCAGGGCTTTCTTCAGGCAGGGTAGAGTTGCGCCAACACAAGTGCCAGTCCTCTACCACTGCAGTCTTTGGGAGATCTTTGGTAGTATTGAGTCATCAGTGTTGGTCCTCAACTGCGGCGGGTCTAGTAATTCTTTTGAAGCAGGGAGTAGCGCCTGCCGGTGTCGGTCCTCCCAGTGGCCGGTTTTGGAGTTTGTATCTTCTTGGATAGGTCCGTAGTGTGCGGAAGATTAGAGTCTTTGTCGAAGGCAGCAGTCCTCCCAGGGTTTCAGAGGTCGCTGGCTGCAAGATGGGTCACAGGTTCGCAGAAGCTGGAGAAAGGCCAGTAGGGCTGGGGCCAAGGCTGTGGTCTTCAGTGTTCTCTGCAGAGTCATCTTCTTGTTTCTTAGGTTTCGCTGATCTGAGGGTCAGGGTGCCTGGGAGAGCCCCCTAAATACTGATTTTAGGAGGTGTAGAAGGTAGGGTTAATGGGCACCTTACCTGGGATGGCTACAGTCCATTATGCCACCTTCCTAGGAGAGGGGGGCATAGACCTAGCCCTCACTGGAGGGGTCCCCCCATCTCAAGATGTGGGGAATGAAAGTTGTGCTTCACCCCGCCCCCCCCCCCCACCTTCGGGTTGGGGTTGGCACACCTACCTTTTTTTAAAAACAATCCCACAAGGGGGGGGGGTCGCATAACAAAGGCGGCAGGCCTATGAATCTTCCCTCTTTGAGCACTGGCCCATCCTGGGGGATGAGACATGACACTTCTGCACTGGATGTGCATTGTTTCTGGTCCCAGAGAGCAGGGGCTCCCAACCCAGGGGTCCAGAAACATGTCTGGTGGTGGCTGATTGCCTACAGTCAGACATAGACCACACCAGGGTTGGTAGAAATTCAAGAGGCATCTTCGAGGTGCCCTCTGAGTACATGGTCCAATAAATCCCACACTAGCATAAGTGTGGATTTACTGAGAGGTGTAGTATAGTACCAAACACTTCTATATTCAGTAAAGCCAACATGGTGCTTTGGAACTCGAGTTGTCTTGTTCCTAGGTACCCTCAGGCCCTAGGTACCCAGGATACCATTTTCTAGGGACTTACAGGAGGCAGAAGTACCAATTGGGGGTTTGTTTTAGGGAAGGGGCACTGGCACAGTGGACCTAGATGGCAGGGACCTCTTGCAATCGATCAGCCTTTTTGCCCAAAAACTTGCACATTTTGCATTGCTTTCAATTGCAACGTGTGCACGTTTGGCGTTTCCCTTGCGGGAGCGAGCTTTGGCAACATCTGTTTGTAATTATCGCGCTCGCTCCCGCAAGGTAAACGCTGCACGTCCCTGCTCTCGACTGCACTCCCCACCCCTCTCACTTATTATTGTAGGCGGCCACTCCCCTTCCTGTTTGAGACGCTCGCTGGGGCCGTTGTCTTTAAGCGCTTGTTACATTTAGATGGCGCAAGGAATCTTTGCCTGTTGCTGTCACTCGTGGCAGGGGTTGAAAGAGCTTCTTCTCTTAAAATCAGACTATCAGAGTCGGGATGACCAGGGAGGCTAGACCGAAGTTTTTTCTCAGCATCCCATGATTGTCATGTTTTTTTATGCAGATTTCTAGAGCGCGAACTCCACCTGAAGGCATTGGAGCGCTTTACATGAGCTCCGGTTACGTTACACAAGGGCACATTCAGGCACAAGGAGATTATGTGGTCCCTAGCCACTCGTGATCCAGCCACCTTGCCTCCCGTGCCCCTTTCATTGGAGATGAATAAATTCCGGAACTTGGGAGCGATGGTGGCCCAAACATTGCAAAAGCGCTTGCAATATAATATTTGAAAGGTCACAGAGGGACTTCGCTCATCTATGCAGTTTTGAAACTCGCTCCCATTTTCACTCATGGGTCGGGTTTACTTGTGTACGGTAAGCAGCTATGTGACGTGTACATTACAGAGAGGGCACGAGGAGTATATTGCAGATTTGAAGCAGGTGGTGCATACATGATATTTTACTTGGGTAAATTATGTATTTCAGTCTGGAGTTGTACTTTTGAGAAAGTAAGCAGGGCTCCCATGCGCGCAGTACAGCTTTACTTTACAAAGGAAGCAGGCAGTGTGTACTTTACACCTTTACGTGTGTGAGGTCGGCAGGGATGTGATGTCCTCTATACAGTTTTATTTTTGTAAATTGTGTAAATAATGGTTTACCATTATAAATATAATATATATTTGTCCGTTTTACTTGTGTAAACTGAGCAGGGCACTCTGTACATCGCTGTACTTTTCTACAGTATGCAGGTATATAAAGGGTACATATCAGTTTTACGTGCATACTGTAAGCAGCGGGTGGTGTGTGTGTGTGTTACCGTCATATTACTACCTGCATTCAGAGGGTTACTTACCCTTCACTTCTAGTTACAAAGCATGGATGAAATGCGCACATTACAGTTTGACTTTAATGAACTGTGCCAGGCAGCTTTAATCGGGGTGTGTCCATTTCAGGGTTACTCGTGTAAACAGGGCTGTGAGTGCACGTTTGTAGGAGAGTAGGGTCTGCCATCCTATGGTCATCCCAAATTTTTGCTTTTTGCTTCACTGGTTTTTGACATATTGAGGCTGTGGGCCTGCTAATCAGACCCCTAGCCTGCTGTTCTCTCTACTAAATTGACACTATGCACTCTAGGTGCATAACCAATTGGAACTAGATCACCCTGTGAGCCCCCTGTACCAGTGTACACTAGGTACCCAGGGCATTGGTGTATCTAAGGCCTACCAGGGGCTGAAGCATGTATTGTGCCACCCCTGGCCTGGCCTAGCAATTTGACACAACTGGCTGATCACTCAGCTGGGGTAAGTTGGTGTAACCACCTCTTACTTAGGTGTAGTATACCTATACCTAACCTTAAATGGGACACATGTTAACCTATAAGTCACTCCTATGGCAGGCCTTAACAATCCTGAAGGCAGAGTGCTTGGTTCCATGTGAGATGGTGCTCTGGCATGAGCTGAGCCTGTCTGCAGTGGTCGGAACAACTTCCTTCTACCGTTTCCAGGTATCGTCATACCATATACTCTTAAGTGCATTATGAACCTCGCGGTTAAATGCTATCTTTGGTTTGGCTTTACCAAAACATGTCGAGTAAGGTGTCATACGAATTGGAATACTAACCCCTCGCCAATTCTGGCGACGGGGTTAGCATTCCACCCTTCTAGAGGGACACGACATGTACAGCACCTGAAACCCGGGTAAAATCAGACATAGCCTCAGCTCCACAAAATGGACGCTGCCACCACCGACACAAGTCTGCCCTCCTGCTGCTGGGAGTCCTTCTAGCTTGGGAGACGTGGACAAAGGGTTTCCTGCCAGGGGAGGTGCGTGCACCACCCCAGACAGGATTTTGTGTATTGGTCAGGCAGGGCTGAATAGAATCAGACATGCCTGAGGCTCACAAGGAGCCTCGGTGCATATGCCAGTTCAAGCCGGTCCTGGGGCACACCAGCCCCGGACCTGGGGCAAGCTGGACAAAGGATTGGGGGTGTAACCACCCCCCTTCCTGGTCCCACCCTTAGGGAGGGACCTAGCAGGTAGTCCGGCCCCTAGAATCCGCTTAAAGGTAGGAGCTGTGTCCTAAGACTTCAGACATCCTGGAATCAACTTACTACAAGGAAGAAGACGGGAACTTCGATGCTCTGCTGCACAGAGGACAGAAGGAAATCTCCCCTATGGTCAGGGAGTGACCATCTTGCTAACGCAAGCACCAACCAGCTACTCGACGTCTGCTTTGCCGCCGCCTCCTGCCGGAGCCCGAGCCCAGAGCCCGACAAGACCTGGACCTCCAGACCTCTCACCACCCGATCCACAGTCCCTGCAAAGAAGGAACCCGTGGAGGCGCCGAGACACGTGGAGCCAGCCATCTTGAAAGACCCACGACAAGCTGCAAGCGCGACAACAGAGGCTCCCTCAAAGTTGTGCTTTGGGACCTGAGAAGCCCAACACCCGAGCAGCATCTGCACCAAAGGTGAGCCCTCCAGCATCTCCACGATCTGCGTGGGGCCCCTCTGCACTTTGCAACTCGACGCGCCTAACTGGACCCTGGCCCGTTGGCTAGTGGCCATCTTGGCGACCTACTTTGAAAACTACGATGCTGGTCTGGTTGCTCCAGACTGGCCCCTGCTTCCCTCCAAAGGAGCAGCCCCTCTGACCTTGCTGGTCAGAGTAATCAGCTTTCTTCAATTCCTGTGACTCCTGCTTTTGCCAAGGCTTGTTTGCTTCCTTTGAGTCGCCGACACCGCCGACAGCGAGAGCCTGCGTGGGACAGCTCGTGAATCGACTTCTGGACGTCGTCGACCTTCAGGGACCACGTGGCTGCAGAGACAAGCTACACCTCTTTGCCTGTTTGCACCCGACATCGCCTGGTACCTACCTGGTGCCACGCCGGTCACTGGCTAGTGACTGTGAACACTGTCCCCTCAGCTTACAGGTCTTCTACAACTCCGATCCACCCTTGGATCCACCGCATCTCTTCTGGACCGACCGCCTGCAGCATCTTTGTCATCAGGCTCCATTGAACAGATAGACGAAACCCGACGCACTTCGAGACCTATGCACCCGCTTCCTGTGTGTGAGGTAAAGCTGGCACTCCGGTGCCCAAGTGTAGAGAAACATCTCTAGTGTCTGTGTTTTAAGTCTTAAGTTCGTAGTCCATTCAGAAGACCCTTTTAGCAGTAACTTTTGAACTTTTACGTACCCATTGAAAACCTATGGGAGCCCGCGTGTAACTTTCCTCACTGCACACGCGACCCGTGGACCTCCTGGTCACTAACTGAAGTTAGCTCCTTGTAGGCCCAGCGATTCTAGAGGCCCTAGGCCTTTTCCCTTTCCTATTCGTGGTACTTATACCACTATTTTAGTATATGGTTTGATCGGCCACCAGGGCCTATCCATATAAAGTGCAACTTCTGTATATTGTAATACTTTCTTGTTTAACGATTTGTGCTCCTGTGCTCATAGAGAGTCTAGGGGATACTTTGAGTAATAAATACATATATATTTTGAATTTATATCTGTGTGGTGTCCTTTCATTGGTATAAAGGGGGGTTACATATGGTAAAACAGCTTGCTTTACATGCCAAAACGAGTTTAGCCTGAAAGACTGCTTAGCCTACGCTACCACTAGGGCAGCTGGTCCGAAAAGGTTGACTTACAACCACACCATAAGGGTTGCTTGGCATGGTACAAGGTGGTCACTTTAACTAGTGAACAGCATATACCAGGCCAACTTCTCACATTGGTGAGCAGCGGTTGGGATTTGAGCTTGCTGTGTTTTACCGTTGTAATCTCTTTGTTACCAATTGAAAGATCACATAGGTACCTGTAGGTACATATAAAACAAGATTAGTTATATACTTAAGTTCTACTGAACTTAGTTGTTGTAGAGAAAAGGGAGTAGCACACCCTGACTACAACTACTAGATAGGTTTAGTAGGAAAACCCAAGTGTAGGTAGTTGCAAAACATCCACCCACACTTAAGAGCAATGGCTGGGGCAGAGGGGTCCAATGTACCCATCTCTGTCGAGAGTGACCACCAGAGGGCACCATCCATCTTTGCTACCCTAAACCAAAATGAGCTCAGGCAGTTGGCAAATATCAGGGGCCTTAAACAGCCCAGGAACCCTACCTCTGCTGAACTCAGAGAACTCTTACAAGCTGATGAAGATGAGAGAGCTCTCAAGAAAGCCTCCCAGTTAGGCCCCTCAGGGACTGGAACAGGAGGCCCCCCTACTGAAGATGCTACTGAAGTACCCCTTTCCAATAGTCACCCCTTAGATGAGAATCACACTACAGAGGATGAAAGTGATAAGGGTACTGATGCAGATGGTAGTGGGGATGAAGGGAGAACTAGCCCAGTGCCAAGTGTTATACTTGGCCCAGCTAACTTAAGGCTATTTGGGAAAGACAATGGGGTCCCCCCATTGGATCTCCCCAGTGGACTTAACCAGGGGTTTGGGAGACAGAGGAATCACTCAGGTGACTCTAATGCCTCTCATGCCTCTAGAGGCTCTCAAGGTCACTCCAGAAGAAGGATGACCAGCCCTCAGAGGAGGGAGCATGAGGCCAGAATGAAGGAAGCTCAGCTGAGGATCAGGAGACAGGAGCTAGAAGTAGCCCTGATGGAAAAGAAACTGAACAAGGCTAGGCAACCTAGAGAGGGTGGGTCTATACCCACTGGTGGCAGCAATGTCCCTAGGGACAAAGATAGGGTCTTTGATAATAGGAACCTGTCCAAGGTTGTGCCCCCCTACAAAAGTGGGGATGATATCCACAAGTGGATGACTGCTCTTGAGAGAGCCTGCAAAGTGCAGCAGGTACCTGAAGACCAGTGGGCAGCAATCTTATGGCTCTCCTTTGAAGGTAGAGGCAGAGATAGACTCCTCACTGTTAGAGCGGAGGATGTCAGAAACTACAGAGCCCTGAAGAGTGTCCTGGTTGATGGGTTAGGCTTAACCACTGAACAGTACAGGTTAATGTTCAGAGATACCCAGAAGAGACAGACTCAGGACTGGTCTGAATACATTGAATGTGCCACTAAGGCTTTGGAGGGTTGGTTGCTGGGAAGTAAGGTGTCTGATTATACAGGATTGTACAATTTGATGATGAGAGAACAGATTTTAAATAACTGTCAGAACCAGCAACTGCATCAACACTTGGTTGACTCAGATCTGACCTCTCCCCAAGAATTGGGAAAGAAGGCAGACAAATGGATCAGAACCAGGGTTAAGCAAAAGAACCAGAACCAGGGCCAAGGGGGTGATCAGAAGAAAACAGACCAAAAGGGTGGAGATCAGAAATCCAAAGACCAGAAGTCTTCAACAGGGCCCCAAACTAGTACTAACGAGGGTGGGTCCCAACAACCTAAAGGGAAGAAGAAAGAAGGTCCAAAGAAACCCTGGTGCAAATCTTGCAAGAATACAACTCACTGAACTAGTGATTGTAAGAAGGGTGGAGCCCCCAACACTGTTGCCCCTAAGGCACCTGCTCCCAGTAGTACTGTTAGCAGTGTTGGTCCCCAGACAAAGGGTGTAGTGGGAATCACTATGGGAACTGAAGGAGATTCTGACTTAGACAGAACCCTTACACAGGCAGTCTTGATCTGTGATGGGGACATGGATTTGTCCCTGACTGTGAGCCCCAGTAACCTGGGCAAGTACAGACAGACTCCTTTGATAAATACAAAAGTGGCTCAAGCCTACAGGGACACATGTGCCAGTGTCACTATGGTGACACCAGGCTTTGTGGATCCTGGACAGTACATACCAGGTGAGAATTACCTGGTGACCAATGCCAGCAATGCCACTACTTCACATAGTGTGGCTGTTGTTAACTTCTCATGGGGAGGGGTAACTGGCCTCAAAAGGGTTGTGGTTAGTGCAGACCTCCCAGTAGAATGTTTGTTGGGCAATGACCTAGAGAGTTCTCTATGGTCGGAAGTGGAGTACAGGACACATGCAGAGATGTTAGGTATATCACCACATGTCCTTGCTGTGACCAGGTCACAGGCCAAAAAGTGCCTTACTGAACCTGAGGTCTTGGATCCTGGAACAATGGACCAAGCACCTACCAAGAAGAAGAACAGGAGGGTTAAGGCTGTGCCTTCCCCCCTGCCTCCAAGTGATGATCAGCCTTCCCAGGAAGATGATCTAGAGAACCCTGAGGGAACTGTCCCTGAAGAGCTTGAACCTGACCAGGTTGAGTTTCTGGGGACAGGGGGACCTTCCAGGGCTGACTTGGGGCAGGCTCAGTTATCCTGTCCATCTCTTGAACCCCTCAGACAGCTGGCTGCTGCTGAGGCTGCTGGGAATGCTCAAGGTACCCATAAAGTGTATTGGGATGATGGGCTCCTTTATTCAGAGGCTAGAGACCCAAAACCTGGTGCAACCAGGAGGTTGGTTATACCTCTGCAATTTAGGGGCTTCCTTCTTACCTTGGCCCATGATATTCCTCTAGCAGGACACTTAGGCCAGAATAAGACTTGGGACAGGCTTGTCCCTCACTTTCACTGGCCTCACATGAATGAAGATACCAAGGAGTTTTGTCGCTCCTGTGTGACCTGCCAAGCCAGTGGCAAATCAGGTGGCACAACAAAGGCCCCCCTAATACCACTACCTGTGGTGGGGGTCCCCTTTGAAAGAGTGGGAATAGATATAGTGGGTCCCATGGATCCTCCCACTGCATCTGGGCACAGATTTATACTGGTGGTAGTGGATCATGCCACCAGGTATCCAGAGGCAATTCCCCTTAGGACCACAACAGCTCCTGTTGTGGCCAGGGCCCTACTGGGAGTATTCTCCAGAGTGGGGTTTCCTAAGGAGGTGGTTTCTGACAGAGGTACCAACTTCATGTCAGGTTACTTGACAGCTATGTGGAAGGAATGTGGTGTCAACTACAAGTTCACCACCCCTTATCACCCACAATGCAATGGGCTTGTTGAGAGATTCAACAAGACCCTAAAGGGCATGATCAAAGGATTACCTGAAAAGCTCAGGCGAAGATGGAGCATCCTTCTACCCTGCCTTCTGTTTGCTTACAGAGAGGTCCCACAAAAAGGAGTTGGCTACAGCCCCTTTGAATTGTTGTTTGGGCACCCTGTAAGAGGCCCACTGTGTTTGGTGAGGGAAGGATGGGAGTTACCTCTCAAAAAGCCTAAACAAGACATAGTGGACTATGTACTTGGTCTCCGCTCCAGGATGGCTGAGTACATGGAGAAGGCATCCAAAACCCTTGAGGCAAGCCAGGCCTTACAGAAAGCTTGGCATGACCAAAAGGCTGTCTTGGTTGAGTTTCAGCCAGGACAGAAGGTATGGGTGTTGGAGCCAGTGGCCCCAGCAGCACTCCAAGACAAATGGTCTGGACCCCATACAATCCTGGAAAAGAAGGGAGAGGTTACCTACTTGGTGGACCTAGGCACTCCCAGGAGTCCCCACAGGGTACTCCATGTTAACAGGTTAAAAGCATATGTTGACAGGGCAGACATGGGCTTGCTCATGGCTACAGATGAGGGACAGGAGGAAGAGAGTGACCCTCTCCCAGACCTGTTGTCTCAGAACCCTGAAGATGGTTCAGTTGAAGGGGTGACCCTTGGAGGCAACCTCACTGATCATCAGCAGATTGAATGTAGACAGGTTCTACAATCATTTCAGCATATGTTCTCACTGATACCTAGTAAAACTGACTGGTGTACCCATGTGGTGGACACTGGTGACAGTCTTCCTGTAAAGAACAAACTTTACAGACAACCTGACCACGTCAGGGACTGTATAAAGGCTGAGGTACACAAAATGCTGGAACTGGGTGTCATTGAGCCCTCAGAGAGCCCCTGGGCTAGCCCAGTGGTTCTGGTCCCCAAACCTCACACCAAAGATGGCAAGAGAGAGATGAGGTTCTGTGTGGATTACAGAGGACTCAATGCTGTCACTAGGACAGATGCACATCCTATTCAAAGGGCAGATGAGCTCATAGATAAACTGGCTTCTGCTAAGTTTTTGAGCACATTTGATTTGATAGCTGGCTATTGGCAAATCAGGTTAGCTGAGGAGTCCAAGGCCAAAACAGCATTCTCAACCCCAGGTGGGCATTATCAATTTTTGGTGATGCCCTTTGGTCTGAAGAATGCACCTGCCACTTTCCAAAGGTTGGTGAATCAAGTCCTTACTGGGTTGGATGACTTTTGTGCAGCATATCTTGATGACATTGCTGTCTTTAGCTCCACCTGGGAGGATCACCTGATCCACCTGAAGAAGGTACTTGAGGCTCTGCAAAAGGCAGGCCTCACTATCAAGGCTACTAAGTGCCAGATATGGCAGAGTAAGGTTGTGTACTTGGGCCACCTTGTAGGTGGAGGCCAAGTTCAACCACTGGAGAGTAAGATACAATCCATCAAGGACTGGTCCCCTCCAACCACCCAGACTCAAGTTCGAGCTTTCTTGGGCTTGACTGGGTACTACAGGAAGTTTGTTAAGAACTATGGGTCCATTGTGACTCCTCTTAATGATCTGACATCCAAGAAGATGCCCAAAAAGGTTCAGTGGACAGTAAGCTGTCAAAAGGCATTTGATGACCTGAAGAAGGCCATGTGCTCTGCACCTATCCTGAAAAGTCCTGACTACTCCAAAGAGTTTATTGTCCAAACAGATGCTTCTGAGTTGGGTGTGGGAGCTGTGCTGTCACAACTTAATGTAGATGGTCAAGACCAACCCATTGCTTTTATTAGCAGAAGGTTGACCCCCAGAGAGAAGAATTGGTCAGCTATTGAGAGGGAGGCCTTTGCTGTGGTGTGGGCCCTGAAGAAGCTGAGGCCATACTTGTTTGGCACTCACTTCAAGATTCAGACCGACCATAAGCCCCTCTTGTGGCTAAATCAGATGAAGGGTGAAAACCCCAAACTGCTTACGTGGTCCATTTCCCTACAGGGGATGGACTTTACAGTGGAGCACCGGCCAGGTACAGACCATGTGAATGCAGATGGTCTCTCCAGGTACTTCCACTTAGGACATGAATACGAGACTGGTCAAGGCTAGTTTAATGTCCCTGCGTTTGGGGGGGGTTGTGTAGGAGAGTAGGGTCTGCTATCCTATGGTCACCCCAAATCTTTGCTTTTTGCTTCACTGGTTTTTGACATATTGAAGCTGTGGGCCTGCTAATCAGACCCCCAGCCTGCTGTTCTCTCTACTAAATTGACACTATGCACTCTAGGTGCATAACCAATCGGAACTAGATCACCCTGTGAGCCCCCTGTACCAGTGTACACTAGGTACCCAGGGCATTGGTGTATCTAAGGCCTACCAGGAGCTGAAGCATGTATTATGCCACCCCTTGCCTGGCCTAGCAATTTGACACAACTGGCTGATCACTCAGCTGGGGTAAGTTGGTGTAACCACCTCTTACTTAGGTGTAGTATACCTATACCTAACCTTAAATGGGACACATGTTAACCTATAAGTCACTCCTACGGCAGGCCTTAACAATCCTGAAGGCAGAGTGCTTGGTTCCATGTGAGATGGTGCTCTGGCATGAGCTGAGCCTGTCTGCAGTGGTCGGAACAACTTCCTTCTACCGTTTCCAGGTATCGTCATACCATATACTCTTAAGTGCATTATGAACCTCGCGGTTAAATGCTATCTTTGGTTTGGCTTTACCAAAACATGTTGAGTTAGGTGTCATACGAATTGGAATACTAACCCCTCGCCAATTCTGGCGACGGGGTTAGCATTCCACCCTTCTAGAGGGACACGACATGTACAGCACCTGAAACCCGGGTAAAATCAGACATAGCCTCAGCTCCACAAAATGGACGCTGCCACCACCGACACAAGTCTGCCCTCCTGCTGCTGGGAGTCCTTCCAGCTTGGGAGACGTGGACAAAGGGTTTCCTGCCAGGGGAGGTGCGTGCACCACCCCAGACAGGATTTTGTGTATTGGTCAGGTAGGGCTGAATAGAATCAGACATGCCTGAGGCTCACAAGGAGCCTCGGTGCATATGCCAGTTCAAGCCGGTCCTGGGGCACACCAGCCCCGGACCTGGGGCGAGCTGGACAAAGGATTGGGGGTGTAACCACCCCCCTTCCTGGTCCCACCCTTAGGGAGGGACCTAGCAGGTAGTCCGGCCCCTAGAATCCGCTTAAAGGTAGGAGCTGTGTCCTAAGACTTCAGACATCCTGGAATCAACTTACTACAAGGAAGAAGACAGGAACTTCGACGCTCTGCTGCACAGAGGACAGAAGGAAATCTCCCCTATGGTCAGGGAGTGACCATCTTGCTAACGCAAGCACCAACCAGCTACTCGACGTCTGCTTTGCCGCCGCCTCCTGCCGGAGCCCGAGCCCAGAGCCCGACAAGACCTGGACCTCCAGACCTCTCACCGCCCGATCCACAGTCCCTGCAAAGGAACCCGTGGAGGCACCGAGACACGTGGAGCCAGCCATCTTGAAAGACCCACGACAAGCTGCAAGCGCGACAACAGAGGCTCCCTCCAAGTTGTGCTTTGGGACCTGAGAAGCCCAACACCCGAGCAGCATCTGCACCAAAGGTGAGCCCTCCAGCATCTCCACGATCTGCGTGGGGCCCCTCTGCACTTTGCAACTCGACGCGCCTAACCGGACCCTGGCCCGTTGGCTATTGGCCATCTTGGTGACCTACTTTGAAAACTACGACGCTGGTCTGGTTGCTCCAGACTGGCCCCTGCTTCCCTCCAAAGGATCAGCCCCTCTGACCTTGCTGGTCAGAGTAATCAGCTTTCTTCAATTCCTGCGACTCCTGCTTTTGCCAAGGCTTGTTTGCTTCCTTTGAGTCGCCGACACCGCCGACCGTCGAGAGCCTGCGTGGGACAGCTCGTGAACCAACTCCTGGACGTCGTCGACCTTCAGGGACCACGTGGCTGCGGAGACAAGCTACACCTCTTCGCCTGTTTGCACCCGACATCGCCTGGTACCTACCTGGTGCCACGCCGGTCACTGGCTAGTGACTGTGAACACTGTCCCCTCTGCTTACAGGTCTTCTACAACTCCGATCCACCCTTGGATCCACCGCATCTCTTCTGGACCGACCGCCTGCAGCATCTTTGTCATCAGGCTCCATTGAACAGATAGACGAAACCCGACGCACTTCGAGACCTATGCACCCGCTTCCTGTGGGTGAGGTAAAGCTGGCACTCCGGTGCCCAAGTGTAGAGAAACATCTCTAGTGTCTGTGTTTTAAGTCTTAAGTTCGTAGTCCATTCAGAAGACCCTTTCAGCAGTAACTTTTGAACTTTTACGCACCCATTGAAAACCTATGGGAGCCCGCGTGTAACTTTCCTCACTGCACACGCGACCCGTGGACCTCCTGGTCACTAACTGAAGTTAGCTCCTTGTAGGCCCAGCGATTCTAGAGGCCCTAGGCCTTTTCCCTTTCCTATTCGTGGTACTTATACCACTATTTTAGTATATGGTTTGATCGGCCACCAGGGCCTATCCATATAAAGTGCAACTTCTGTATATTGTAATACTTTCTTGTTTAACGATTTGTGCTCCTGTGCTCATAAAGAGTCTAGGGGATACTTTGAGTAATAAATACATATATATTTTGAATATATATCTGTGTGGTGTCCTTTCATTGGTATAAAGGGGGGTTACATATGGTAAAACAGCTTGCTTTACATGCCAAAACGAGTTTAGCCTGAAAGACTGCTTAGCCTACGCTACCACTAGGGCAGCTGGTCCGAAAAGGTTGACTTACAACCACACCATAAGGGTTGCTTGGCATGGTACAAGGTGGTCACTTTAACTAGTGAACAGCATATACCAGGCCAACTTCTCACAACGTTCTATTTTTGTTTATGTAAAGTAAGAACGGATACATTGTCTAAAATGACAGTTTTACTTAAGTACCATAATTAGAGAAGAGGCGTGTACATAGCAGTGCAGCTCCTGTAAAGGAAGCGAGGATACGGAGTATTAATGTCAATACTTTGGTGTATATCAATGCTTTACTTCTCTAAAGTGATCAGACCTTGTTGTGTGCATCAAAGTTCTACTTCTGTAAGCAGGGATGGGATTGGTTCGCTGCAGCGCCACTTAGGGCAAGTCAGCAAGACGGATGTGTACATCCCAGTTTCATTGGTGGAAAGTTAGCAACGTTAACAAGCTTACTTCCATAAAGGAAGAGGGGTATGAAATAACAGGCAACAGACTCGTGAGTGTACGTTACAGCTTTACTCCTGTAGTGTCAGCAGGGATATGAAATACACACCAGAGGCTTGTGAGTGTAACTTATAGCTTTACTCCTTTAGCGTCAGCAGGGATATAAAATAACAGGCAACAGAGGCTAGTGAGTGTACCTTACAGCTTTACTCCTGTAGCATCAGCAGGGATATGAAGTAACACGCAACAGAGGCTAGTGAGTGTACCTTACAGCTTTACTCCTGTAGCATCAGCAGGGATATGAAGTAACACGCAACAGAGGCTAGTGAGTGTACCTTACAGCTTTACTCCTGTAGCATCAGCAGGGATATGAAGTAACACGCAACAGAGGCTAGTGAGTGTACCTTACAGCTTTACTCCTGTAGCATCAGCAGGGATATGAAGTAACACGCAACAGAGGCTAAGGAGTGTACCTTACAGCTTTACTCCTGTAGCATCAGCAGGAATATGAAGTAACACGCAACAGAGGCTAGTGAGTGTACCTTACTGCTTTACTCCTGTAGCATCAGCAGGGATATGAAGTAACACGCAACAGAGGCTAGTGAGTGTACCTTACAGCTTTACTCCTGTAGCATCAGCAGGGATATGAAGTAACACGCAACAGAGGCTAGTGAGTGTACATTACAGCTTTACTCCTTTAGCATCAGCAGGGATATGAAGTAACACGCAACAGAGGCTAGTGAGTGTACCTTACAGCTTTACTCCTGTAGCATCAGCAGGGATATGAAATAACACGCAACAGAGGCTAGTGAGTGTACCTTACAGCTTTACTCCTGTAGCATCAGCAGGGATATGAAGTAACACGCAACAGAGGCTAGTGAGTGTACCTTACAGCTTTACTCCTATACAGTCAGCGTGTTATTAAATAAGACATAAGAGTAATATAGCAATATCCAGAAAGGAATATGCTACTTACCAGTATGCATCTGTTCTTGGCATGTAGAGCTGCAGAGCCACACACTAAGGATAAGATCGCCATCTGGTGCTGGGCTCGGATGATTGCAGGTTGTTGTTGTCTTCGGAAGAAGTCTTTGGTCACAAGATAGGTGACTCCTCCTCTGGACAACAGTGCGCATGGGCATCCACTCCATCCTCAGATTGTTTTTCGCCATATTGGGAAATGATGGAGTGTATAAGAAATAAAGAGAAAGGATGTCCATGTGTAGTGTCTAATTAAGACAATGCTGGAACGATACAGGTTCCGGGGAGGCGGGTGGGCGTGTGTGGCTCTGCAGCTCTACATGCCAAGAACAGATGCATACTGGTAAGTAGCATATTCCATTCGAGGCATATGAGCTGCAGATCACACACTAAGGATAGACTATATAGCATTGTCTCCCCTAGCGGTGGTCACCTGTATCCGTTGCAGCACTTTGGAATAGAGTTTTTAGGACAGCTTGGCCTACTGAAGCTTGTTGTTTGGATTGCACATCGACACAGTAGTGCTTAGTGAAGGTGTGTGTAGTAGACCATGTGGCTGCTTTGCAAATATCTTCTAAGGGGATGTTCCCTAAGAATGCCATAGAAGCCCCTAGTTTGCGCGTGGAGTGCGCCCTAGGGGGAACTGTAAGGGTACGTTTAGCTTTTTGGTAACATATTTGGATACATTTAACTATCCACCTGGCTATACCCGATTTGGAAATAGGGTTGCCTTTATGTGGTGGAGCGAAAGCAACAAACAGTTGCTTGGTTTTTCGAAAAGGTTTGGTTCTATTGATGTAATAAAGCAAGGCTCTTTTAACATCTAAGGTATGAAGTGCCCTCTCAGCTACTGAGTCTGGATTATGGAAGAAGACTGGCAGTTCGACTGACTGGTTTAGATGGAAAGGGGAGATGACTTTAGGGAGGAATTTTAGGTTTGTCCTAAGAACCACTTTGTTACGATGTAGTCGTAGGAAGGGTTCTTCAAGAGTTAAGGCTTGTATTTCACTTACTCTTCGCAGGGATGTGATTGCGACAAGGAAAGCCACTTTCCAGGTTAGGAACTGCAGTTCGCATTTGTGCATTGGTTCAAATGGGGGACCCATGAGCCTTGTTAGAACAATATTAAGGTTCCACACTGGGGAAGGTGGTAACCTTGGAGGAATAATTCTTTTAAGACCTTCCATAAATGCTTTAATGGCTGGTACCTTAAAGAGGGACAAGTGTTGTCTATTTTGCAAGTAGGCTGCTAATGCCGCTAGGTGTAGACGTATAGAGGAATACGCTAAATTGCATCTTTGCAAGTGTAGCAAATGATGTTTTGGATGGAAGCATCCAGTGGACGTATGTCATTGTTAGTGCAGTAAATGGCAAATCTTTTCCATTTTGCCGCATAACACGCCCTAGTAGTAGGTCTTCTGGCTTCTTTTATGATATTCATACAGTCTGGAGGAAGGTTGAGGTACCCGAACTCTAAGACTTCAGGAGCCAGATTGCCAAGTTCAGTGTTTGAGGATCTGGGTGTCTGATTTCTCCATGGTTCTGGGTTAAAAGAGCCGGGGAGAGATGCAATTTTTGATGTGGAACTAGAGATAGTTCCAGAAGTGTGGTGAACCAGGGTTGACGTGCCCAAGTGGGAGCTACTAGGATGAGTGTTAGCGACTGTTGTTTCAGTTTGCGTACCACAAATGGAATGAGTGGGAGAGGCGGAAAAGCATACGCAAATCTGCCTGACCAGTTCATCCATATCACATTGCCCTTTGACTGTGGGTGTGGAAACCTGGCGGTGAAGGTTGGGCATTTTGCGTTTTCTTTTGTGGCGAACAGGTCTAGGTCTGGTTGTCACCACTTTTGGAAGAATGGGAGGAGGACTTTGGGGTGTAATTCCCATTCGTTTATTTGCTGTGTGTGGCGACTTAGGAGGTCGGCCACCTGGTTCTGAACCCCTTGGGAGGTGTTCTGCTAGCAGGTAGATGTTTTGGGGAATTGCCCATCTCCAGATTTGTTGTGCAAGTTGGGACAGTTGGAGAGAATGTGTCCCCCCCTGCTTCTGTATGTATTACATTGTGGTCATGTTGTCCGTGCGGATGAGGACAGTTTTGTTTTTTAGATGCCCTTGGAAGGATTTGAGTGCTAGGAACACCGCCAGAAGTTCTAGGTGATTGATGTGGAGCTGCTTTTGTTGAGTGGTCCACCTGCCCTGAGTGGTGTGTTGAAGGAGGTGGACTCCCCACCCTGTGAGAGATGCGTCGGTGGTCAGCACAATTTGTGGAAGAGGCTCTAAGAACGGCCGCCCTTTGGACAGGTTGATGGTGTTCCACCACTTCAGTGAACGAAGTGAGCGGCTGTCCACCAACACCAGATCGGTAAGTTGTCCGTGGGCCTGGTTCCACTGTTGTGCTAGATATTCCTGTAAGGGACGCATTTGAAGGCGTGCGTGGGGTACTATGGCGATGCATGACGCCATCATGCCTAAGAGTTGCATAAACACCCTTGCTGGAAGAGAGTGTTGGGTTTGAAATTTTTTGATGAGATTTTGTATGTTGGCTATCCTGGCTGTGCTGGGATAAGCTATGGCTTTGGATGTATCTATGGTGGCTCCCAGGTATTGATGTACGTGGGAGGGTTGCAGTTGAGATTTGGGATAGTTGATGGTAAATCCCAAGTTGTGTAGGGTTTGAATAGTGCGAAGAGTGTGGAGAACGCATTTGTCGAGAGTATTGGCTTTTATGAGCCAATCGTCCAGATAGGGGAAGACATGGATTTGTTGTCTCCTGAGATATGCTGCCACAACTGCCAAGCATTTGGTGAATACCCTGGGTGCGGTTGTTACTCTGAATGGGAGAACTGTAAACTGATAGTGCTGACCGTCTACCACAAATCGTAGATACTTTCTGTGCGCGGGATGCACAGGGATGTGAAAATATGCGTCCTTGAGGTCTAATGTGGCAAGGAAGTCGCCTTGTTGAAGTAATGGAAGGACCTGCTGGAGAGTGATCATGTGGAAGTGATCCAATTGTATATACTGGTTTAGTAGTCTGAGGTCTAGTATGGGTCTTAAGGTCTTGTCCTTTTTGGGAATGAGGAAGTATAGTGAATATACTCCTGTGCCGTGATGTTGGAGTGGAACTGGTTCTATTGCGTGTTTTTGAAGCAAAGACTGAATTTCCTGTTTGAGGAGCGTGAGGTGGTGAGACGACATGGGACGGTGTTTGGGTGGTATGTTTGGGGGGGTATTTATGAGTTCGAGGCAGTAGCCAGACTGGATAATTTGTCTTACCCACCTGTCTGTTGTGATGGAATTCCAGGAAAGAAAAACAAAGGGGGGAGTAGAGAGGTTCCACTCAACGAGTGGTGGAGGTGGATACTTCCTCCCAATGAAGCGTACTTAAACAAAGGGATCCACCCGCATGTATAGTAGATCAAGAGACTCCCGTTCATACCATGTGTGTCCCACGGTCGTGGAGAATACACATCAGTTGTTAAAATACCCCTCACACACCAAAAGGGCCCTTGGTGTCATGCTTCATCATAGGGGTCTTCCCGCCCCTCTACGGGACGGGGCGTGCTACGACCAACGTATACGTGGGAGCACTGTTCTTGGTGAGACTACTATGTGTAGTGCAAGGGTGTGCAAGGAAGGGTCAGGAGTGAGTGGAGAGTGATTTTAAAAAAATACCTGGCTCACTGGACTAGGAAAATTTTTTTTATTCTGCCATCTAAGCTGGTATTAGTAAAAAGGTGGGGGTGGAGGGTGTATGCCTCAATGAGCTTGACCTCCTGGTGTCGACATGTTTCGAAGCTTCCCCAAGCTTCTTCGTCAGGACCTAAGAAGATCCCTTCCAACGACGCACTGTGATGTGGTGAAAAATAGTGGGTGAAAAAATCAAATAGGAGGTAAATGGCCTCCAAGAGTTGGTAACGCCCCAATGGGTCTTACATACTCCTTGTAACCTAAATGGAGAGAATGGTATGAAATGAGAGATACACAAGACATTATTGTTATAAGGATAGACGTTCATTCCGTCGTGTTTAAAACAGTGATCTGAAAAGGAAGTGAGCGATGATCGTCTTCTAACGCTATCACGTGATCTGTGATAAAAATATGGTGTGACATACTACATTAAAAACATACAATAACAAAACAACAGAAAACACACACTCTACTCAGAAAGGAAACGAGGTTCCTGTAGGGCGAAAATGTCATTGTGGTTGTTTGCATGCCCAACAAAGCAAAGAGAAAAACATACTTGCTGCAAAGAGAACAATTTCCTCATGAGCTCATTTACCGAGTGGTTGGAGTGCCAAATAGGCTACCTAAATAGCGGGAGAGAGGAGACTGTAATCCAATCGTCATTTTTTGAAGGTAGATCTTCCACCTGCCGGCTATGCCGTTCTTACGCCTCTTAGGATCAGTGTCCCGCTCAAATAACCACCCCGGTCGGCTCCGTCGATAAATTTAGACTGGAGATATTGTAGTTTAAATACCCCCACCAATCAAGGAATAAGTGCCACTCCGCCCCGTTTGACGGACCAATAGAAGGCCACCTGCTCACAAAGTAAGTGGAAACCCGCAGGCGCTGCTACACGGGACCCGGAACCGGAAGTTAGAAGCGGCCGGGTCACCGTGGTGAGACCGCAAAGGACCCCAAGAGGGAGAGAGGTGTCTATGTCGGATGCCTGATGGAGCGCTGACGAAACCCATTAATGAAGGGTGATAGATGTTCCAAACTGCGTGGAATGTACAGTCAACATCACCTGAATTTGAGGTTTAAATGTAAAAAAACAAATAAATAAACTGGGAAGGGGTATGCATATATCGAGAAAGTATCCCTAGGTGTCCATATAGGTTGCCTGAATAACATCGGGATGAAAAGAATAAAATAAATAAAGGCATGTAACAGGTAGGAGAAATGCCCCCAACCTGCATATTAGAGACACCCAGCTGGTACATAGCTTAACCAAGAGGTACATATATGCATGAGGTATGCAAAGCCCACATAAATAAGGAGGCTACAGCAGGGGGGCCTCAGCTGTGGTCAGGAGGGGTAATTGACAAGGGCATGAAAAAAAAGACAAAGAAATTACACAATGGTCCTAGAGTGGTACTACACTGGTTCAGGACAGATACGGGGGACCGAAAAAAAGGAGAAAAAACGTGAAAGGATTATTTTCGTCAGGTGGAGAACCAGTAGCTGAACAATATTCAGTCAGGTATGATGATAGTTATACTCGGAACTGATTCCATGGTATATCCTCATTTAATCCATGGATGTGTGTTCTGAGACGGAACACCCATCGTTGTTCCTTCTCTAGGAGGCTGTGTTCGTTACTCAATTGTTCTATCACTGTCCACTGTAAATCGTCTATACAATGACTTTTGGAAATATAGTGATTAGACATCTTGGTAGTGCTCCTACCGCATCTGACATTACTGCGATGTTCGCCAATACGTACCTTAATTGGTCTGGATGTCATCCCCACATACTCAAGGCCGCACGGACAAGTGATAAGATATACAACATTTTTACTATTACAATTCGTGAAGCTTCTCTGGTCCCACTCATCGCCATTCCGGAACGTAATGTGTGTACTTTTTCTCGTCAGGTGACAGGTGCTGCAGTTCCCACAGGGATGATGCCCTTGTACTGGGGGTAGTAGACCAACAGGTCTTGGTCGAGATATGTTCTTTGGTCTTGTGTGAACAAGCATGTCTCTTAGGTTGCGTCCCCGCTTGTGAGCGAACATAGGTTTCGTTATGTTCAAGCCGCAGGAATTGAGTAGACGCCAGTGTTTATTCACTATCTTAGTGATCTGGTTAGAATGTGTATTGTAAGTTGTTACACATATCGGTCTCTCATCGATCTGGTTTTCCACTTTGTCTTCCAAAAGAGCCTCTCTGTTATTATTCCTTGCTCTTTTCAAGGCTTTGTCAACGATTTTCTCAGGATAATTGCGTTTTATCAGTTTGGTACGCAGTTCAGATGCTTGTTGTTTGAAGTCACTAAGTTCAGTACAGTTTCTTCGGAGACGGAGGAACTGACCGTACGGTAAGTTTTCCCTCAGGTGACGGGGGTGGAAACTGTCAAACAAAAGTAAACAGTTCTTAGCTGTTGCCTTAAAGTGTGTGGTGGTTTTGAGTTTCCCCTGTTCAGGGTAGATATTCAGGTCCAGAAACACCAGGTTTTCCGCCGATACACTATGTGTAAATTTCAGAAATGCATTCTGTTGATTCAGCCATAGCATGAATGCCTCTGTTGATTCGACGTCACCTTCCCATACGACCAAGACATCGTCAATATACCTTTTCCATACTTTGATGTGAGCGAGGTATGGGTTCGTCGTGTGTAGGATCCTGTTAGTTTCCAGATGGTGTACATACAGCCCTGCTAGACTTGGAGCAAAGGTACTCCCCATGCTGGTACCGTGGCGTTGTTCATATATATCTTCAGCATACATAAAGAAATTACGGGTGAGAGCCAGTGAAACACATTCCATCACCAGACTACGAGGTGTCTGGTACTCCCAGGGAGTAGAGAATAAAACCTCCTCAATGATTAGCAGTGTTTCGTCGTGTGGGAGACTGGTATATAGGCTCTCCACGTCTAATCCCATAAGCAGATTTTTGGTGGGGTCAAAGTCGATGTCCTGCAGAATTTGCAGGACGTTCTTGGTATCACGCAGGTAGGTGCTGGTACTTTGAACCAATGGTCGAAGGAACGCATCCGCGAACCTTGATAGAGGTTCCAAAATGGAATTCACACCAGAGACGATGGGTCTACCAGGTGGTGAGACCAAGTTCTTATGGATTTTAGGTATGGTGTAGAAGTAGGGGATCCTGGGATTGGTATTAACCAGAAATTCAGCCTCCTTCTTGGAGATCCAGTCGTTTGCTAAGGCCTCCTCTACCATTGTGACAATCCTGACCCTGATTGACTCAGTAGGATCTACCTGAAGGATTCCATAGTTTCTACGGTCATCCAGCAGTTTTCTACATTCAATGTCATAGTTGACAGTGGTTTGTAAAACAATGGCTCCCCCTTTATCTGCAGGTTTGATGGTAATGTCCTGGTTTGTTGATAATTCATGTATAGCCACCTTTTCCTCCCTTGATGTATTGTGAAAGGTGTAACCAAATCCTGTCGTGATGTCTTGGATTTCACCCATCACCGCTTTCTCGAATGCAAGCATCTCCACCGGTAGGGTGGAATTAGGGGGAACAAAAGTAGATTTATTACGGAGGCCAGTATCTTGTCTTACCACCTCAGTGGTGGATGGGTTGTTTTCAAAGAAAACCTTCAATTTCAATTTACGTATGAATTCGGTGATCTCAGTGAGGATCTTAAATTTGTCCAACCGATTGGTGGGTACAAAACCCAGTCCTCTCTCAAGGACCCTCTTTTGTGTTGGTGTAAGGACTACATCGGTGAGATTGACCACCAGGTTCACTTCCGGCTCGTTGATGGTTGGGGAGGTATGTTGTTGGTCATACTCCTGGTTGACATTCGAGGGGTCTCGGTCTCTGGTGCAGACCAATGGACGTTGTATCCTCCTCTGTTGCGGGCCCTCCGTGGGCCTTGGCGTGCCCCTAAAAAAGGTTGTGGGTTGTAGTTGTATTCATACTCTTGAGGAGGAGGTATCCATTGTGGAAATGGTCCCATCATAGGTGGACCATAAGCGTATGGGGGATACATCGGGGGGCCTTGATAGCCATCCCATCTTCCTCCCCTCTGATACGGAGGGCGCTGGTTGTAATTGCCTCTCCCTCTATAGAAACGTTTGCCACTGCCCCTGCTGGAGTTTGAGTTATCTGAACCGGTGTCAGAGGAGTCACCATCCTCACTCTGATCCTGGTTCTTAGGAACATAGTCATCTCGTGTATAGGGGTACACTCGTTCATGACTGAACCGTGAAGTGTCCTTCTTGAGTTTGTTATATTTGCTTTGTTTTAAAGTCATTTCGAACTCTGTCATCTCTTGATTGAGTTCCTCTAAACGTTTCTTGAGTACACTGGGGGATATGTAGGCCTTCAAACGGACTTCTAGATTGACGATCTCGACTTTGAGTTCTTGTGTAAGTCTGGTGGCTGTTTTTATAATTAGGACTAACCAGTCCCGAGTGCAATGCCACGAGATTAGTGACCAATCACGTTTGAAAGTCTTATCCTGTTGAAAAATAAAGGGCTCATTGCGGACAATCAAACCTTGGGGGGCTGCATTCGCCCGTAGGTATTCCGTCATTAATAGACCATGCAGAGCAGTTCTAATCTGGTTTCTCCTTAAGTTAGCTAGCTCATCCCAATCGGCATGATTGGGACCTGGATCGGTATTGCTTAATCCTTCAAAGGGGTTGATAGCTGCCAGGATCCTTTCCACTTCGTCGTCAGCGAAGGTTAAACCCATGTTATCCGCCATCTTAGTAGACTGGAGATGTAAGTGTAGTAATACTAGATAGAGTGGGTGTGTCAGCTTGGAAATGTCATGTGACAGATGTTAGTAATATAGTAGTCTACAAAAAAAGTATGTGTAACAGAGGTAAATAGCCTCTGATCTCAGATGAAAGGGGGATATAATGCTATCATTTACAGCACTGATATCACAACACCCAGAATTTGGGCGAAAACAAAAAACTCCCACAGCTGTACGCTGTCTATCATGGAAAGAAAAACAAAGGGGGGAGTAGAGAGGTTCCACTCAACGAGTGGTGGAGGTGGATACTTCCTCCCAATGAAGCGTACTTAAACAAAGGGATCCACCCGCATGTATAGTAGATCAAGAGACTCCCGTTCATACCATGTGTGTCCCACGGTCGTGGAGAATACACATCAGTTGTTAAAATACCCCTCACACACCAAAAGGGCCCTTGGTGTCATGCTTCATCATAGGGGTCTTCCCGCCCCTCTACGGGACGGGGCGTGCTACGACCAACGTATACGTGGGAGCACTGTTCTTGGTGAGACTACTATGTGTAGTGCAAGGGTGTGCAAGGAAGGGTCAGGAGTGAGTGGAGAGTGATTTTAAAAAAATACCTGGCTCACTGGACTAGGAAAAAATTTTTTATTCTGCCATCTAAGCTGGTATTAGTAAAAAGGTGGGGGTGGAGGGTGTATGCCTCAATGAGCTTGACCTCCTGGTGTCGACATGTTTCGAAGCTTCCCCAAGCTTCTTCGTCAGGACCATTGTGTAATTTCTTTGTCTTTTTTTTCATGCCCTTGTCAATTACCCCTCCTGACCACAGCTGAGGCCCCCCTGCTGTAGCCTCCTTATTTATGTGGGCATTGCATACCTCATGCATATATGTACCTCTTGGTTAAGCTATGTACCAGCTGGGTGTCTCTAATATGCAGGTTGGGGGCATTTCTCCTACCTGTTACATGCCTTTATTTATTTTATTCTTTTCATCCCGATGTTATTCAGGCAACCTATATGGACACCTAGGGATACTTTCTCGATATATGCATACCCCTTCCCAGTTTATTTATTTGTTTTTTTACATTTAAACCTCAAATTCAGGTGATGTTGACTGTCCATTCCACGCAGTTTGGAACATCTATCACCCTTCATTAATGGGTTTCGTCAGCGCTCCATCAGGCATCCGACATAGACACCTCTCTCCCTCTTGGGGTCCTTTGCGGTCTCACCACGGTGACCCGGCCGCTTCTAACTTCCGGTTCCGGGTCCCGTGTAGCAGCGCCTGCGGGTTTCCACTTACTTTGTGAGCAGGTGGCCTTCTATTGGTCCGTCAAACGGGGCGGAGTGGCACTTATTCCTTGATTGGTGGGGGTATTTAAACTACAATATCTCCAGTCTAAATTTATCGACGGAGCCGACCGGGGTGGTTATTTGAGCGGGACACTGATCCTAAGAGGCGTAAGTACGGCATAGCCGGCAGGTGGAAGATCTACCTTCAAAAAATGACGATTGGATTACAGTCTCCTCTCTCCCGCTATTTAGGTAGCCTATTTGACACTCCAACCACTCGGTAAATGAGCTCATGAGGAAATTGTTCTCTTTGCAGCAAGTATGTTTTTCTCTTTGCTTTGTTGGGCATGCAAACAACCACAATGACATTTTCGCCCTACAGGAACCTCGTTTCCTTTCTGAGTAGAGTGTGTGTTTTCTGTTGTTTTGTTATTGTATGTTTTTAATGTAGTATGTCACACCATATTTTTATCACAGATCACGTGATAGCGTTAGAAGACGATCATCGCTCACTTCCTTTTCAGATCACTGTTTTAAACACGACGGAATGAACGTCTATCCTTATAACAATAATGTCTTGTGTATCTCTCATTTCATACCATTCTCTCCATTTAGGTTACAAGGAGTATGTAAGACCCATTGGGGCGTTACCAACTCTTGGAGGCCATTTACCTCCTATTTGATTTTTTCACCCACTATTTTTCACCACATCACAGTGCGTCGTTGGAAGGGATCTTCTTAGGTCCTGACGAAGAAGCTTGGGGAAGCTTCGAAACATGTCGACACCAGGAGGTCAAGCTCATTGAGGCATACACCCTCCACCCCCACCTTTTTACTAATACCAGCTTAGATGGCAGAATAACATTTTTTTTCCTAGTCCAGTGAGCCAGGTATTTTTTTAAAATCACTCTCCACTCACTCCTGACCCTTCCTTGCACACCCTTGCACTACACATAGTAGTCTCACCAAGAACAGTGCTCCCACGTATACGTTGGTCGTAGCACGCCCCGTCCCGTAGAGGGGCGGGAAGACCCCTATGATGAAGCATGACACCAAGGGCCCTTTTGGTGTGTGAGGGGTATTTTAACAACTGATGTGTATTCTCCACGACCGTGGGACACACATGGTATGAACGGGAGTCTCTTGATCTACTATACATGCGGGTGGATCCCTTTGTTTAAGTGTGATGGAATTCCAGACAGGTAGGAACTGTTGAAGTCTTCCCCCGACCAGAGTGGAATGGTCTGGGGGCAGTGGGGGCAAGTCACTGTTTAGTGGCTGGAGAGGTGCGGGTGTTGGTGTTGCCCCGCCCTCGGCCCTTGGTATTGTTTCCCCTGTAACCTCCTCTAAAATATCCTCTGTTAGGGGATGTTTGACCTGATGTTTTGAAGGTGAAAGAGGTGTCTGTTCCCACATTTTTGGAGGCCCCTCTATAAAAGGAGCGACGAAAGGAGCCTCTGGCTTGAGGAGACTGTAATGCTCCCATTGATTTGGCAGTCTCATTATCCTTCTTCATTTTTTCTAATGCAGTGTCTACTGCGGGTCCGAATAGTTGCTCCTGATTAAAGGGTTGAGCAAGAATGGTTGTTTGTACTTCCGGCTTAAAGCCGGAAATGCGGAGCCATGCGTGGCGTCTAAGTAATACGCTTGTGTTAACTGCCCTAGAGGCGGTGTGTCCGCTGCGTCTAATGCACATTTGATTGAGGCATTTGATATTAGTTTGCCCTCTTGGATGAGGTCATTGGCCTGGGATTTGTATTGATCAGGCAGGTGTTGCAAAAGGTCCTCTAGTTGATCATAATGAGCCCTATCATAGCGAGCCAATAGGGCTTGTGTATTGGCAATATGCCAGTGGTTAGCAGCTTGTGCGGCAACCCTTTTGCCGGAAGCCTCCAAGAGCTTAGACTCTTTGTCTGGGGGCGGTGTGTCTCCAGTTGTTTGGGAGTTCGCCCGCTTTCTGGCATTTGACACGACTAAAGAGTCTAAGGGGAGTTGCGCTTTGATGTACGCAGGATCCTGTGGGGCCGGTCTGTATTTTTTTTCTATCCGGGGGTTAAGAACCCTGGCCCTAACAGGGTCTTTAAAAACCTCAGTGGCGTGCTTTATCACTCCTTTAATCATGGGCAGAATGTGAACGGTTTTTTGCGACTGCTCAAAGGTGTCGAGGAGAAAGTCTTCTTCAGGTGTGTCTGTGTGCATGGTGACGCCATGGAACAGTGCCGCCCTGTTTATGAGCTGACCAAACCCTAAATGGTCATCCGGAGGGGAGGGTTTGGAGGGGTATGGAGTGGGATCAGGCATCTCAGGCATAGGGTAAGCCCAGTCATCTATGGGTGCCGTGTCCAGGAGTGTAAAGGGATCATTAGGATCAGTAGGATCATTAAGGAAATCCGAGTCTCCCCCTAAATCATCATCATCCTGTGGAGGTGGTGTGTGAGAAGGAGATGGTAGAGGAGAAGGAGGTGGGGGTGGGGGTGGGGGGGATGGGATGTAATATAGGAGAGGAAGGACGTATGGGTGAAGTGGCACAGTCCTTCTTCTTTAGAGGAGCTGGAGGAGGTGTTGTGTCCAGCTTCCTTTTCTTGTATAGCACAGCTGTGACATGTCCGGTTTTAGGATTGATGTAAATCCGTTTTTGCGCTGGATCTGGGCAAAAAAGTTCCTCAGTGTCCGAAGGTGGTTTTGGCGCCGACTTTTTGGGTTCCGATCTGGATTTTGTGAGATCGGCAGATTCTTTGTGGACTTTTTTCGGCACCGAGGATGTTTTTGGAGCCGAAGAACTTTTCGGTTCCGGCGGAGATTTCGGTGCCGAAGAACCTTTCGGTGCCGAAGAACCTTTCGGTGCCGGTGGAGACTTAGGTGCCGAAGAACGTTTTGGTGCCAATGGAGATTTCGGCCTCGGAGCCTGCTTCGGTGCCGAAGGTATTGTAGGCACAATAATATGAGGTTTGCTCGAGCCCGAGCCACCTGCAGGCTTATTTTTCTTCGGAGCCGGGCCCGGGGCTTCTGAAGAAGATTTTGGGTCGCGACTGGGCCCAGCTGGCAGAGTCTTGACCAATGTCTTTTTTGGTGGGGTTGGGGTAGGGGAGCTGGTACTCACACGCTGCCCGGATCAAAATCATCGGCCTCGGACACAATCTGGAGGTCTTCGGAATCGTCGTCAGGGACATCCTGGGCAAAGATGTCGTCTGGTTCTGGAGCCGGTTTGGCCATGATATGGCGTCGAGCTCTTCGGTCCCGGATGGTTTTCTTCAAACGGAATGCGGCGCAGGCTGGACAGCTGGATTCGTTGTGGTCCGGCGAGAGGCACAGATTACAGACCTCGTGGTGATCACTGTGGGGGAACTTTGCTCCACATTGGGGGCATTTTTTAAAGGGTGTCCTTTCCATCAACCGCGTCCGGAGCCGGTCCGATGGGATTTCGACGTCGAGGTGTAAATTTTGGAGTTGTTGTGATTGCTACAAGTTTTCTGCTGGAGCGGAAAAAAGTTCATCCGAACCCAATGGCGGAAAAAAACAATCTGAGGATGGAGTGGATGCCCATGCGCACTGTTGTCCAGAGGAGGAGTCACCTATCACGTGACCAAAGACTTCTTCCGAAGACAACAACAACCTGCAATCATCCGAGCCCAACACCAGATGGCGATCTTATCCTTAGTATGTGATCTGCAGCTCATATGCCTCAAACTAATAGTTATGTAGGGAAGATGTGTTCATTGTAGTTTTACAGCTGTGTAAAATAAACACGTGCCCGCTGTGTAAATTGCTGTTGAACGCATGTAATGCACAAGTACTGAATACAGTACCGTACATGTACTGTGTCGTAAACCTCGCACCACTACTTTATATATTTCTGTACAGATAACCTGCTTTACGCCTGTTGTGATGTTGTATATACACAATTTAGCTGTTTTAAGTGCATAATGTTAAACATAGCCTGCCGCTTATGGTATCTGCTTTTCTCGGAGTGATGCAGGCTCTCGGCACTCTGCACTCACTCCCCTGCTGCCCGGGGCAGCTACCCGCTCTTTTCCAACCCTTTCCTTCCTCTTGGCATCAGGACACCGTTTGCACCGTAGCCCTCCCCTCCTCCAACTTCATGCACTCATTCACCCTGGAGTGTTACTGCTGTTACAATGCTCATCTCCCTCGCTACTCCTCAGATCGTTGGCAGCGAGTGTTCCCAGGGCATACGGATTGCACATTGCATGTGTGATCTGCTACCACAGCTCATATGGGACAACAGTAGTAACATTGCGATTAAGCCCTAGGCTGCGGTGGAGGCAGCCACGCTGAGTGACCTGTCAGTAGTGCTAGACTTGTGCAAGGAGGAAATAGCCCAAGCGATATATGGCCCGAGACTGCAATTGAAACGGCGTTGCATGTATGTGTGACCTGAGACGACTGCTAGTGCCAATACATCTCGCTAAACACATAACATCCCAAAAGGCGAGACCTATTGGCTATGCAAATGCTTGTTATAAATTGGTGTGGATCTCCTTATTGAGTCGTGTGCATCATTTATTGACTATTGTGTTCATTTGCAGATGTCTAACTCCTCTCTGATAAGCCAAAGGCTGCTCGAATACACTATCCCATAGAAGAGCACCTCTTTGGCAGAGGTTCATCTGGTGCTCCCAAAACAACGTTGCAAGATCCAGCTCCTTCAGCAACTCAAGGAGGATGTCGGGGTCTCTCTTCCAGTATTGCGCTTTTACTTTTTTGCACAACTTTGCCTTGTTCTGGGATTGGGGCGTGGCAACAAGGAAGCCTGTTCTCAGACTTTATGCCTTTGGGGTATTCAATTGTTCCGGAGTCGGAATTATCGACAATATGTATTTCAAACAGACCTGATTTAAGGCCTTGAATGTTTAATAATAATAATACAGCTATTTATAGAGCGCATACAGCTACCTCCCAGCGAAATAAAAAGGTCATACACCAGCCCTCCAATTGCATTAATCCAAGTTAAAAAGCCAAGTCTTAACTGCCTTTCTGAATTGGCATCCTGATTCAATTTGCCGGAAAGTCAGCAGCAAAGAATTGAAGAGCTTAGCCACTCTTGCCACAAAGGATCTGCCACCCCAGCGCTCATTTCCAACTCGTGGGGTGACAAGCAGATTCAGATTGTTGGACTGCAACAGGCGAGTCCATGTGTAGGCAGATAGACGTTGTTTCAAATATCTGGTACAGCGCCCATGGAACGACCAAAAAGCTACAGTTAGGGCCTTAAATTTAATTCTATTGGCCACCGGTAGTTCCTTAATATGCGGTGAGATGTGCTGACGCATGGGTACGCCTCTAATCAATCGCGCTGCCGCGTATTGAACCAATTGTAATCTCTTAACCATGTAGGCAGGTAGACCCAGATAAAGGACATTCACGTAGTCCAGCCTGGACGTCACAGTTGCATGAACTACGGACTGCAGTTTTCTGGTAGCAGGTGTAAAAATTTCCTCATATACCTCAATTTTCCAAAGCAGGAAGATGTTACTTGCTGAATATGAGAGGCAAAGGACAGATCAGCCTCCCATTGTACTCCTAGATTTTTAGCAGTGAGTGTTAGGGTAGGTGGCATCCCCATTTCCTGCGGCCACCACAGGTCCAGGTCTGGAGGCTTGTTGGTCCCAAAAAACATCACTTCTGTCTTTTCAGCATTTAATTTCAATGTATTATTATTCATCTAAGCTGCCACATCTTTAAGGCAATTCTTGAAGCTTTTAAAGAAAACAGCCGACAGGTCTTTAAAAGGGAACACCAGCTGGGTGTTGTCGGCATAAGATATTGCCTTGACTCCCAGGTTTTTCACTCTTTTCAGTGCTTTCTGAAGCAAATATTACCCTATCTTGCCCTCCTGTGTCCATGATTGTTTTCATGAGAATTTGGAGGAGAAACTCTTCATCCTGGGTCAACTTTTTTGAGGGCGGGGTTCTTTTTCTTTTGAGAATCTTCAGAAACTGTACTCTTCCCCCTTTTACAGGTATCTTCAGATCTGACATATTAGATCTAGTCTTGATTACAATGTGTTACGTTGTTCGCATAACCTCTTCTTGGACAAGATAGCGAAGGCGCCAGTAAGGATTAGTTACTTACCTGTAATCCTAGTTCTCATCCAGGGGGTATACTCATCAAAGTCATAATCTACGAATAATCCCCGCCCACGTGCGGGATCCCGGAGCATATAGAAAATACATATATATACATATATATGCATATGTGAAAACATATACATACAGCCTAAAATGTTTCAAACATGGCAATGCTGAAATTACATAGGTTTGCATTGTAGTACCCCCTAACTCATAAGGAAAAAAGGAAGCACTAAGCGAATTGTCACACAACAATGCTTTATTGCCATAAAGCAAACTTGTAATTGCAGGCAGAAAACTGACACCTTGCCTTTAAGGCATTAGAGTAGGGGGACCGTGCCTTTAAGACCTGCAGGAGACCCCTTGCTCCCATGATGCACCACAGGTGACAGTTAGGTCAGTTCTTTTTGACGGTGCACTCGCACCTGGGTAGATCTGCAATCAATAAACAATAATTTTGAGGAGAAATGCTCGTCCGGGGAGGTGGGTGGGTCGCTTATGACTTTGATGAGTATACCCCTGGATGAGAACTATGATTACAGGTAAGTAACTAATCCTTCTCATCCAGGGGATACTCATCAATAGTCATTATCTATGAATAGAGTAGCAAGCCCATACCGAAAGTCTCGCGGACGAGCAATATAGCATCTAGAACATGCATTAACATCACATTAGCATAGCAGTTATGCAAATAATTTCTCAAAGAGGCCTGCCCCACCTGTGCGTCGGCCTGTGCGTCTGAATCTAGGCAATAATGGTGTGTAAAGGTATGTATGGATCGCCATGTAGCCGCTTTGCAAATTTCAGACATGGGAACGTTGCGAAGGAGAGCTACAGTAGACGCTTTCCCTCTAGTAGAGTGTGCTCTTGGTCTAACCTGTAGAATCTTGTGAGACAGTTGACAAGCCAAGGCTATACATGAAACAATCCATCTAGAAATAGACCTCTTGGAGGCAGCCAGCCCGGTATTTGTTGGACCGTAATTGACAAAGAGCCTGCCAGACTTTCTAAGCGAAAGGGTTTTAGCAAGATAAAATTTCAATACCCTCCGGAGGTCTAGAGAATGTAAAGCTCTCTCCGGAGGAGTGGTTGGCTGAGGAAAGAAAGTGGGCAGCGTGATAAGCTGATTAATGTGGAAATCCGAGACCACCTTGGGCAGGAAGCTCGGATGAGTACGTAGCACCACTTTATTGGTATTGAACACAGTATAAGGTTCCTTGCAGCAGTGGGCCTGAATTTCACTTACCCTGCGGGCAGAAGTGATGGCTACTAAGAAGGCAGCCTTCCAGGTAAGATGCTGCAAGGATGCCTTATGAATAGGCTCGAAAGGAGCTCCCATCAACTTAGAGAGAACAATGTTGAGTTCCCAGGGAGGGGAAGGAGACCTCACTGGTGGAAATACTTTCTTAAGCCCTTCTAGGAAATCTTTGACTACCGGCATCTGGAAGAATGAGGCCTGGGTAGGAGATTTTCTATAAGCTGTGATAGCAGCTAAAGTGGACTCTGATAGATGTATACTTCAAACCAGACTTTGGTAAGTTTAATAAGTAGGGGAGAATAACCTGTTCTTGACCCTGAAATGGATCAAGGGTGTTATCTCTACACCAAATGTAGAACTTCTTCCACTTGAAGGCACAAGACTTCCTAGTGGAGGGCCTTTTTGCTTCTCGAAGAATGTTCATACAGTCCGCCGGAAGATCTAAATGTCCGTACTGGGTGAGTTCAGGAGCCATGCCGTCAAGCGAAGAGACGGAAGGTTGGGATGGAACACTCTCCCCTGGCTCTTGGTCAGTAAGTTCGGCAGGCAAGGCAATCTCCGGTGTGGCACCTCTGACAGCTGGAGTAGATCCGGGTACCACCACTGGCGGGGCCACTCCGGAGCTATAAGGATCATCCCCGTTCTTTTGTAGAATTTCTGTATCACCGCTGGGATGAGAGGGAGAGGAGGAAAAGCGTACAGCAATGTCCGCGACCAGCTGATCAAAAGTGCGTTCCCCTGAGATCCCTGTTGGGGGAACCTGGAGGCGAAGACGGGGCATTTTTTGTTTGCCGCGTCTGCGAAAAGGTCGATGTCCGGTACTCCCCACTGCCGGAAGACTTCTTGGGCGACGTCTTCGTTGAGCACCCAGTCGTGCGCTTTGACAAAGTCTCTGCTGAGGTCGTCTGCCTGCACGTTCAGGGTCCCTGGCAGGTGAACAGCGATGATCAAAAGGCCTCTCGCCAGTAGCCATCGCCAAATGGACTGAGCTTCCAGAGATAGCACCCGTGATCTGGTGCCTCCTTGCTTGTTCAGATAGAACATAGTTGTTGGGTTGTCTGTCTGAATCTGAACGTGGCTGGTTTGGAGAGACTGGTACAGGGATTTGAGAGCCAGATGGACTGCTCGTAGCTCCAAGAAGTTTATGTGATAACTCTTTTCGGTATTGGACCAGAGACCTTGTACCTGAAGCTGGTCCATATGAGCACCCCAGCCCTGCATAGAGGCATCTGTGACCACTGTCTGTGTTGGAGGCGTCTGATGGAAGGGGACGCCGTGAAGCAGATGGGAGCGTTTCATCCACCATCTGATGGAGTCTTTGGCGGCTTGGTGAAGAGAGATCAGATCTTCCCAGCGACCGGACCTCTGCAACCACTGATCCTCTAGCTCTTGTTGTAGAGGACGCATGTGAAGACGTGCATTGGGTACAATGTAAATGCACGAAGCCATCGAACCCAGAAGTGACGACACTTGCCTGGCTGTGGGGAATGCAGTGTCGAGAAGTGTGTGGCATTTCTGAAGCATGGATAATAACCTCTCCTCCGAAGGACACACGCTTGCCTTTGCGGAGTCCAGAGAGGCGCCCAGGTAGTGAATCCGCTGAGTGGAATTGAGGACCGACTTTTTGTAGTTGACTTGTAAGCCCAGCACCTGTAGCAGATTGAGGCAGAACGAGAGATGGCTCTGGAGTCGAACAGGAGTGGAACTCTTCAGGAGCCAGTCGTCTAGATAGGGATAGACAAATATCTTCCGTTTGCGGAGGAAGGCAGCTACCACCGCCATACACTTGGAGAATGTCCTTGGGGCGGATTTGAGGCCAAACGGCAGAACTCTGTACTGGTAGTGCTGACGAGAGATCTGAAACCTGAGGAATTTTCGATGTTTCACTGAGACAGGAATATGGAAATAGGCATCCTGTAGGTCGATGGCACACATCCAGTCTCCCTGGTGAAGATGCGGGAAGATTTGATGCAGGGCTAGCATTCTGAACTTTTCCTTCTTGACAAATCCGTTGAGCAGACGTAGGTCGAGAATGGATCTGTACTCTTTGACTACTCCTCGTTTTTGAACTAGAAAATACCGGGAGTATACTCCTTGATTTCTTTGCAGGGGAGGTACTTCCTCTATGGCGTTCTTGGAGAGGAGAGTAGTCCAGTAAAAGCCGATTTTGAATGTGAGGAAGGTGCTGCCTCCGTGGGGATACTTGCGGAGGGGGGGACTTGAACCTCAGCAAGTAGCCATGCTGTACAATATTCAGTACCCATTTGTCTCTTGTAATGGCTTCCCACTCTTCCAGGTGAAAACTGATACTTCCTCCTACCGGAGTGGCGAACGGGCGCGATGGAAGTAAGATCTCACTGCTTGGATGGCTGCTTGGTGGAGGACTGTTGTTGCTTTGCGTTTCCTCTCCCTCTGCCACGACCCCTTTGTTGGAACTGGGGCCTCTGCTGGTTCTGAGAGGACCATTGGTGTGTTTGAACGCGCTGATGAAAAGCGCGCTTGTCGCCCTGACGAAAGCACTTCCGATATTCCTTGCGCTTTTCCAGACCAACAGCTTTAACGGTGTCCATCTCTGTTTTCATCTTGTTAATTTGATCATCAGCGTGAGCCCCAAATAAGGATGACCCGTTAAAAGGCAAATTAAGAATCTTCTTTTGAGCATCAGGCTTGAGGCCCGTTAGCCGCAGCTGTAGGAGAGTAGGGTCAGCTTTCTATGTTCACCCCCACTTTTTGCTTTTGCTTCACTGGTTTTCGACTTAGATGTGGCTGTGGGCCTGCTAATCAGACCCACAGCCCAGCTGTTCTCTCTCTAAACTAATACTGTGTACTTTAGGTGCATAACCCAATTGGATAGGATCACCTTATTGGCCCCTGTACAGTGTACCTTAGGTACCCAGGGCATAGGTGTACCCTAGGGCTACCAGGGGCTACAGCATGTATTGTGCCACGCCTGGCCTGGCCTTCCATTATGACACAACTGGCTGATCACTCAGCTGGGGCAAGGTCGTGTACTCACCCCTTGCTTAGGTGTAGTATTCCTATACCTACCTTGTATATAGACACATGTGTACCTATCAGCCACTCCTATGGCAGTCCTTAACAATCCTGGAGGCAGAGTGCTTGGTAACATGTGAGATGGTGCTCTAGCATGAGCTGAGCCTGTCTGCAGCTTTCGGAACCATGTCCTTATAGCTGTTCTATGATATAGCCTACCATATACTCTTAAAGTGCCTTATAATCTTAAACGGTTATGGTAACTATGATTTGGCTTCAGCAAAACATGTCGTGTAAGGTGTCTAACACTTTAAAATAATACCCCCATACCATTTCTGGCCATGAGGATATTATTCCTCCCTTTTAGAGGGAGAAGACATGTTGAAACCTACTTACCCGGTTAAAGTTAACCAGAGACCCAGCATCACAAAATGGATGCTGCTGCCACAGACACAAGTCTGACCTCCTGCTGCTGGGAGTCCTTCCAGCGAGGGAGGCTTGGACGATAGGTTTCCTGGGATGTATGACGTTACAACGCACACTTTTACAACGCATGCACTTACAACGCATTTTTTACAACGCATAATCCATTACAACGCACTACACTTACAACGCATGACACTACAACGCATTTTTAAAAACTACCATTACAACGCATACCATTACAACGCATAATATTTAATTGCATTTAAGGTAAGTATTAGATAGTATAGGGGTAAAAATTACTTTTTTAACTCCAGGGGGTGCAACAGTAGGGTAAGTGTTGGATAATATAGGGGTAAAAATTACTATTCTAACTCCAGGGGGTGCAACAGTAGGGTAAGTGTTGGATAGTATTGGGGTAAAAATTACTATTCTAACTCCAGGGGATGCAACAGTAGGGTAAGTGTTGGATAGTATAGGGGTAAAAATTACTATTCTAACTCCAGGAGTTGCAACAGTAGGGTAAGTGTTGGATAGTATAGGGGTAAAAATTACTATTCTAACTCCAGGGGGTGCAACAGTAGGGTAAGTGTTGGATAGTATAGGGGTAAAAATTACTATTCTAACTCCAGGGGGTGCAACAGTAGGGTAAGTGTTGGATAGTATAGGGGTAAAAATTACTATTCTAACTCCAGGGGGTGCAACAGTAGGGTAAGTGTTGGATAGTATAGGGGTAAAAATTACTATTCTAACTCCAGGGGGTGCAACAGTAGGGTAAGTGTTGGATAGTATAGGGGTAAAAATTACTATTCTAACTCCAGGGGGTGCAACAGTAGGGTAAGTGTTGGATAGTATAGGGGTAAAAATTACTATTCTAACTCCAGGGGGTGCAACAGTAGGGTAACTGTTGGATAGTGTAGTGTAATATTATGCGTTGTAATGGTAGGCGTTGTAATGGTATGCGTTGTAAAGGTAGTTTTTTAAAATGCGTTGTAGTGTCATGCGTTGTAAGTGTAGTGCGTTGTAATGGATTCTGCGTTGTAAAAAATGCGTTGTAAGTGTAGTGCGTTGTAACAGTTGCGTTGTAAAGGTTGTTCCCCGGTTTCCTGCCTTGGGAGGAGTGAGCACCACCCTAGACAGGATTTAGTGTATTGGGGCAGGGAGGGTTGAATGAAACTAGACGCTGCCTGGGGCACACAAGGTGTCCCATGCATAGTCCAGTTCAAACACGCGCTTGGGCACTCCAGCCCCAGCTCTGGCGCGAAACTGGACAAAGGAAAGGGGGTGTAGCCACTCCCCTTCCTGGTCCCACCCATAGGAGGGACCTTGCAGGTAGCCCAGCCCACTAGCCCAGTATATCAGTAAGTAGCTGAGCCCTGCTAGATTAGATTAACCTGAATCTGCAACTTGAACAGAAACTCTGGACCTTCGACATTCGACCTCAGGAAGAAGACTGAAGAAATCTCCCTTGTGGCCAAGGAGTGACCACCCTCGGCAACCAGGCACCATCCAGCGACAGCTGCTTGCTTTGCGGCGGAATCCTACGAGGGACGACTGCAGAGACTGACCAGCGCCGAGACTTCCAGACACCTCTGAACCAGATCCACATCTCCAGCGAAGCTGAGACCCATGGAGGCGACGAGGGACGTGGGACCGGCGACTTGGGAAAAGTGGCTAGTAACTGACTAGCGCGACTTCCGAGGCTCTCTCGAGGCTGTACTTGGGGAATTGAGAAGCCCCACTCCCGAGCACCATCTGCAAAGAAGATCAGCTCCCCACACTTCACGTGTTCTGCGTGGGGCCCTTCTGCACCTGTATTGCTCGACGTGTTGTCCGGTTGCTGGCCCGTTGGCTAGTAGCCTCTGCGACGACGAACCTTTACTTTCATCTTGCTGGTCCGGCTCCTCCAGACTGGCACCCGCTCCTCTGTGAAAGCGAAGCACCCCATGTAGGAAGGTGGATATCTGACTATGGTTACCCCCAACTTTTTGCCTAGTGTCTAGCTGGTTTTTCGACTTAGTTGGCCTGAGATCCTGCCATTCAGGGTCTCAGGCTGTCTGCGCTCTCTTTAAAATGGACTCCATGTACCCTAGGTACATACACAATTGGTAAGGATCACCTTATTGGACCCTGTACAGTGTACCCTAGGTACCCAGGGCATAGGTGTACCCTAGGCCTCCCAGGGGCTGCAGCATATATTATGCCACCCCTGGTCTGGCCTTCCAATCAGACACAACTGGCTGATCACTCAGCTGGGGCAAGGTCGTGTAATCACCCCTTGCTTAGATATAGTATACCTATATCTACCCTTAAAATAGACACATGTGTACCTATCAGCCACTCCTATGGCAGGCCTTAACAATCCTGGAGGCAGAGGGCTTGGTAACATGTGAGATGGTGCTCTAGCATGAGCTGAGCCTGTCTGCAGCTTTCGGAACCATGTCCTTATAGCTGTTCTATGATATAGCCTACCATATACTCTTAAAGTGCCTAATAATCTTACACGGTTATGGTAACTATGGTTTGGCTTTATCGAAACATGTTGTGTAAGGTGTCTAACACTTTGGAATAATACCCCCATCCCATTGCTGGGGATGAGGATATTATCCCTCCCTTCTAGAGGGAGAAGACATGTTGTAACCTACTTACCCGGTTAAAGTTAACCAGAGCCCCAGCATCACAAAATGGATGCTGCTGCCACGACACAAGTCTGACTTCCTGCTGCTGGGAGTGATCCCGGCAAGGGAGGCTTGGACAATAGGTTTCCTGACTTGGGAGGTGCGAGCACCACCCCAGACAGGCCTTAGTGTATTGAGGCAGGGAGGGATGAATGAAACGAGACACTGCCTGGGGCACACAAGGTGCTCCATGCATAGTCCAGTTCAAACCGGTGCTGGGGCACACCAGCCCCAGTCCTGGCGCGAAACTGGACAAAGGGAAGGGGGTGTAACCACCCCCCTCCCAGGTCCCACCCATAAGGCGTGACCTAGCAGGCAACCCAGCCCCCCAGATTAGTATAAGAGTGGTAGCTGGGCCCCAGGAGATTAGATTATCCTGAACCTGCAACTTGAACAGAAACTCTGGACCTTCGACATTCGACGAAAGAAGAAGACTGAAGAATCTCCCTTGCGGCCAAGGAGTGGCTACCCTGTGCAAACAGGCACCATCAAGAGACTACCCTTTGCTTTGCTAAAGTTCTACGAGGGACCGACTGCAGAGCCCGACCACAGCCTTGACTTCCAGACTTCTCCGACCCTGATCCACATCCACTGCCGAGCTGAGATCCGTGGAGGCGACGAGAGACGTGGGACCGGCTACCTGGGAAAAGTGGCGAGTATCTTCCAGCGCAGCTTCTGAGGTACCCTCGAAGTTGTGCACCGGGGATTGAGAAGCCCCAACCCCAAGCACCATCTGCACCGAAGATCAGCCCCCCACACTCCACAAGTCCTGCATGGGGCTCTTCTGCATTTTCCTGCTTGCCGCGTCTGTCCGGTTGCTTGCCCGTTGGCTAGCGGCCTTTGTGACGACACACCTTGAAATCTTCACTGCTGGTTTGGCTCCTCCAGACTGGCTCCCGCTTCTTTGCCAAAGAGAAGCACCCCAGACCTTCCTGGTCTGCACCAGAAGTAAGTCCTCCGTTCCTCGTGGGATCCGCTTGCCAAGGCTTGGTGAGTCCTAGTTCGACTTCGACGCTACCGACAGCAAGAGCCTTCGTGGGACAGCTCGCCTCCTGGTCCTGGTCGTCCTCGACGTCTCCTGGTACCCATGGCTGCAGCGACAAGCTTCACCCTTCACCTGCAATCTTCACGACATCGTCTGGTTCCTTCCTGGTTCCACTTGGTCACTGGCTAGTGACCTTAACTCTGTCCCTTCTGCTTGCAGGTATCCTCTCTTCTTGATCCCAGCCTTGGGATCCACCGGACACTCTTCACTGACTGCCTGTCAGCAACTTTCCTTCAGGCATCCATAGAAGTCCACGACGAAACCAGACGCAAGTTCACACCTATGCACCCGCAGCCCGTGGGCTAGGTAACTTGGGTACTACGGTGCTCACAAGGGTAGTGACTATCCTAGGGTCTAGTTTCCGAGTCTCGACTCTCTAGCTGCTTCAGAAGTGTCCTTAAACTGCTTATTTCAAAACTGTACTATTTCTATCGACTATACACATTACACGTGAGTGTTTCCACTCTGCACCTGAATCCCGTGGGCCTCCCACTTCCTAACTGTTGCTAGTGTAGTGTAGCCCCAGCGATTCCCTAGGCCTAAGCCTATCCTATTTCCGTGACAGTGGTCCTTATACCACTTCTTTAGTATATGGTTTGCGTGGCCCCTAGGGCCTAACTGTATTACTTACCTGTGTGACTTAATGTATGCTTAAATAAGACTGTGTTGTACTTACCTCGAATCTCATAAAGAGTGCTGAGGGTTTGACTAGAATAAATACACTTTATTTTTTATATATATATATATATATATATCTGTTGTGGTGTCCTTTCATTTGGTATTCAAGGGATTATATATGGTATCACAGCTGGCTTCACATGCCATTCAGAGTTTAGCCTAAGACTGCTCTTGTCCATGCTACCACTAGGATAGCTGGTCTATAAGGTTGACTTTACAACCAATCACCATAAGGGTTGTTTGGACTGATATAAGGTGTACACTAGAACTAGTGACATCATACATCAGGCCAACTTCTCACATTGGTGAGCAGCGGTTGGGATCTGAGCTTGCTGTTGTAATACTATTGTAATCTTGAGATACTAAATTGAAAGATAACACAGATATTGTTTAGGTACATATAACATAGATTATAATACTTAAGTCCTACTGGACTTAGTTGTTGTAGGTTGAAGGGCCTAGCACACCCTGACTACAACTACTAGAGAGGTTTAGTAGATACAACTAGTGTAGGTAGGTGCACACACCACACCCTCACTAGAATCATGTCCCTGAATGGAGATCACACTGATACACCCTCAGGAGAGGAGAATCCTGGACAGATTCCCTCTAGATATGATGCATTCACTTTCCAGGAGATGAGACAACTGTTTACCTCCAGGAGATTAAAACAGGGTTCCAACCCTACCCTTAGACAGCTAGTGGAGCTTCTGGAGGCCTATGATGCTGAAAGAGCTGCCAAGTATGGTGCCATAGCTGTAGATAAGGGCCTCCTCTCCACAGAAGAGACCCCTGACTTAACTGATACAGATGAGTTAGAAGAGACCTCAGAAGAAGAGGGAGGTAGCCAGACCCCAGTCAAAAGACTTAGTCAGGCTAACTTAAGCTTGCATGGGAGCTTGCATGGGAGCTTCCCTTACAGGCCCCCAAGTAATCTTAAAAAGAGAGATAGAAGGGGTAGATCTCCCTCAGGGGACTCTCTCCACTCCTATCACTCAAGGAGCTCCAATGCTTCATCCCACAGGGGGATGACTTCCCCCCCAGAGGAGAGAGCATCAGGCCAGAATGAGGGAAGCCAATCTTAGGATTGAAAGGGAAGAACTTGCCCTTGCCAAAGAGAAGCTTGCTCTGGCCAGAGAGCAAAAATTGTGTGGGTCAGAACCCACTGGTGGCAGCAACATTCCTAGAGATAGGGATAGGTCTTATGACCATAGAAACCTAAGCAAGATAGTCCCCCCCATATCAGAATGGGGATGACATCCACAAGTGGATGACTGCTTTGGAGAGGGCCTACAAAGTACAGCAGGACCCCCAGAGTCAGTGGGCAGCTATCTTGTGGCTCTCCTTTTCTGACAAAGGTAGAGACAAGCTCCTCACAGTCAGTGATGAGGATGCTAACAATTACAAAGTCCTGAAGAGTGCTCTGATAGATGGGTTTGGCTTAACCACTGAGCAATATAGGTTGTTGTTCAGAGACACCCAGAAGACACAGACACAGGACTGGTCTGATTTTGTGGATTGTGCCACTAAGGCTTTGGAAGGGTGGTTAACTGGCAGCAAGGTGCAGGACTATACAGGATTGTACAACTTGGTTATGAGGGAGCAGATCCTTAGTAATTGTCAGAACCAGCTTCTCCATCAACACCTGGTAGACTCAGATTTGACCTCTCCCCAAGAATTGGGAAAGAGGGCAGATAAATGGGTCAGGACCAGGATTAGGCCTAAAAATCAGGGTGGTGACCAAAAGAAAGATACCACCAAGCCTCAAGAGAAGGGTGGGGATAAAACAAAAGAGAAATCTTCCTCAGGGCCCCAAAACTCCACACAGGGTGGTGGGTCCCAAGCTCCCTCCTCTACCACAGTTAAAAAGCCTTACTGCCATGAGTGTAAAACTCCTGGGCATTGGAAAACTGACAGCAGTTGCCCAAAGGCTAATAACAAAACTGTTCCTCCAACTACTCCTGTCACACCACCTATTACTGTCAGAAGTAATCCCCAGGTGGTGGGAGTGCCCCCAAAAATGTGGTTGGGTTTTCTTGGGGAACACAGGAGGACTCTGGCTTAGCCAATTCCCCTACAGCAGCTACTCTTGTCTGTGATGGTGGCATGGGGTTTGCCAACTTCACTACCTGTCCCAACACTTTGGGTAGGTACAGACAAGAGCCCTACATCAATGGTAGAAAAGCTGAGGCCTACAGAGACACTGGAGCTAGCATCACTATGGTGGCCCATAGGCTAAGTTCCCTCTGAGCAGCGTTTGCCTGGTTTCTCATACCAGGTAACTAACATTGATGGCAAACAAAACAGTCATCCCATGGCAGAGGTATGTCTCAGCTGGGGAGGTGTCACTGGCCCTAAAAGGGTGGCAGTGTTTTCAACCTTGCCTGTGGACTGCTTACTGGGGAATGACTTAGAACTCTCAGCTTGGGCTGGAGTTGAACAAGACACCCATTCTAGAATGGTAGGCCTTTCACAAAAGGGTAGTGGGGTTGTGCCAGCCACAACCCCTGTCCAAGTAGATTTCCTCCCTGAAAAGGTTGGAAGGGCAGTGGTAGCCACAGCCCAGGCAAAGACAGACTTCCCTGTAGAGACTGGCAGAGCTGTGACAGTCACAGCTCAAACACAAACTGAGTGCCTCCCTGAAAAGGTTGGCAGGACTGTAATGGTCTCAGTCCATACTCAGACTGACATAGGTGTAGTGAAGCCTGAAACTATGGATCACTTCACACAAACAGAGAGTAGTGGAGAGGAAGAAAAGTCTCCCTCTCCTCAGACATTAGGAAAAGGTCAGCCTCCTCAGGGATCTGACCTCACCCCTTGTGAAGGAATCTCTTGCCCATGCAACAAGATCTACATCGGCCAGACTACACAAAAGGTGAAACTGCAGATTGGCCAACACAGAAGCAGAGTACGTTGTAAAACTCCCAATGCCCCCCTTGTTGAACATTTCATTGAAATGGGGCACAAAGATGATGACACTAAATGGACAGTGCTCAAATGCATCAAACAGCCGCCGAGAGGTGGAGACATTGCTAAAATCCTGAATAAAGAAGAACTCAGAATGATCATTCGCACTGACAGCATCAGGCAAGGCCTGAATCGCAGCGAGGATTGGACTAACCTCATCTGACACCTAGAACTTTCAAATTAAGGCCAAATTTTATTCACTATTGACCCGTTGTTTATGTTAGTGATTGTTGCTTGTTAGTGGTGCCTATCATCTTACCGCTTTGTACCACCTTGTGTGTTTTTTGCCTTTTCTCCTTACAATAATTATGACGTACTTAATTGCAAGTGCAATAATTTCTGATATATACTCAGGGGTGGGGAATTCCTATCTCCCGACGCCCGAGACATCTAGATTTCTTACAAGGGCAAGAGGTTTTAATTTCTAACTTGTCCAAAGGACAAGTAGACAGGTTTACGGTAATCTGATACACAGCTGTTTAACCCTCTTGGTCACAGCCAGTTAATAAGGAGCTCTGAGCAGTTTATTGGCAGTGAAAGGGTCAATTCAAAAGCTGGGGCCTGCACTTTAATTTCACCAGAGCAGAACAACATGAGTGAGCTGAGCTCAAAGTTGCAGCTCCATATAAAACATCCACAGCACTGTCAGGCAAGAGTCATTTTGCTTTCTCCCTGAGGCTTCCAGGCCCTCCTCTGGCCCTTTCCTTTTCTTCGAGCACAAGATGCAGCTCCAGAACACTCACATCACTGAAATGTAAGAGGCTGGGCCTCTTGGCTCATGCTCTGACTTTAACCTTGTGACCCGTGCCTTTTGTTCTGTGCTTCACCCTTCAGCCTCAAATCAGCCCCAAGATCCCTCCTGCCCTCGTCTCCGGGGGCCTACAGTAAAGCCCATGCTTTCTCTTCTCTTGCAGCCCCTGCATAACCCTCCTTTGCACTTTGCCTTTCCTGTGCACCTTATGTTTCACCCAGTGCCTGTACTTGCTAACCCCGCTCCCCTTGGCCTCTCATATCTTACATCATCCAGGGCTTACATTAAAGTTCATTAGTTTACCCATGGGGAATTCATGCAATGCTCAGGTGCACCCTAATTTCTCTCCTTGCACTGGGCCTCTCCTCTCACTTTGTGCTTGCACCAGGGGCATCTGAACACGCCACTGTAGCTAACAGCAGCTGTGGAGTTCTTGATGGGCCTCTTCTTTCTGCAGTTCCATACAAAGGTTCATAATTTACTTGAAAGGGTTGATGGATATATACATGGGTGGATATAAGGCTGGATGCGTGAAAGGATGGATGGATGAGTGGATGGATGGATGAGTGCAAGAATGGATGGATGAGTGCAAGGGTGAATGGATGGATGTGGTGAAAGTGAATAGATGTGTGTGGATGGATGAGTGAAAGGGTGAATGGATGGGGTGAAAGTGGATGGATGAGTGAAAGGATGGATGAGTGAAAGGATGGATGGTTGAATGAAAGGGTGGATTAATGGATGAGAGAGAGTGAGTGAATGAATGGCTGATGGAATGGGTGGGTGGCTGGGTGGAAGGATGGATGGCTGGGTGGAAGGATGGATGGTTGGATGGCTAGCTGGGTGGAAGGATGGATGGATGGCTGGGTGGATGGATGGGTGGAAGGATGGATGGATGGATGGATGGATGGCTGGGGGGAAGGATGGATGGCTGGGGGGGAAGGATGGATGGCTGGGGGGGAAGGATGGATGGCTGGAAGGATGGATGGCTGGGTGGAAGGATGGATGGCTGGGTGGAAGGATGGATGGATGGATGGCTGGCTGGGTGGAAGGCTGGGTGGATGGCTGGGTGGAAGGATGGCTGGGTGGGTGGATGGGTGGATGGATGGCTGGGTGGATGGATGGGTGGATGGATGGATGGCTGGGTGGAAGGATGTGAAGATTGATGGGTGGAAGGATGAGTGAAACGGTGGATGGATGGATGAGTAAAATGGTGGATGGATGGATTTGAGTGAAAGGGTGAATGGATTTGAGTGAAAGGGTGGATGGATTTGAGTGAAAGACGGAAGAGCAAAAGGATGGATGAATGGAGGGATGAGTGAAAGGGTGGATGGATTTGAGTGAAAAGGAGGATGGATGGGGTGAAAGACGGAAGAGCAAAAGGATGAATGATGGGATGAGTGAAAGGGTGGATGGATTTGAGTGGGATGGAGGAGTGAAAGATGGAAGAGCACAGGATGGCTGGATGGAGGGATGAGTGAAAGTGTGGATGGATATGAGTGAAAAGGTGGATGGAGGGGGTGAAAGTGGATGAATGGATGCGCAAAAGGATGGATGGATGAGTGGAAGGAGGGATGGATGAGTTTGAATGGTCGATTTGGAGCTGGAAGGATAGGTTTGGCCAGGGGTGTTGTGAACCACTCGCTTTAGCAGCTACAGCGGGGTGGAGCTCTTGATGAGCCTCTTCTGTCTGGAGCTCGGCAGACAAAAGCCCATAATTAACGTGTAAGGATGAGTGAGTGAAAGGATGGATGCGAGTGAAAGGGTGGATGAGTGACAGGGATGTTGGATGGACGATGGATGTGTTGATGAAGGAAAGGGTGAAAAGATAGATGGGTTGCAGGGTGGATGGATCAGTAAGCGAAAAGATGGATGAGTGAAAGGGTAAATTGATGGATGAGTGGAAGGATGGATGAGTGAAAGGGTAAATTGATGGATGAGAGGAAGAATGGGTGAGCGAAAAGATGGATGGATGGCTATGTTTGAAAGGATAAATGTGTAGGTCTGCAGAAAAGAGGCAAAATACGGAAATCACTAGTTTTTAAATCCTTCTATACTATGAGCCTGACATAACCAGAGAGGCTATTATCCGAGCTCTTCTATAATGATTGCTGCCATTATTTGACGGTGCACATCAAGGCACCAAAGGGACAAGTGGATTTTGTACAGGACATGTAGATTTATGAAGCTACCTGTCCCATGGACAAGTAGATATTTTACTAAATTCCACACCCCTGTTACTGCATTTAGTTGCCAAATTCTTCCCTCACTGTCCTATCGTGGTCTCATTGTGTTTTTTTCCATCATCTATTATTTCGCTTAATGCTAACCCTTCCCATACTTCATTTCGGTTCATAATGGACATGACACTTATTATTGCCAATGTGTAAATGGTACCAAATTAATTCGCATTGCTCCACACATCACTACGTGTTCAATTGTAACACAATTTAGTATTGTCTTTTTAGATCTGCGTGGTCTGTCCCCTTTCTTGTATCGCTCCTAGTCTATCTTCCATTTCCATGTTTTTTCTCATCTAAGATGGCGCCGCTCTCACCGGCTCTAGTTCCCAACTCACCCCCCAGTATTTAGTCACGTTCAACATGCCTCACGCCGTCACTCGGTTCACCGCAACCTAAGGACCTGGCTGTATCCCGGTAAGCGCAACTCACTACCTCTCCCTTCCTGTTCCGCATTCTCGCATCAACTCCATGCTCACACCGTGCTTGTTTTATCCCCAGTGCATTGTCACGCCGCCTACATTGTTCGAAGCATCGTCTGGACAATTTAATTTGGATTAATCATCACTATTCCGAGGTAAATATTGCTCCTCCCAAGCCCACCTTGATCAGCGCACCCTACCATTCACTTAACGCGCCTATTTCTCCGTTCCAGTTGTGCCTTGAATTCACCTGGCGAACTTAATTGCCCGCGGCTCCGGCCGGATTGTGTATTCGCCCTCCAAGTTCACACTAGGTAATTAATTTAATTTCCTCCGTTGTCATTCACCTGGCTTCTGTGATCACCTTGGTGAAACCCTGTCAGACCTCAGCACCCGTTATCAAAAGCTTATGGTCGTAGGTGATTTCAACTTCCATTGGGAAAGAATCCCACGAGAGCCACAAGCTAAACTAATTGACTTGACAATGTCAAATCTAGGACTCTGTCAACTGGTGAACCGCCCCACTCACATCAAGGGGCACACCCTTGATCTGGTTTGGTCATCTAGCCAGCAAGTTAGGCTCCTTAACATCCTTCCGTGTGCCTGGTCCGACCATTTTTTAATCACCTGCTGGGTCCCCTTGGATAGCCCCCCCACTCAACCTCGTGCGGAATGGAGGAGAGTGCGAAGCTGGCATAAGATCCAGTCGGGAAACCTCATTGATACCCTCCAGAGAATATCTCTCTGCAGGCCAGAGGGAGGTTACACCAACATCGACATAGCCAGCCAAACCCTTAGTAATACCCTCCAATCAGCTATTGACCATCTAGCTCCAGAACGTCGGGAAAGAGTTAAGCCCAAACGTAAGGGGGCTCCCTGGTTCAATGAAGCTCTGCGGGTAAAAAGGCAGAGTTTGCGGAAAGTGGAGAGACAGTGGAGGAAAACCTACAACTCCACCGACCTGATCCTCTATAAAGCAGCTCTGACCCTATATAAGAAATCTATTATCTTGAGAAAAGCCGAATACTATGAGGCTCGGATTATAGATGCCCCTAATAAACAGAAGGAAACTTTTAAGATCTTAAAGGAACTAAGTAAAAAAGGTGATGTCAACTCAACCTCAATCCCTTTCAATGTCAATACTCTGCAGACTTTCTTTCTGCAGAAAGTGACAGATATTCTCTGTGAGATCAATAGATCTCCAGTTGCTTTAAGTTCCCAGGAACTTGCGCTGCCCTCCCCCTCGCCAGCTCACTTCCTCACAGATTTTCCCCCTCTGGACTCCGAAGCTTTGGCCTTTTTAATCAACAAAACCAAATCTGGTTCACCGGCCGATCCTGGTCCTCCTAGGATCTTCCAGATGGCCCTTCCAGCCTTGGATCGCTTGATCCTTACACTTCCCAATAATTCCCTGGCCATTGGCCAGGTACCATCTAATCTGAAGGAAGCTAGAGTTATTCCCCTACTGAAAAAGCCTGGAGCGGATAAGGCTGAGTTGAAAAACTACCGGCCTATTTCGCAACTTCCTTTTTTAGCTAAGGTCATGGAGCAGCATGTCCTGAAAACTTTATCCGGCTTCCTCGAAAACTCGGAGCTACTCCATCCACGCCAGGCTGGCTTCAGAGCCCATCATAGCACGGAGCTAGTTATGTTGTCTGTTCTCGACGACCTCAGATTAAAGGCCTGCAACAGAGCCCCGAGCGCCCTGATACTTTTAGATCTCTCCGCGGCTTTCGACACGGTCAACCATTCCATTCTACTGACTCGATTGGCGGATTTGGGATTTAGGGGGGCTGTCTACAACTGGCTAAAGTCCTTTTTATCGGGACGGTCGCAAAGGGTTCAACTCGGCAACTACTCCTCAAACAGGGGAGACATCCCCTGTGGCGTGCCCCAGGGCTCGGCTTTGTCCCCTCTGCTCTTCAATATATACTTGCAGCCCTTAGTAACTGCACTATCCAAACTGGACTGCCGAGTGTTCAACTATGCAGATGACACTCAACTCATCCTGAGCATTGACAACTCGGCCCAAGCTCAAGAAACTGTTCAAAATATCCTACGATTCACCACGAACTGGATGACGGTTAATTCCTTGAAAATTAACCCTGACAAGACGGAGGCTTGTGCTCCTCGACCTCTCAGCCGCCTTTGATACTGTGGACCACAACATCTTACTTTCCCGTGTCAGGGCGGCGGGGATCGAGGGGACTGCCCTGGTCTGGTTGTCCTCCTTCCTGAGTGACCGCACCCAGGCTGTTCGCCTGGGGGACTTCACAGCGGACTTCCGGAAAGTCCAGTGCGGGGTTCCTCAAGGTTCATCTCTCTCCCCCCTTCTGTTTAATCTATATATCGCCCCTCTTATCTTTTCTCTCCAACAGATGGAGGTCGCCGTATTTAACTATGCGGATGACCTCCAGCTGGTCTTTGATCTTTCCTCTCCTTCTGCTGTCCTCAACTTTCAAACTGTCATGCTCCACATCAGGGACTGGATGAGCCACAATCACCTCAAACTTAACCCGGACAAAACCGAGTTGGTATTGACGGGCGGTTCATCCAGCCCCTGGTCCCCCCTCTGCTGGCCTCCCTCTCTTGGTTCTCCTCCTGCCCCCTCCTCCTCTGTTAAAACACTAGGCATTAAGCTCAATTCCCAACTCACCCTCCACTCCCAGGTTAGCTCTGTGGTATCTTCTTCTTTCCTCTCACTGCGTACTATTCGCAAGGTGTCCCGCTTCTTTACTTTTTCCGCTCTCAAACTTATCATTCTGGCCATGGTGGTGTCCCGCCTGGATTACGGGAACGCTCTGTATGCCGGTATTCCTGCATACAGTTTGCGCCGCCTTCAACAGATCCAAAACCAGGCGGCCCGCCTAGCCTTCAACCTTCCCAAATTCCACCACTCCACCCCTCTTCTGAAATCTCTCCACTGGCTCCCAGTGCGGGCTAGAATCCAATTCAAACTCGCATCCATCACTTTCCTGGCCCGATTGGACCTGGCACCTGCCTTCATCTCCTCTGAGATCATTCCCTATGTCCCCTCCAGGGACCTACGTTCTTCTTCTCAGTCCTTCCTCACCATCCCGCGTTTCCGGAGAAAGAAGTGGGGCGGCTCCAAATTTGCCATTCTAGCACCAACCCTCTGGAATTCCCTTCCCCTCCATCTCCGTGCCATCACCCTCTATCCCCTATTCCGCAAAAATCTTAAAACCTACCTATTCACAAAATCCTTTGAATAAATGCCCATTCCTCTCTCCCTGCTCTTAACCCTCAGTTCCCACTAGCTACAGCGCCAAGAAACCGCCGGTATACGTGCGCTTTAAAAGTACTTTTAAACTCAAACTCAAACTCGCCATTCCAGCAAAAAACAACTTCTGGAGTGGCCTGTTTTGGCCCAAAGAACTTGGGGCCCCCCCATGTCCGTCACCAGTCGTGAAAAGTCTGGGAATCAAAATCGATTCGGAACTCTCCTTGAGTCATCAGGTCTACTCAGTAATGGGCACCTGCACTGGCGTCCTGAGACAACTGAGGAAACTGGCCCCCCTCTTATCAGTTTCCTCTTTAAATTCAATAGTCTCAGCCACTGTGTTATCGCGCCTTGATTATGGAAATGCACTCTATTTACGACTCCCTTTGAAATTGATGAATCGACTCCAGGTTGTGCAGAATAACGCCGCCAGGCTGATTTTTAACCTTCCTAGGAGGACTCATGCCTCCCCTTTGCTGCACAAGTTACACTGGCTGCCCGTCAGACAGCGTGTAAAATTTAAGGGCCTGTGCATCGCTCATAAAACTCTCTACGGCCATGCCCCTGGCTACATACGGGATCGCTTAGCTAAATACGTGCCAGGGCGCGTACTTCGCTCTACAGAGGCCTTCCAGCTAGCCTGCCCTCGGAGTAATCTGGCCACCAAGGGTGGCCGAGCTTTCTCAGTTGTTTTGCCACGAATTTGGAACCAATTACCTGATTCTTTGCGTAAGGAACCGGGTTTGTTTCCTTTCCGGAAGCTGTTAAAAACTCTGCTATTTGAAGATACTCTTTAGCTGTGCTCGCCACAAGGACTGTCCGTACCTACTCTGATGCAATCTCCTTCTGTCAAGCGCTAAGAGACCTGCTGGTATATATGCGCTATATAAATAAACAAACAAACCCTCACACTCACCATCCACTCCCTAACACGTTATGTTCCTCTCCCTAGTGAACCCCCAACTGTACCTGATCACCGTTGTAAACGGTCTAAACAACTGAACCTGTTCACCGTCATTGCCGCCGCCATTAGACGACCCTAGCAATCGTAACTCCAGGTGAGATTATCGCTCACCTTAATTATACTCGATTCACCTATTCTCCATCCACATACACTCCGCTGTTCATCCCTCCACATAGTGCCACAGCGCTACCACCGGTTACAATTGTTCCGCTTTCAGGGCTCGATGTGTCCTGCTCACCTAGCCTCTCCTCATAGCTCCTCATCACGCACCTCGACCCGGCAACTCTCCGTGTATTGTCAACGCTAGTCCTCACATCACGCGCGTATTCTTGACCTTTCAGCAAACCATCGTGATCGCTTATTTCTTATCATTTACCACTCCCAGGACCTAACTGCACTTGCTACTTTTCCGTTAGCACTTCAATCGCGACCATAACGCATGCCTAAACACCCGCATGCTTCTTCGGTATTACACTTGCATCCCTTGAGCTAATTAATCTTGTTTACAACACCATGAGTGGACCGCCCTAAACTTTCTTTTCCATTTTTTCCTCATTTTTTTCCCCTCTATATCTCCTCTGGCTGTTTCCCCACAGGCAATTTCGTTTATAATCAGGCATGTACGCATTAATGTCCTGATGATGATCCTGATATTCCTCTAATAGGATCGAAACGTCGTCGACCCTTTTAAAATAGCATGCACGTTAATCCATTGTGTCTAAAAAGTGCATCAGCTATTTTCCTAAAAAGCTTACAACATTGGATATTGTAAAAAGCTCTTTTTTGTCTTGCCTGAAATGCCTTTGTTTGTTTTGTAATGTTATTGTTCTAATCGGACACAGGACTGTGTCCCACAAGTACGTTGTTCCTTTACATGTGAAAAATTTTATATTACAAAAATTAAATTGGTTGTCCGGCTGGACTTCCAGAATATAGTATCGATTCTGAACTATATTTATCTAACCATTATTCTAATTATTTGAGGATCACTGTTGTTTGTACTGAACTATTACCCAAGGTCCTCTACAACCTTATTGGGTTCCCTTGTTCTTTAAAAATATATATATATATATATATTAACAATCCTGGAGGCAGAGTGCTTGGTAACATGTGAGATGGTGCTCTAGCATGAGCTGAGCCTGTCTGCAGCTTTCGGAACCATGTCCTTATAGCTGTTCTATGATATAGCCTACCATATACTCTTAAAGTGCCTCATAATCTTAAACGGTTATGGTAACTATGGTTTGGCTTTATCGAAACATGTCGTGTAAGGTGTCTAACACTTTGGAATAATACCCCCATCCCATTTCTGGGGATGAGGATATTATCCCTCCCTTCTAGAGGGAGAAGACATGTTGTAACCTACTTACCCGGTTAAACTTAACCAGAGCCCCAGCATCACAAAATGGATGCTGCTGCCACGACACAAGTCTGACCTCCTGCTGCTGGGAGTGATCCCGGCAAGGGAGGCTTGGACAATAGGTTTCCTGCCTTGGGAGGTGCGAGCACCACCCGACAGGCCTTAGTGTATTGGGGCAGGGAGGGATGAATGAAACGAGACACTGCCTGGGGCACACAAGGTGCTCCATGCATAGTCCAGTTCAAACCGGTGCTGGGGCACACCAGCCCCAGTCCTGGCGCGAAACTGGACAAAGGGAAGGGGGTGTAACCACCCCCCTTCCAGGTCCCACCCATAAGGCGTGACCTAGCAGGCAACCCAGCCCCCCAGATTAGTATAAGAGTGGTAGCTGGGCCCCAGGAGATTAGATTATCCTGAACCTGCAACTTGAACAGAAACTCTGGACCTTCGACATTCGACGAAAGAAGAAGACTGAAGAATCTCCCTTGTGGCCAAGGAGTGGCTACCCTGTGCAAACAGGCACCATCAAGAGACTACCCTTTGCTTTGCTAAAGTTCTACGAGGGACCGACTGCAGAGACCGACCAGAGCCTTGACTTCCAGACTTCTCCGACCCTGATCCACATCCACAGCCGAGCTGAGATCCATGGAGGCGACGAGAGACGTGGGACCGGCTACCTGGGAAAAGTGGCGAGTATCTTCCAGCGCAGCTTCTGAGGTACCCTCGCAGTTGTGCATCGGGGATTGAGAAGCCCCAACCCCAAGCACAATCTGCACCGAAGATCAGCCCCCCACACTCCACGAGTCCTGCGTGGGGCCCTTCTGCATTTTCCTGCTTGCCGCGTCTGTCCATGCTACCACTAGGATAGCTGGTCTATAAGGTTGACTTTACAACCAATCACCATAAGGGTTGTTTGGACTGATATAAGGTGTACACTAGAACTAGTGACATCATACATCAGGCCAACTTCTCACACCCCAGACCTTCCTGGTCTGCACCAGAAGCAAGTCCTCCATCCTGCGTGGGTTCCGCTTGCCAAGGCTTGTTGGGTCCTGATTGACTTCGACGCCACCGACAGCACGATCCTTGGTGAGACAGCTCACCTCCTGGTCCTGGTCGTCCTCGACGTCTCCTGGTACCCGTGGCTGCTGCGACAAGCTTCACCTCTTCACCTGCATCTTCACGACATCGCCTGGTTCCTTCCTGGTTCCTTCCCGGCTCCTGGCTGGTGACCTAGACTCTGTCCCTTCTGCTTGCAGGTTCCTTCCTTCTTGATCCCCTCCTTGGGATCCACCGGACACTCTTCACTGACTGCCTGTCAGCAACTTTCCTTCAGGCATCCATAGAAGTCAACGACGAAACCCGACGCAAGTTCACACCTATGCACCCGCAGCCCGTGGGATAGGTAAATTGGGTACTTCGGTGCTCACAAGGGTATTGACTATCCTAGGGTCTAGTTTCCGAGTCTCGACTTTCTAGCTATACCAGAAGTGTCCTAAAACTGTTAATTTCTAACTGCTAGTAATTCTATCGACTTTTACGCATTACGCGTGAGTGTTTCCACTGTGCACCTGAATCCCGTGGGCCTCCCACTTCCTAACCTTTGGTAGTTTAGTGTAGCCCCAGCGATTCCCTAGGCCTATCCTGTGTTCGTGACCGTGGTCCTTATACCACTTACTTAGTATATGGTTTGTGTGGCCCCTAGCGTCTAACTGTATTACTTATCTGTGTGACTTAATGTATGCTTGAATAAGACTGTGTTGTACTTACCTCGAATCTCATAAAGAGTGCTGAGGGTTTGACTAGAATAAATACACTTTATTTTATATATATATATATATATCTGTTGTGGTGTCCTTTCATTTGGTATTCAAAGGATTATATATGGTATCACAGCTGGCTTCACATGCCATTCAGAGTTTAGCCTAAGACTGCTCTTGTCCATGCTACCACTAGGATAGCTGGTCTATAAGGTTGACTTTACAACCAATCACCATAAGGGTTGTTTGGACTGATACAGGGTGTACACTAGAATTAGTGACATCATATATCAGGCCAACTTCTCACAGCAGCCAGGCTGAGCGCCGAGAGCATACACCATGAGAGTAGCAATGTGCGGCGAGGTGCGAAGCACCCGCAGCTGCACTTATGATCGGATTGGCTACGAGCCCACCTTCAAGGAGAATTTCATTGAAATCCTGTCTGTCTTCCCTTGGCAGTTTATCCGCAAATCTGGAGAGGGAATCCCAAAGTGAGCGATCATAACGCCCCAGAAGGGCTGAAGCACTAGCCACCTTCATGTATGAAGCAGAAGTGTTGCACATCTTCCTGCCATACGAATCCATTTGCTGACTGTCTTTCTCCGGGGGGACAGAAGAGGACACAGAAGCAGAATAGGACTTCATGGCAGCCGCCACAATAACTGAGTCCGCTGGTGGGTCCGCTCTTAGAAATAAGGGATCCTCGGCCGGAGCCTTATATTTCTTAGCGATTCTTGAAGGCACAGAGCCCACAGTAGCAGGAGTGAGAAATGTGGCCATAGCGGGCTCCAACAGTCCTGGCACCAATGGCAGCAAAGGTCTGGGTGCTGAACGGTGATGTAACGTATCAATTATAATTAATGTGGGAGCCAGAGGGGTGTGCAGCGGGATGTTCAATTTCTGCGCACCTCTACCCAGGACGTCAGAGAAAGTAGCGATGTCATCAATAGGAGACACTCGTGATGGATGTGTAGAGGAAAAGGTCGGAGAATAGTCCCGGACCGAGGACCTTGTGGAGGAAGACCAGGTGGGTGATCTAGTGCGTCGCCTCTTGTGGGGACAGTCACTGTGATGAGCCCTGGACCGTGATCTGTGTTTAGAAGGAGATCTTGGCCTTTTGTGAGAAGAAGGACGATCCCTGGATAGTGACCGGCGTGGAGAAGGTGACTTTGGTCTACCAGAAGGAGACTTGCTTCTACGCGGAGAAATCCTGGAGGGAGAGAACGTGCAAGAATAGTCCGAGCCCGGACTTCTGCAGTCACCTGTACCCACATTCTCCAACCAGCGAGGTGAAAGACCAAACTTCTCTGGTGCCATGGGTGAATACTCCGGAGAGATCTGCACGATATGAAGACCTGGAGATGATGAGCGATCTCCTGAAGATCTAGATCTGGCTCTAATCCTCTCTGTGGCCACTGCAGTTCTATCTCGACGTCGATGAGGTTTGTGTCACCATCGGTGCCGATTGCTGGGAATGCCGCTCCGCCCTCGACGCCGATCGCCTACGGCGTTGCGGAGACCTCGACGTCGACCCGGTGACTTCGACACCGACCTTCGTCGTCGAGCTGGTGACTTCGACGTCTACCTTCGCCGTCGAGCTGACGACTTTGACGTCGACCTTCGCCGGCGGTCCGGTGTGTTAGACGTCGATCTTCCATGACGTCTAGTTGCGGTTGATCTTCGACGTTGAATGCCTTGACGTCGATCGACCCACTCGCGGTGAGACATACGTCGTCGCAGCTCTCGACGCTGACCCCCTCAAGGGCGGCGGAGAGTCTGGACGTCGACGGAAGCCTCGACGTCGACGGAGACTGTCTGGATCTCATCGGACTAATAGCCTTCGAGCCCGAAGGGCTGTGCCTCGACGCCGACTTAGTTGTATGCGGCGGAGAATCTCGACGTCGAGATGAATCTCTAGACGCAGAAGTCGTCCTGGGTTTTTTAGACAGTACCTTCGTCGTCAACGGCGAATCTCCTGGAACCTTGGTCTTCCTGGGTTCAGGAGAGGTGGTATGTCGCTGTTTCTGAGGTTGTCTAGCTGAAGAGGGTGGTTTTAAGGATGATTGGTCGCCTTCACGACGGCTTCTTTCCTTCTCCAGCTGGGCATGCAGCTTAATGCGCTCTATCGCGCAGAGTGCACCTGGAACATTTCTGGCAGTGGGGGCACCGGTCAGGATTGTGTGAAGTTGGCAAACACACAATACACACAGAGTGTGGATCCGCCAGTGCCATCTTATTGCCACAGGAAGGGCATTTCCTGAATAAAGCAGGCATTCTGACTGGAAAAAAATTGAAATTATTCAGGAAACCAGCAGAATAAGCCTTCAGGAGCCAGAAAATGTCGAATTTTCGGAAAAAATCTGAAGTAAAAAACTTTCATTTAAAAAACTGAAGAGCTCAAGCTCCAGGATCCTCATAGAAGGAGCCGGAAAAAAGAACTGACCTAACTGTCACCTGTGGTGCATCATGGGAGCAAGGGGTCTCCTGCAGATCTTAAAGGCACGGCCCCCCTACTCTAATGCCTTAAAGGCAAGGTGTCAGTATTCTTTGTTTTCTTGATACTCTACTGCAGCCTACAGGAAAATGCCTGCAATTACAAGTCTGCTTTATGGCAATAAAGCATTGTTGTGTGACAATTGGCTTAGTGCTTCCTTTTTAGGTCGAGGACTACCGGTCTGCCGAAAGGCAGAACCGGAAGTCGGAGATTTAATGACTTGGAGAAGAGGGGCTTGAACCAGCCCCTCTTCTCCCCTGTTCTCCATTGGCTGGCCTCGTAAATGCTGGCCAGCCACTGGAGAAGAGGTCAGTCACTCCGATTAGGCCCCGTTATTTTCGGATCGGGGGGCGTGTTTTTTGCAGAAAGTCTCATTCTCTCCTCCAGCCAATGGCTGGAGGAGAGAAAAGACAAACACGCCCCCGAATCCGAAAAGGACGCTGCGTTTCTCCGAGGCATTTCTGCTCTGCCTCGGAGAAAGGCGGTGCTGTCTTCCGGTGCCCTCGGCTTGTTTAATTCGGTATTTCTCTTAGCTGTTTAAAGGCTTGCATACGAATTTGATACAAGTCATGGTAAGCGAGGCCCGCACTGTTTGCTCCTGTTAGTGAGATTAATTGAGGGCTCGTCCTCTTGAGAAAGCAACAATTAGAAATCGGGCTCGTGCATGAATCGTAGTAACGATATTAACCCAGACTGGCTGAATGGCTGAATACACATGCAGAGCGAAGGGGTGAGATCTGTGGGGACTAGAGGACGAGGTATACCAGGGGTTTCACTATTCTTGCCTGTTTACTTGAAGAAATGTGACGTCCGTAACCACTGTTGAAAGCAGGGATTCCATTCTATGGGAAGGCGGTCTGATCTCCAGAAAGCATCCAGTGCGGTTGGGTGAATGCGATACGCACCCTCGCCGCCAGGCCCATCTCGTGGAGGGCTGGTTGGTGGATACATCTGTTTCAGGGAGGATAGAATTAAATTCCTGCGGATCCTGGTCTCCTTAAAAGCCGGGGATATTGCTGCCGGGGCGAGATACAAACTCGCTTTCTGGGCTGCCTGGGGCAGTTGGGGACTTTGTTTAAAATACTTTTATTTAGGGCAGAATGCTGACGGTTTTGTGCCACATGATGGCACTGTGCCAGGAAGTGCTAATTCGGCACGAACGAGACCCTCTTCCACAGTCCGGTCAGCCCGCGGCTGCGCTGAAGCAGCGAGGTTGGGAGGGCGTACCTCCATGGCAGAGCGTCTGCCCCCTGGATTCTAATTGTGTCTTTGAGTTGGCGGGATATGTCGGGCCGCCGAGAGGCGCCCTCTCTCTCCCAGAGCGAACCTCACATGGTAGACGTGGGACTGCTTCCGCGCTGTTGACGTGCAACTGCTGACACGGGACTCACATTTGTGCGTGTCTTACTTATGCTTCCAGTGCAAATCCTTTGTATGTAATCGCATATGAGAGATACTCTGCCTAAAAGCACAATGCAGACACATGCAGGCATTGCAATGCAAATCAATGCGCACGGTCACCACATTTCTGCTGTCTGCGCTCTAGCCCACCCTGTAAACATCTGTGTGTGGCGTGCACTAGTGAATCTTTTAACCTCTTTTTATAATTTTTTTTCCATTAAAAATTATTAAATTATGTATTACATGCAACCTGCAACGACGGTTGATACTCCTACAGACCTGACTAGCCAAGAGCATTAGTTCATGGCAGGCGCGCAACACCCTTTGGACTCACAGGGCTTCGGGCTTCAGCCCCCCCCCCCCCCCCCCCCCCCCGTCGTGTGTGGCAGCCCGGGATGAGACCGCTTCCCGGGCAGACACAAAGCCGCGCCCGAGCACTTCACAGGTCTTTAAAAGACCATTTACATGTTAATGAGGCCTCGCTGTTGTTTCACCCCTTCTAAGAGCCCCTGCAGCTCCACTCTGCCAAGATTCAGCCCCCCCACCCCCGAAATCAGCGCCACTCTGCTGACTGTTTAAAGATTCAGCCCCCCCCCCCGAAATTTTTGCTTAGCCCCCCCAGAAATTTGGCTCTAGTTGCGCCTCTGGTTCATGGAGACGTTATAATACACATACCACGGGTATAACACTCCTTGAATAGCAGCGCTCCACTTCTGTAGCAATCCAGGCGCCCCTGCTTCTTTGTAAGATTTATGGAAGTAGTAAAACATTTTTACACAGTTCGGAAGCTCAGGTTGAACAATAAAAGTGAAGCTGATAGAACAGTTATCTTTAGGCTTGAAGGAAATGTTCTCTTTAATATTACATTTTCTCATCACCCTGCCAACCCCGTGCAGATAGTAACTGTTCTCATGTGCATCGCCTCGGGGCTGATTATTTTTCAATATGTTCTGTCGTCTGAAATCTGCTGCAGTCTTTACAGTTAGTGGATATTTTGTCCCTCATCAGTACAAGGAAGGGTAGAGGTGTGACATTGCTAGTTCCAGGGGCCTAGTTATCAATAGTGCACCATTTGCAAGTCAAAACACACGGGCCCAGAGGACTGAGGGGCCCACTGCAGGTCAGTTATAGTTTTTTTCTTTTTTTAACTTCCAAACTAGGGCACTGGAGGCCCATTTCCCTATTTTGCATTAGGGGCGATGGCACCCTTGCTTCGCTACTGTTCGGCCTTGCCCCTAGGGCATAGACTCAGGGTTTCAGCTCTCAATGCCTTCCAATCTACCAGTTTTTCGCCCTACTTTTGAAATGCCTTAAGCAAATTATGATAGATTTTTTTTAAATGACAGATATTTCTGAGAGTTTTATTCCCCATGTGTTTTATGGGTTATCAACATTTTACAGTTTTTAAGAGTACCACACATCCTGTCGTCTATATAGATATTAGATGTGTGACCCAACCTGGTCCAGGATCGGATGCAGCCTCTGCGAGCATTGGACATAGTGTTTACTCTGGGGCCCTCACTACCAAAGGTAACCTTAACTGAAGCCTCGCTTAGGCACAGTTTCATGTAGGAAACATCAAACGTGACCAAGCGGGTCTAATTATGGGAGATGTGATGGAAGGTGGAGCAGTTTTCATTCATTAGTGTGCCAAGGGTACAGATTCATAATAGAGTTAAACAATTCTGGACTGTATCAAATTTGCATTTTTCTGAAAGGTCACCCCCAGATTTGTTGCCTCTCTGTGCACTTTGACCGCTGCTAACTAGTTATATAGTGTCCTTGCATCCCAATTAAAACATGTGCTGTACATTGAAACTCTTTATTTTGCCTATGTAACTTACCTATAAGTCCATTGTAAATGGTACCTAAAGTGTATCTGTGGCATGGAAAGTTCAACGTCATACATGGGCTGCAGTGTATTTTCACACCACCCACATAAGTGACTTAACATATTTCTGCCAGCAGTGCCACTGTTCGCTGCCTATGCTGCAGTTTAAATGCACTGCAGTAGACTCAGAGTGATAAAGATACTTGTCATTTCCAAGGTAGAAAACTATTACTATATAGTTTCTCAGGTCAAAAAAATAGCTTTCAGCCCCAGTAATGTGTTTGATAAATCAGGGTGGACAATGAGGACTTATTTAGGGTGGCAATGATTCCAGGTTGTGTCTGCGAGGACGGAGTGCATGGAGGAGGGAGTGGCTCTCGTGTTAATGGGAGGCATGCATGGAATTGTTTTGGCCACCTTGAGGCTGTTACTTAAAGAACTAAATGCAGGTAAAAACCATTTATACCTAAATGCACTGCAGTGACACATGACAAACTGCCTTTGCTATGTGGAAAAAAGCTATTTTTATATGTAACCATAAATCACCCGTAAAGTTTGCCTAGTTAGCCCATAGATCAGGGTGCTAATATATGATAAAATTAGGGTGCACCACCTATTGGGGTTAGTGTGCCCTCACAGTTAAATAAAAGTCAAGTGCTGTTTAAGTCAGTAGGCTGAACTTCACTTTTCTCGTATAGGTACGAGTCGGATCAAACTCTTTATTTCCCATCTCCACTGAGGAACGGGCAAAACAGTAGTTTTCTGATTATTTTTACAATCTGACTTAATGATGAAATCAAATTTTAGATAACTTAAGCAGAAAATTACCTTTATAAAAAAACTACTTAAGGCTGCCTGAGCCAGAATTGACTTAAAACCAGTTCTGCCACCTTCAGTGCTGAATACAAATCCTTGGCTGGGAGACTTAACCACCCTGACTCACAGAGCATTGGCTTGCTCTTGGGCCAAAGAAAGGCCAGTGGGTGTTAAATGCGGATGCTGCGCTTTGCCATGCCTATCACTCTCCTGTACCGGTTACTAAGAGGAATCGCATCTGGTCCAAACTTAATATTGAGGAGGTAAAGGATGCTCCTGAAGTCTCATACGCAAGTCTATCATAATCATCACAGTACAAAGAACCACGCGTCTACACAGCACGCAGTGCTTCCATAGGGAAAAGCATACCTGTCATCTGAATGTCAAAATGTGTATTCTGGGGAAAAATAGCATTAACTCCAGTAACAGTCCCAGACGGCTAAGAATAAGGGCTGATTATAAAGGGCCCATCCAGCAGTGAATCCTGCACTACACACATAAATCCCCACGCGTACGAGGACCTGCTCAAGAACTTGCTTTGTGAATTGTAAATAACAATGCCGTTTCTTTAAATGTTTTAATAACAAAAACAAACAAAAATAATGTCATGAGCAATGCCAATAGCTCTAACTTTACCAATGCCGAGACCATTGCATTGCAAATGCTTGTTTCCTTATGGATTAGGGGGTACTACAATGCAAACCTATGAAATTTTAGCATTGCCATGTTTGAAACATTTTAGGCTGCATGTATATGTTTTCACATATGCATATATATGTATATATATGTATTTTCTATATGCTCCGGCATCCCGCACGTGGGCGGGGATTATTCATAGATTATGACTATTGAGGAGTATCCCCTGGATGAGAAAGAGACATATTGGTTTAGTGTATTAACTAATTTATCGGCTTATCCAGGATCCAATGAAGGATCCAGAGCAGGGCCATCAAATGGAGCCACTCCCTCAATACAGAATTTACTTCTGCTGGGATCAGATGTAGGAACGTTTTGGCGCAAATGGTTCTTAACGTCTCGAGTTAAGGTGCACCACGTTTGAAGTGTCAATGATTTGTATTACACCCCACATTGTCTTTATGTTAGAGCTGCACTGGACAGACGAGGTTCTGCAGCTCTTATTCTCCTCGATCTATTTGCAGCTTTTGATACAGTTGACCACAAGATTCTGATCGCCTAGCCAAACTAGCAATCAAAGATGAGACCTGGTCTCGCCCGACCTCCTTTGTCTGTAAGAGACTAAAAACAGTTGCCTTAGGCCAGTACGACACGCCGGAAAAACAGAGCTGACCTAACTGTCACCTGTGGTGCATGATGGGAGCCTGGGGGTTCCTGGAGGTCTTAAATGCACGGCGCCAGTTTTCCAATTGTATCTATATGCAGCCTCTCTAGGCTAATCTGCCTCTATGATCTTGCCTTTTTACCTTTGAAAATAACGGTTGTGTGTTTCAAAGCAAACTCAAAGCAGTTTTCTTTATACGTATCATAAGTATATTATGACATGTCTTTATTTTTTCAAATGTAAAAGATTTACAATGCAATTGTGGCAGTTTTGAGCCTAGTAACATTTTTTCAGGATATATATATATATATATATATATATATAATATATATATATATTATCTACTGGCGGTCGCCAGTAGATAGTTATAGTTAGGACCACGTTTCCATAGGAAATCCGCAAAATTCTATTTGGAATAACTTTGGCGCCGGTTGACGAATCCTCGCGAAATTCTCAAAATAGGTGGGGCGCTACGCTCCGCTCCTACCCTGAAAGTCTCGGGGGGATTCGTCAAGCGGGGGCTGGGATAAAAGGGGGGTCCCAAAACGCGTTTTTCCCATGCATTTTTCCATAGGACCTTTAGACACAGCTACAGCCCGAATGGCTGAACAGAGTTACTTGAAATTTGGCAGAGAGGTAGTCCTCAGGTCAAGGAAGTGCCTTTTGTAGGTCTGGTGTAAATCTGTTCAGTAGGTCCTGAGACAATAGCATTTAAATCAATATATATATCTGTGGCAGCTTACGGTGCGCTTACGGTAAGCTTACGGTGCGCTTACCGTACGCGCACGCTGCAGTGCGCGAGCGCGATTCTGATTGGCTGTTAGATCTTAGTAAACATTCGAATCGGTCGAAACCAGGAAGTGGCGGCCGCCATTTTCTCTCTCGCAGTCTGAGGGGGTGGAAAACAAAGGTGGATAACGTGAAAAGGGGGCAGGCTGGACAGTTCCTGACCCCCTAGCCTTTGTCAGGGGGTCTCAGAAGGACCCCCAAGGGCAAAAAATGAATTTTTGTTAAAAAAAATCGCCGAAGGCGCGCAGCGTACGCGCACGGCGTAAACGGAGAAATTCCGCGAAATTCCGCGTACCGTGCGCGCACGGTAAAAAAACATTTTCAAAAAGGAAAGCTTAAAAAAAAAAAAAAAAAATTGTGAGGTAAGGTTGGCTCTTAAAAGAGCCGTTGGGTTCATAGAGGGATGGAGGAAAGAAAGAATGGGAATATTATGAGCGTCTACAAACGTGCTGGTCTATCTTATTGTTAATAAGGGAAATACTGGTCTCCCCAAAAACAATAAGACCACAACACGGTGTACACCTCATTGCAACCCTCCCAAATCGAGGGTTGACGTCCAGAGGAGCAGAAGAAGGTGATGCTCCCACCTCAGAGGAAGGGCTCAGCTGAGCTGCCGATGATGTACTCGGCTGAGCTTCTGAGGCTGGGCTCTGGTGACTTACTGAAGAGTTTTCTCCAGTATGTCGAGCAAAGGTCCTGGGATGTCTATCCTGCAGGTGTCTTTTCATAGAGTGATTTCCAAAGGAATACTTTTTCTTTGGATTTCCTCTAGATAAAACACGGTCACAAAGTGTGCAAGTGACCAATGGAGCATTGACCTTTCTCTGCCCCTCTGGAAAAGTGAAATACTCCCATACAAAAGAAGTCTTCTGTTTCCTCCTTCTCTGGATGATGGTGGTGCTGCTAGCCTCACTCTCAGAAGAGGTCTGCTGTTCTGCCATTGTATCCCAAAGACAATTCAGCTCCTGCTCCTAGAGAATCACAAGCAGTAATGAGGGGAATGGGTGTGGTGTGGGAAGATTCTGGAAGTGAAAGTAGTTTCAACCAATGAAAAGTGTTCTTTCAAGCAGTAATGAGGGAATGGGTGTGGTGTGGGAAGTTTCTGGAAGTGAAAGTAATTTCAACCAATGAAAAGTGTTCTTTGTGGATCACATGACCTACCGTGCACGCTCCGTAAGCTCACGGTACGCGCTCGTAAACAAGTGCGCATGCGCAAACGTGACGCTTACGGAGCGCTTACGCAGCGCGTACGTCAGATGCACTCGCGCATGCGCATTACACGCCCCTGCGTAACCGCGACGTTGCTTCCGGGTGTACGCGTACGTCACGCACGTATCACGTAGGCGCGCTGTACTTATGACGTGCAGAGCGCGTAGCGTCAGCTTAGCGTACGCGTATCCTATTACGTACGCGCACCGTACTTATGACGTACGAAGCGCGTACCGTCAGCTTACCGTACGCGCACGGAAAAAAATGCATAAAAAAAAAAACCTTTCCATAATGCAGGATATAGTACATATATTATTTTATACAAAGGTTTACAAAAAATGTCAAAAATAAATTTGCATTTAAAAAACCGTACAAATTCACTGAAAAAACCATGGGTTTCACACACGTTATAGTTAGGAGTTAGCATTTAAAAAACCTTGCAAATTCACTGAAAAAAACATAGGTTTCACACATGTTATAGTTAGCTGGAAATTTTACTGATAAAAAACCAATGAAATTCCCCGTTATAGTTACTGTAGGCAACTATAACTCACGCGACCGTAATCCTCTGCTGATGACATATGTGTCTTTATGAAAAAAAAATATTTGTAATATATGTATAGCTAAAATTTAATGGAAGAAGACATGGGCAAATAAGTGTCTAAATACAGTATTAGCATCAGCAGAGGATTGCGGTCGCGTGAGTTATAGTTGCCTACAGTAACTATAACGGGGAATTTCATTGGTTTTTTATCAGTAAAATTTCCAGCTAACTATAACATGTGTGAAACCTATGGTTTTTTCAGTGAATTTGCAAGGTTTTTTAAATGCTAACTCCTAACTATAACGTGTGTGAAACCCATGGTTTTTTCAGTGAATATATATATACACACACACACACACACACACACACATTATTGGCTATTGCTCCGAGGTCCCCGCACGAGGGCGGGACTGTTCAGTGCTTATGACTATTGATGAGTATCCCCTGGAAGAGAACATGGATTTCTCACTCACTTCCTACACTGAGGACACACTGCTAGTAGTGTCAACGTTTAACAACTTTCCCAAACGCTCCATTTGTTTCCATGACTGAATGTGCCCCATCTTGGATGAACAGTCACCGTCTGAAGCTCAACTCGGGGAAAACTGAAGTGGTTACTTTTGGAAGCCCCTCTCCAGCTTGGAACCTTTCATGTTGGCCCGAAGACTTAGGTCCCCCTCCCACCCCAGGGGCCAAAGCCAAGAATTTGGGAGTTACACATTGACAACAAGCATAACTATGGCACCCAAGTGATTGCCGTGGTCTCATCCTTTTATACACTCAGGATGATAAAAGAAATTCAAACTTTCGTTCCAGACAACACCAAAATGACTGTCATCTCTGCCTTAGTTCTATCAAAAATAGACTACTGTAACGTGCTCTACATGAATTTACTGGAGAAATACATTAACCCCTTGTGTGCCCATGACGAGCTGGACTCGTCATGGGCCGCGGTTGCGCTGTGCCCATGACGAGTCCAGCTCGTCATAAACCCCGCCCGCTAATGTAACGGCCGGCACAGGGCGGGGAAAGGGCGTGGCACACAAGGGGTTAAACGCCAGATGACACAAAACTCTGCTACCAGGATTCTACTAGGAATTCCTAAATTCCATTCCATCTCCCATGTACTTGAGAAACTTCACTGGGTTCCAGTGAGAAGTCACATAAAATTTAAAGTGCTCTGCATTGCCCAAAAGGGACTGAACAACACAGCCCCCAATTACCTAAGGCACATCTTCCAGTGGTACACACCCAGCAGACCCCTGCGCTCCTTAGAAGCCAAGACACTCATGGTTCCCAGTTTTTAAAAAGTCAACTGGGGTGGAAGACGTTTTTCCACTGGAACTACTAAGCTCTGGAACAGCCTCCCCCCACCCCCATATCAGGGCCTTGCCCACCCTTCTTTTCTTTAGAAAGGAACTAAAACTTGGCTTTTCAGAAATTAAGGGTTGTGAAATCGTATTCTAGTGTAGTCAGCGCCAAGACACCTCAAGGTATACGTGCACTCTACAAATGTTATTAACATAACTTAAAACTTCGGGCGGCCGACTGCTGCGTTCGGTGTGGACAAGAGGGAGCTGACTCCGTCCATATTTTTGCTTCTTGGCCAGTTTCGAGCGTGTACTCGGGCTTTATTTTTGGCAAAATGAATAATATTTGAAACCTCCGTGTGGCAGCCGAGCTGAAATGGAGTATTCTTGGGCACTCTGCCATCCCTTCTCATCTTTCAGGTCTGTACTTTTTTACCCTCTCTCTCTCTCTCTCTTTAGGCTGGTGGTTGCACCGTTTTGGTTATCTAGCCTGAGCCCTGATCCATAGAACTGGTGATGGGAATTGCTGAAGATTAGTATTCTGGAGATGACTTTGGTCTAGAACACACCATATAGATCGAGGGTGGGGCGGGTCTGGGATCCAATTGGGATCTGGATGACTGATGCACTTGCTGGCTGCGACACCCCACATCTGTTCATCACAACGCGGCTCCTCCGACACTGAATAATGTACTAATGTCTTAATGGTAAAACTATGTTAATATGTGCTTTATTTTGTTTTTTTTGCACAATATGATTTTTTTTTCTCCTCAATGCCAGGGTTTGTATGTGCCTCCTTTTGATAAAAATAAATAAATAAAAGAGCTGCCTATATGCCAGTATTTTTCTCTTCCTTTCACTAGAGGAGAGTAGTTTGGGTTTAAGCTGCAACTTTGGTTTAAGTATTTTGTTTTAATTGCAATACATGCCAATAAAATTAGGAAAATTCAGTCGAAGATAGACTAGTAAGGTACAACCACGTTTGAAAATCAGATTGCCACAATCTAAAAAATTATATGGTTTATGTGAGAAAAGTGCTCTGAGATGCTTGTACATAGGCAAGAATAGTCTAATATTTGGTCATCGCTAAAGAGTCTATGATGCATAAACTTAGATATTATCACATTGCAATCAGCAAGTAGGGATCGATCAACCAAACACTTGTCAGATGAAACCATTTCTAATTCATCTACTCTAACACTGACAGTTAAGAACATGTTTAGGCACAATCACTTCCTAAAATATTCAGACAAATGAAGCCTTTCATGAATATGTATTCTCCCTTCTTTATTTAAAAACAAATATAGAAAGAAAATTCAGCATAAATGGCAAACAGTTCTTCGGCTTCTTCAAAGTTGTGCTGCTGTTGCATGAAGTCTCACGCATATGAGGACATACCTATGGCTGCCAACGGGCATGGGAAAACCAATCGTCAGTGAGAAAGGAACCCTGAAGTTACTCAATGCCTACATCCTATCGACATCTGAGCACTATCAAAAGGGGTGCGGAGCCCTGAGTATTAACAATGCACAAAGACAAATGTCACCGAGTCACTAGCTTTCATTGCTTTTCTAACATCAGTTTTGATAACTGGGTGCAGCCATGCCCAAAATGATCATAAGAGCACGACCGGAGGGAACTGCTCAAACAGTTAACATGCACTAGATTAAAAGAGAAACATGTTAAGTCAGAACTTTCACCCACATTTACAAGAGATCAAGCTGCAGACTGGCTGTCGGCAACTTATGCCCAAGGCAGAATGAAGCCAGCCAGCTGTGCCACTGCTCTATGGAGACCAGAGGTAAACATAACTGCTAGGATACGCCTGTAAATCACCAGTTAATGGAGTCGTCTTGCTGCACACGGTTCGGACTCCTATCTACTTGCTCTTTTATCCACCAAGATGCTTCTGCCTAGAGTTAGGCTCATCCCTGGACACCTAGTGCTTGGTAACAGTCTTTCTTGTGACGCTGCAAGTCCATTCGTTTTCTGCTCATTTACAAAAGAGGCGTTTAGGGAGTTCATATGGATACTTAATGCCAATGGTAAAACCATGCTTGCAAACCCACTCAATGCATACTAAAATGACTTCTTGTATCTATTTTCAATGGGATGCTGTACCACTGGTGGCAGTCGGTCACTGCTCTGAGATTCCCCTTTGTGCTCAGATTGGCCATGCTTGAACTGGGATTGCAAATCCTCCGTCTTCAGAGTTCGACTCAAAATGTCATCACCTGGTTATTCGTCTTCTGTGCTATTTTGCCATAGCCACCGCGTCCAGCATCGTAATCTGTACGGTATTCGTCTCTCACCTGTTGGAGGTACAATATGAAAGTTAATAGAATATAGTCACAACACAGTGATTTTAGTAAACAGAGGAAGAAAACGATAGTTAATTACCTGCAACACCAGTTCTTTCATGGGAGGATCTCCGCTTTAATATTTGCTTTTCAGAGAAAGACAACTCGCTTATAATGAAATCAATGATCACACAGAGGCATTAGTTTCTATTTCATTTTTAAAGAAAAAGCTAACCATTTTCTATAACTGGACGGGTAAGGGGCTCACCCATTTGACAAATCTGTCCCTAGTTTGCCTGCTTTCAAATCTAGAAGGGTTTGGTGTAGGGGTAAAATGTTACCCAGGAAGAGGGCAGTTTGGTGCGTTCTAGACTAGAAGAATAAATCACTATGAAGTCCCTCTAAATTTTCAGGAGTTCAAACAGCAGTAACAAAAAAAAAATGGATGTAGTCTTGAATTAGTGTGAAAATGCAGCTTACGTAATAATATAGCCGCTCATTGGTTTGATGTAAATTTTAGAGTGCCTAACGAAATAAAAGTACAATTCTGCAAAAGTAGAAATGCATGTATGGTAGACGGGTCCAAGGTCGCACAGGATAGGTTTTCAGATTAAAAAAGAAACCCGATTGTGCTTTCACGTTTGTGATTGCGGAGGCTAAATATTAGCACCGCTGTAACCACAGCCAACGCAACTCAGTTCAAAGAGCGCTCAGTTTAAACACCTGCCTACGACCATGTGGGCCAAGCAGCGGGAAGCACAAAGCATGCACAACACGGATGGAGACAGAAGTGATAATAAATATGCAGCCAGAGGTCAGAGCTCCGGTGTGTCAATGACCTCACGGCACAGTCAGTGCACTAGATCATTCTCTGCAGGGCAGCAAAACTCCTTCTTCGTCCCTGCTCCAGCCCAGTTAAGTACTGTTATCTTAGATTTCCTTCTCTTAGGACTTTTTATTGTGTTTTGAATATGCAAATTTTACATTTTTTATGTAATGGAGCGGTTCTTGTGTGTAAAGAAAGTGAGCCGTGTGCGCGCAGCACTTGCGTGTCAAGCGAACAGCCAATGGTTTCACTATCAAATAACTAAGACCCTCATATGGTCCAACAGGATAAGAAAACATATTGCAAAAGTGAATAGGAATAATCTCGGAGCAAAATGTCCCAGGCCACTCCTTCCAAATAAACTATTCTCTACCCCTGAAATAGATACAGCTATGACAGCATTTCTTACAAAGGCGGAATGAAAGACTCATTAGAATAGACCCCAAATTAGCTGAAAAGGTTGATGATAAAACTGGCCCAGAAGCACAAGGTCATCTATGTGGAGACCCCTTTGACAAGGACACTCCCTTGTGCCCAGACTTTTACTGCTCTAGATAAAGCACAGAAAAAACTGCGTAAGGTGTTCTCGCTCTCCTGGCACCCCTCCACTGAGCATATTCACGCCATCATTTTATGCTCCTCAAAGGCCCCCCCACCCCCACTGACCTCAGCAACATAAGTGAAGGCACTCATTTTCCCTCAAAGAGGTCACTTTAGAGGAACGTTTCAGCATGGACAGAGGACGAGCCTGCACCAATTCAAGCTCATCAGATTATAATTATAGAAATCTGGACTGTCGTGATTGGGACCATAAACTGATACGATTTTCACTGGGCGCTGGTGCAGAACGCCAGCTACAATTGTGAACCAACCGTCTATGTCATTTATGACACAAGTTGAAGGCCATATGCCCTTGCACAGCAGAATGGCAGTCCAGCATGCATAGTTGGAGTAAAGTGCGCCATGTGTGTCTGTGCAACAGCCCACTTTTAGGCGAGAGGCAGTCGAGGATGTGAGGTGTAATTCTTGAAGAAAACATTTATCCACCTGGTGTCACGTTATGTAGGTATGGACTAGCCTTGCTCTGCGCTGCTTGTTAAGTCCCCTCACGTTCCAGGTGAGGCACCGAAGTTGTATCAGTCATACTGACATGGGAACGACAGAATGCATCCTTTACGGGATTCCATACAATCAGGGGATTTGCTATCAAAAATAGACATTAAAAAATCCCGGTACAAATCATTTCCTTTCGGCCGCTCATCAGCCACTTGGTGCTTCACCAAGATTCAAGAGCCAATGGGGGCATTGCTGTGGTTGCATGGAATCATACTTTGAAATATATCTACAACAGAGATGGTGGCTAAGGAATATGCAGGAGCACATTTCCCTAGTGTGGTCAGTAGTTTGCGTTCTTGTTATTTTAAGCTCCAGTGGTCCAAGCTTAAAACACAACCTACTACAGTGAGCTGGACAATAACAGTAAGCATACCTTAACTGGGGATATCAATATGTTATTAAATAATTGGTTTGAAACGTGCCTCTTTAGCGCGGAGGAATATCAGTACCTGAAAGAGGATAAGCAAAGATACCTAGTCTGTATACATGTCAAGAATTCCTGTCATGCGAGGGGAGGAAAACGGTAACCAGCGAAAACGGACTACATCTCCCAGGATGCTTAGCGGTTGAGAGGTTATGTAAACAGGAGAGCTGTTACATAACTCAAGGAAAACACGCCCTTATGTAAACAGGAGAGCTGTTACATAACTCAAGGAAAACACGCCCTTATGTAAACAGGAGAGCTGTTACATAACCCAAGGAAAACACGCCCTTATGTAAACAGGAGAGCTGTTACATAACTCAAGGAAAACACGCCCTATAAAGGGAGGAACCGGGAGGTACAACGCTGTCGGATATTGTGTTTACACCGACGTACCTGCTTAGTGAAGAGCAGTGTTCCGGAGTGGTGCTCCAGTAAGGCAAGAACGGAGGTAGGTCGAGTCGTTACTCCCTGGGCCGTGTCTTGCCCCATCGTCACCTGTGAAGGACCCGGAAGCTCTACCGGATAACCATTGAGCTTCGCTTTTTGACTCGGCTGAGTCAAAGCACAGTGGCGCTTTTGCTGGTTGGAGTCGTAACTCCCAGCCCGACCAGAGATACAGGGACTGCCAGCTGTAACGCACACCAGGAGGTGTTTGCCGCGTTACAGACTCGGACGTCCACGGGATCGATCGAGCGGCTGCTCTCGGTTCAGTCTTCTTTGCTTGTGATTGGGGTATCGGTGACGCATCACCAGGAGGTGACTCCGCGTCCCGGTGCAGTCTGAGGAAGAGGTTGAGCGGCTGCTCCCTTCAGGTAGAGACCCCGGCTGTGTGTTTCCCTGACTCCTCGATTCTCCCCAACACTCTTCGTGCCCCTCACAGCCTACCGATTGGCATTGTCGGCCATTTCATTTCTGCCCTCTGTTGGCATACGCCGGGATCGGCGTATATGCAGAGGACGGTTAGGACCATCCGTGCTGTGGGCTGGTAACGTACTTAGCCTGGAGGATTCCAGTGACTATAACCTTTGTTTATTCCTTGTATCATTTTTGCCTTCATTAAAATAACTAAACCTTCACAAGTGGTTACGTTCTCATTATCGTGTCTGTTAAACGATCCTGAGACGTTCAGGGCGTTACAATACACTGCAGGAAATTAATTATAAAATGCCTTTACCACCTGGGAGACCAATCATATTGGGTATCAGAGCAGCAACTGAGAAACTCTGGGGATATGTGGATGTGTTTCTAAGAACTCTTGTAGCAAACCCCCCCCCCATCATATATTAACAACACGAAACAGATGCTAAAACTGTTGCATGAGGTAACATGGAGGGGATGGGGGTGGGAGGGTCTTGACTTTGAGGAAGAAGAGACCAGCAGAATATTTAGAACATCTGCATATGCTGCTAGACACGGTCCAACTTATATTGGAGAATGCGTTTCTTTCTAAAGGTGGATGGGGTACTGAAAGGTACAGGAGAATGCAATGGGTTCTAGATTTACACCCTCACACGCAAACCTGTTTATGGAGTGGTTCACGGAAAGGCAAACAAGGCCCACTGGCTAACAAATGAAACGACAATATACACTATAGGGGTAGGTTCATATGAGATGTTTTATTGATTTGGACTGAAAATGAGAATCAATTACAAGAATTCGACAGTCACCCTTTACCCATAGTAAGGAAAATACCATATTTCTGGATATTGAACTGTATGTTGAAAGGGGTAAAATCGAAAGTTAAAAAGTAACACAAGAAAACATCCTGCAACTCAGTCCTTCACTTCAGTAGCTCACTCCCAGCCCCCCAAACACAGATTAGGACCATTCTATTTACAGAATCCTGGACCTTAGTCTCCAACTTGACACTTTTAGCCAGACCTGCTTGCAGTGTCTACTGGGTCCAGTGCGGACTTGAGGCAGATGTTGGATATGGCACTTCCCTCTTGGATCATTGTTTTTGCCCTCTTTTGGTATGGCTCTAGAAGAGGTGCTACAAACTCTTTGATTTCTTCCCATTGCTATGCCCACACCTGTTGAAAAGAGCAATGCAGCTAGCAATCCTCCAGAGTGGCTGCTGTTATCTCAGTTTTTTACTCGTACAAAACATGTTTCTGCCTGTTCCTCCAGTGACACTTGAATCTGTGACAGTCACCCTTTTAATGAAAGCATTGTAGACTACCAAGTCAAAAGGGAGCAAAAGTCTTGAGGTATATGATTCGATACCCTTCTCTGGCGAGTCTGTGTCGAGGTTTTCCCAAACACTTCAAGGGCTTAGAGCTCCTGGAAGAATGCCTATTCGCCTTGAGGCTCTTCTTCATAGAAGATCGCCTGCTTTTCCTTGTGGGGTTCTAGTGTTGTCAGGGGCTCCAGTTCTGTGTGCCCTTCTTTACGACTCCGATTCAAAGATCTATTTGAGATGAGAAATCCCTTGCGTGACTAAGCAAAGTCTCTTACCTTCTATAAGAGGGCTGCTATTTCAGAGGCATTGCTTTTTCTTCTTGAACTTAAGCACTTGTACACTGTGGGCATCCTTTTCCTAACCTCGGTCTCAATACTTTTTTGGCGCAGTCTGTTCTTGGGGTTTCCCTCCTAGGTGTCCTTTTGTTTGGACTTGTGATGTTTTTGCAGTTGTTTAGTCACAGTTTTGGCATTGATGCAGCCTTAAAGTTCAATGCTCTTGGTTCGGACCGGCTTCACATTTGAGGTGTTATCTGGTGTCACTTCCTGCCTCCTTTGACATCTTCTACAAACGTTAAGGTTTTTCAACACTGACACTGTCCTGCACATTGGACTCCTCTCCTTGTGCAATCTGTTTCTTTGGTGTTGCCCTCCTTGTCAATGGATATGCAGAGGTCCTGCAGCGACTGCATCAATCAATCAATCATAGGCATTTATATAGCGCACTACTTACCCGGAGGGTCTCAAGGCGCTCGGGGGGGGGGGGGAGGGGGGAGTGCTGCTACTGCTCGAATAGCCAGGTCTTGAGCTTCTTCCTGAAGGAGAGGTGGTCTTGGGTCAGGCGCAAGTCGGTCGGTAGGGAGTTCCAGGTCTTGGCGGCCAGGTAGGAGAAGGATCTTCCTCCCGTTGTCGTTCTTCGGATGCGGGGGACGGCGGCGAGGGCGTGGCTGGATCGGAGATGTCGTTTGGGAGCGTAGAAGTTGATGCGGTTGTTGAGGTAGCTGGGGCCTTGATCGTGTAGGGCTTTGTGTGCGTGGGTGAGGAGGCGGAAGGTGATTCTTTTGTTGACGGGAAGCCAATGTAGGTCTCTCAGATGTCCGGAGATGTGGCTATGTCGTGGGATGTCGAGGATGAGTCTGGCTCAGGCGTTCTGGATCTGCTGGAGTCTCTTCTGGAGCTTGGCGGTGGTTCCGGCGTAGAGGGCGTTGCCGTAGTCCAGTCGGCTGGTGACGAGGGCCTGGGTGACCGTCTTCCTGGTCTCGGTGGGGATCCACCGGAAGATCTTCCGTAGCATGCGCAGGATGTTGAAGCATGACGAGGAGACGGCGTTGACTTGTCTGGTCATGGTGAGGGAGGAGTCCAAGATGAAGCCCAGGTTGCGTGCGTGGTCTGTCGGTTTGTGTGCGCAGCCCAGGGCGGGGGGCCACCAGGAGTCGTCCCAGGCGGAGGGTGAGGAGCCCAGGATGAGGACCTCCGTCTTGTCTGAGTTCAGTTTCAGGCGGCTGGTCGTCATCCACTCGGCTACGTCTTTCATTCCTTCGTGAAGGTTGGCTCTGGCTGCGGCGGGGTCGTTGGTCAGGGAGAGGATCAGCTGGGTGTCGTCAGCGTAGGAGATGATGTTCAGGTTGTGTTGGCGTGCGATGGCCGCAAGGGGGCTCATGTAGACGTTGAAGAGGGTGGGGCTCAGCGAGGATCCTTGAGAGACGCCGCAGATGACTTCGGTGGCCTCTGACTTGTACGGTGGTAGGCGGACTCTCTGTGTTCTTCCGTTGAGGAAGGAGCTGATCCAATCCAGTGCCTTCTCCTGGATTCCGACGTTGTTGAGGCGTTGCACAAGGGTGCGGTGGCTGACAGTGTCGAATGCCGCGGAGAGGTCTAGGAGGATGAGGGCCGCTGTTTCTCCGTTGTCCATCAGGGCTCGGATGTCATCGGTAGCAGCGATGAGTGCGGTCTCGGTGCTGTGGTTGGCTCGGAAGCCCGACTGTGAGGGGTCGAGGGATCCATTTGTCTCGAGGAAGGCGGCCAGCTGCTTGTTGACGGTCTTCTCGATGACTTTGGCTGGGAACGGGAGGAACGAGATGGGGCGGTAATTCTTGAGTTCGGTGGGGTCCGCTGTAGGTTTCTTGAGTAGAGCGCTGAGTTCGGCGTGCTTCCAGCTCTCCGGGAAGGTGGCGGTGTCGAAGGAGGTGTTGATGATGTTCCGCAGGTGGGGAGCGATGACAGCGTCGGCCTTGTTGAAGACGTGGTGAGGGCAGGGGTCGGTTGGAGATCCGGAGTGGATGGAGTTCATCATGCGGACGGTGTCTTCCGTGCTGATCGGAGTCCAGGCGCGGAGGGTGGTGGTGGGGGGCGGTGGTTCAGTCGTGGCGGGCGTCGGTTGTGTGCTGAAGCTGTTGTGTATGTCCGCGATCTTGTTGTGGAAGTAGGAGGCGAGGGAGTTGCAGAGGTCTTGCGATGGGGTGATGTCGTTGTTTCCGGCGTTGGGGTTGGAGAGCTCTTTGACGATGTTGAAGAGTTCCGTGCAGTTGTGTGCGTTGTTGTCCAGCCGGTCCTTGAATGCAGTTTTCTTAGTGGCGCGGATCAGTTGGTGGTGCTTCCGGGTGGCAAGCTTGAGGGCGGTAATGTTGTCTGGTGTTGGTTCCCCTCTCCAGGCTTTCTCGAGGGCTCGGCAGTTCTTCTTGGAGCTCTTGAGTTCGTCGGTGAACCAAGGGGCCTTCTTGCTGCCGGGTCTGCTAGGCGGTGTCCTTAGAGGGGCGAGTTCGTCCGCGCAGTTGCTGATCCACTTCGTGAGGTTGTTGGCGGCCTGGCTGGGGTTTGCTGAGCTGGCGGGAGGGTGCTGGCTCAGGGAAGCGGCGAGTTGGTCAGCTGTGATCTTGTTCCAGCTTCTTCGGGCAACCGGTTGCTGGTGGTGGTGGATCGTCGTTCTTCTGAAGTTGAAGTGGATGCAGCTGTGGTCCGTCCAGTGGAGTCTAGTGGCGTGGCTGAAGGCGATGTCTTTGCTGCACGAGAAGACGGCGTCGAGTGTGTGTCCGGAGAGGTGGGTGGGGGTGGACACCAGCTGCTTGAGTCCGAGGTTGGCGAGGTTGTCGAGCAGGGTGATGGTGTTGCGGTCGTTGTTGTTCTCCAGGTGGAAGTTGATGTCCCCCAGGAGGATGTAGTCAGCGGAGGGGAGGGCATGCGGGCTGACGAAGTCGGCGATGTCCTCGCTGAATTGTGTGCGTGGTCCCGGGGGTCGGTAGATCAGGGTGCCTCTGAGGGTGGTCTTCGGGTCGGTACGGATCTGGAAGTGTAGGTGTTCGGCGGTTGTCAGGGTGTCGTCGATGTTGGTCGTGATGTGGATGGTGTCCCTGTGGATGATGGCGATGCCTCCTCCCAACTGGTTGGCGGAGCGGTCCCTCCAGGTGATCTTGTAGCCCTCTGGGATGGCGATGTCGGGCGCTGAAGAGGCGTTCATCCAGGTTTCCGTGAGGAAGGCGACGTCAGGAGATGTGGTGTCGAGGAGGTTCCAAAGTTCGACGGCGTGCCTGTGGACGGAGCGGGTGTTGAGCAGGATGCACTTGAGGTGGTTGCTGCTGGTGTTCGGCTTGGTGGTTGCAGGTGTGGGGCAGGTCCGGATGCAGGTGAACTTGCAGGCGTGGCAGCTGAAGGGTCCGTGGGTGTGCTTCGGGGTGGCTCGGTAACATCCAGGGATGCCGCCGGTGTTGAGTGCGCTGAGTTCGGTGGCGTTGTAGGACAATCGGGTCGTCTTCCGTCTGTGGGGGCCAGGGGTCCTGGCACTGGGCGCGGTCCAGGCGCGGACGGGCGCAGACGGGCTTACCTTTGGCGCGCCTTTGGCGCACAATCGGCGCGCCCGCTGCGCGTGACCGCTGCGCGTTCGCACGGTCGCCATATATGGCGAAGTGCGAGGGAGGGCGGAGCAGCTGGGAGGCGGGAGCGGGGAGGTTACAGAAGAAAAAGGGGCGTGGTTAGCGGCGGTGGCGGGAAGCGGGCAGGGAGGACAACGAGAGACAGGGGGACCGGCGAACAACGAATACAGAACAAATTAACAAAGTATCATTGCAATTGTGCCCACCTTTGTTTTTTTCTCTTGCTTTCAGGGTCTTCACGGTCTTCCCGTTATGATCCTTTGGGAGGCAGACATTACAGACCTTATATGAAGCCTTCTGCGCAAACTGGTGATAACACTTTAAGCAGAACCTAAAAGACTATTCTTTATCTCTCTTAATTGTTCAGGGCTCCCGGATGCATATTTTCCAAAAGGCATGGTCGGGTTTCTCTGGGGTAATCCTGTTGGATTAGTCGTTTTTTTATTGGTGTTATCCAAAAGTTTGAAGTCCCTCATCAGTTTGTTGGTTAAATCACAACTTTTTGTAGTTTTGTTTGACAATCTATCAGCAGAGTCGATCAAGGAGATCTTCCGCTTGCTTCCTGGCTCAACAGCAGAAAAAGGGATATGAAGAGAATGACCATGCACAGGGGCTTACGGGGCATACATCTAACATCACAGGGAGAAGAAGATGCTACCAAATGGTTAGCAACGTCGAAAGAAAAAAAAATACCCCCACAACTACATAGAAACAAATGAATACAGAAAAGAGTCGCGCTGAAAAACAAAACTAAAAATGAATATCCCAAACTCCTCTCTTCCCCGGGACACCACTTCTATGACCTCTTATTCTAGTAAGGAAAGGACCAGTGCCTCGGAGGTGCAAGTCACCGAGCATCCTCCGAAGGACGGGCATCATAGGGAGGTCAGTCATGATCGCCTCCCAACTGGTGACAGAACTGGTATTTACCCCTACCAGAAGATGGTGGCATGAGAAGAGATTGAGGAGTCAGAGGGTTTTAGAGGTGGCAGAGACTGCATAAGACCGGGGGCCTGGATTACCTACTACTGTTGATGCTTTCTACATCCAGTCCTTTCTGGAACGCAGCAATATATCTGCTGGCATGTTTGAACAAGTCAAGACAACTGCTGCTGGGACTGCACACTTCTATAGTAACTATGAAACTTCCGATTTAATTGGTGGACTACTCCAGACCCAAGGCTTGAGCAGTCATCCTGCTATCCTTGAAGGAGAAATCAGCTTCCTCTGCAAATAATCTTTGGCAGACATAGGGCATGTCCATAAGATTAGCTTAGATGGTCCCTGAAAGTCCAATGGAAAACTTCCAAGCGTAGCACCATAACATGGTAGACGCAAACACCCATAGACTTAGCAACAGTATCCGCTCATGCCATCCTCGTGTGGAAAGGCCGGCCTATACATCTGAATAAGGGAGTTTTGAGAGGAAAAAAAATACAAAACAGATATACAAAACAGTTTTTAAAAGCATCAGGTTTGAATCTACCTGTCCACCAGTCTTTCCTCTGCCGTATTGGCGACCCTCTTTGAAACCTGCATCCCAGTCTGTTCGAATTATACGGTCATCCATTCGAGTGCCATTGAGGAACCTCATGGCGTGTTCTGCATCTACTCTGGTGTAGTATCTGGAATAATATGATGCAAGGAATAACAGCCTGAAAACATGGTGAATCCAAACCTATATTGTGTAGAGGAGATAACCAAGTACCTTGTACAATTCATCACCTTTGAACAGACCAAAACAGCGCAACAGACTTTACATTTCCAAATGATGTAAATGTAGGAGACATGACAACTCTCAGCCCTGTGCCATATTTTAAAGATTAGCTGATATTTACAAACTGTACCACACTGTTTAAAAAGCTGATGAAGGCTCACTAGCGACCATCCTCTTAATGCTCCCACAGCACTTTCAACCATTAGTAACCCTTTCCGTGCTCAATATGACTAATTGTCCACTTTTATCTAGTTCACACGTATTAGCATAAGTACTCTATCCAGATAGTGCATACATATCATTAACCATAGTCCACTAACCCCAAAACTACAAATCAAGTTCCTTTCATCTTGCCCAACTCTATTACTATTGCCGCTACATCTAAAAGGGATCCCACAGTACTAATGTAGCCTCTGTGCACTTACAGTTTCGTGCTCCATGCCACAATTGCTCCTCCTCTTTTCAGATCTCAATGAAATTACATGATTACTGATTATGAAAGAATGGGTAAGAGGACAAGTCTGACTTTTCATTAGATGGCTTCTTTGAGGTTTTGCAACTAGAAATAAATGTAGTGCGATTCCTTTCACCCAACCCACAAATCGACTATTACGAGGCACAGTACATTCACATAGGCCATTTCTTCATGTGGCAAACAAAACTGACAGCTCTCTACGCCGGCCACCACCCACAGCCGGTTCTCCTATCAACAAACCTTCACCACCCTCCGCACCACCACAGCCGACGCCTCCACGCCAGCCGCCCCAAAGCCCTGAGATGCAACCTCCTCAACATGCGCTCCATGCATAGACACGCAGTCGAGATCTGGGACCTCTGGCACCCTCTCGCCAGATGTTGCCTTCTTCAAGGGGCCATGGACCAACCCCACCTCCGCCCCCAACATCGCCATCCCCGACGAATACCAGATCCAGAGGAAGGACTGCCCCAACCGCCCAGGGGGAGGACTCGCCATCGCACACAAGAGCACCCTGCGACTTGCCATCTCCAGCATGAGCCACTTCGGTCCACCACCGAACACCTCCACGTTCAGATCCAGACCAGCCCCTGAATGACCTTACAAGGCACCCTGGCCTACAGACCTCCCGGACCTCGAACCGCATTCACCACTACCATCGCTGACCTCATTGCGCCCCACGCCATCGCCTCCATGGACTACATACTCATCAGAAACCTCTACTTCCAACTCGACAACCTCAGCGACCCAAACTACGCCACCCTCCTGGACAAGCTCGCCAACCTCGGACTGCAACAACTCATCACCACCCCTACCCACAAGTCAGGACCCACCCTCAACCCCATCTTCGAAGGAGGCAACAACGTCCACTTCAGCCACACCACGCAAACCATCTGGACAGACCACCACTGCGTTCACTTCCACGTCCAAAAACCCACCGCACCCAAAACAGCACCCAGCCCAGCACGAAGGAACTGGAACAAGATCACAGAGGAACACCTCAACTCCAGCCTCAATCGTGTAGAGCCCAACCATGACAGACGCCAACTCCGCAGCCAAAATACTTCACAGATGGATCACCAACTGCACAGATGAGCTTGCCCCCCTTCACAACCCTGACAGACCGCGACCTAGGAAGGCCTCCTGGTTCACCACCGACCTCCAAGAAGCCAGACGCACCTGCAGACACCTTGAGAAGAACTAGAGAAACAGCAAAACTTCGGAAGACCACTCCACTTACAGGAACGCCATGAAAGAATACCACCAACTCATCGTATCCACAAAGAGGACCGTCATCCGTAACAAAATCCACGCCAACACCAGCAACGCCAAGGAACTCTTCAACATCATCCAGGATTTTACCAAGCCACCCAGCGAAGCCACGGACGTCACACCCTCCCAGAACCTCTGCAACAAACACTGCTCCTACTTCCACCTGAAAATAGATCCCTCTATGACAACTTCGACAAACAGACACAGGACACCGAACCCACTCCGCTCCCCAGCAACTAAAGTCAGCCTACCATCTCCTCCTGGACCCCAGTCATCACCGAAGACACCACATCGACCATGAAAGGCATTCACTCAGGAGGTCCCACGGACCACTGTCCTCCGCACATCTTCCACAGAGCTGCCACCGCCATCGCACCGAAGCTACGACGCACCATTAATGCATCCCTCGACACCGGCACTTTCCCAGACGACTGAAAGCGCGCAGAAGTCAAGCCACTCCTTAAGAAGCCCTCAGCAGACCCAACGGATCTCAAGAACTAACAACCCATCTCTCTCCTTCCCTTCATGGTCAAAGTCACCGAAAAGATTGTGAACTCCCAACTAACGAAATTTATAGAAGAGAACTCCATCCTCGACTCCTCCCAAACCAGATTCCGCAGCAACCACAGCACCGAGACCGCCCTACTCGCCGCCACAGACTACATCCGCGCGCTTCTCGACCAAGGACACACCGCAGCCCTGATCCTGCTCGTCCCCTCTGCAGCCTTCGACACGGTCTCCCACCGCCAGACTCCAGGACCCAGCATACAGGGGACCGCCTCGATTGGCTCCGCTCCTTCCTCACCGGCAGAACCCAAGGAATCAGACTTCCTCCCTTTCTTTCCGAACCCACAGTGATCAGCTGCGGAGTGTCCCAAGGATCATCACTCAGCCCCACCTTTTTCAACAACTACATGGCCCCCCTCGCCACCATCGTCAGACAGCATGGACTCAGCATACAGCTCATCCTGTACCTCACCAAGGACCCCCTCACCACCAGACTCAGCTTCCAGGAAGGAATGAAGGATGTTGCAACCTGGATGAGCAGCAGCTGCTTGAAGCTCAACTCGGAGAAGACAGAAGTCCTCGGACCCTACCCCTCTGTATGGGACAGCACCTGGTGGCCCCCCCGCCCTCGGCTGCCCTCCCAATCCCACAGACCACGTCCGGAACCTCTGCATCATATTAGACTCATCCCTCTCCATGACCCGGCAGATCAATGCCGTCGCCTCCACTTGCTTCAACATCCTCTGCGTCCTTCGCAAGACCTTTAAATGGATCTCGCGCAGAATCAAGAAAGGCTGTCACTCACACTGTCATGACCAGCAGACAGGACTACGGAAATGCCCTCTACGCCAGGATCAACAAATCTCTCCTCCGCAAGCTCCAGACCATACAGAACATCGTGGCCAGACTCGTCCCCCTACACAAACATATCACTTATTATTTTTATTTTATTTTTAATCCTATTTGTACTAGTTGTTTTTAAATGTTTTTTAATCTTTTAAATTGTGTTAATAGATCTCCTGATCACGATTGATACCTAAGGCTGTAATTTACAGGGTGACTAGTAGTAGTGTCGCCGGTAAACATTTTATGAAATTGTGGTACATCATTTCTTGCCGGTTTTGAATGATATTTTGTATTATTATTAATTCCATAAATTGCTGTGTTTTATAATTTTTGTAATCTATGAACGATTGTTATATTTAATTGTGCTTTTATGGCTGTACAGCCAAAATAAAGTTTTTTTTTACTTGACTTGACAAACATATCACCCCACACCTGCTAGACCTCCACTGGCTCCCCGTCGAGAAAAGAGTAACCTTTAAGATACTCACCCACGCCTACAAATGCCTCCACAACATCGGTCCCCAATATCTCAACAAAAGAATCGCTTTCCACATACCCAAGAGAAACCTCCGATACGCAGATCTCGACGAAACCCCGTGCATCCGCAGAGCCAGAACAGGTGGGAGAGCCTTTTCCTACGTCGCAGTAAAGACCTGGAAAGAGCTCCCCATTAACATCAGACATGCACCCACTCTGTATATCTTCAGGAAGACCCTCAAGACCTGGCTGTTCGACTGACCAATTCCCCCCCCCCCGCCAGCACCTTGAGACCCTCAAGGGTGAGTAGCGCAGTTCACAATTCCCTGATTGATTGAAACGGTTGCAGAGGAGGAGGAAAGATTACACTTTAAGGAGGCTCCACCAGGTTACTTGACAGATGTTACACTGTAAAAAGCACCACCAAGGACTGGTCCAATTGATCAATAGCAGCTGGAAAATATTTGATGTATCAGAGATGGAGGAAATGTTAAAAAAAACAACAACAAAAAACTACACAAAGCATTCTAGTCTTAGCCAAAATGTATTAGTCTACGTAACCACATTACACAAGCCAGCATTCTTTGAAGTAAACAGGGCCACGCGTTAGTGGGAGACAACAGACCACTGCAAATGGTATAGGTGACCCCATGCTAAAGAAGTGTATTTATACTTGCTTCACTGGTTACAAACAGAGATGAAATGGTGCCAACATGGGTTTGGATGCTAATGTAGTGGTACATATTTGAACTAACTTTGAAGTCAAATAAAAGTAGCCACTTGCAGAACATAGAATTTTCTGATGGACTGATACAGTAATAAGAATTCTTCAGCTCCCAATCTTCTAGATCACCTCAAGTCATTCAGAACTTCTCCTGCTATGTATCCCAAGAACGTATGCTGAAATACTCTGCGCTTCAAGATCACTGGCTACCAACGGCCAACACCCTCAATACCAAGAACGGTCCAGCCTCCTCCAGCAAATATTCCATCATACTCATTGCTGGTCCTCATACTCCAACATCACTCGGACCACAATCAAGAAGATAAAAAATACACAGCTAGAAGTAACTCTGGGGTTGCAACCCACTGATCCGATGTAATGGATGACCAGCCAGTGAGGAACTACTATTTCCTGTTCCATAGTGGCTGAACATGAAAGGGCAAATCAGAGCACCTTCGGAACTGCTGTTACAGGGAAGAGAGAAAACAAAAGTCAGGAGACTGCAGTCATTCCTGGAGTAAATGGACTCAACTGTCACAAAACCGTTTTCCCCTAAAGGGCTGTTGCACCGACTGGGAATGTTGACACTGCTGGCCTCTGGGATAGCACCTAAACCAATCATGCGCACCATTCCAGCACAGATCCTGTGCAATGTGTTTCAAGAATAGAGTAAATCAATGGTCAGAACAGATTATGGAGCTACATTAATGTAAAGTGTATATGTAAAGTGCATGTTCACCCAAGGGTATCTTGGTGCTGAAAAACATATGTTTATTGTTACCTAACTCAATGGTACTCATTTTATCGACCTCGGAAGGCTGAAGGGCCGAATAGACCCTCAAGGATTAGAATCTGTGACCATGAGGTCAAATATAGGCTCCTACAGTGGGAGCATTAGTCCACTAAGCCACCAGACCCAGCTGTCACAATGATGCAGACATTTTAAGCTTGACCTGAAATGCTACTTACGTGCATTAACTCCAATTCTCATCTTCTCTCTGCATTGGTAAATCATGGCTGGAGTGCACCACCAAGTGGAAAGACTATGAGCAAAATGTGAAACAAATTGTTTACCTTAGGTAATGCTCTTTCTGGTGGATATTCAACCTAACCCGATTCCTCATCTTTATATTTTCTGGTGCCACAGTGAATCAGGAGATTTTTTCAGCAATGTTCCCTATGTGCCCGTAAGTAGCGCGTACGCCTCTGGAATGACTTCATACATACGGCCCTGGAAGTGACGGAGCATATTCATCGCCATTCTGAACACTGACATCGGCTTGTTAATCTTCCTCCTTCCATGCCCTCATACGCAGAGCACATTGAACAAACTATGGGACATTGTGCCAAAATCTAACGTGGGACCTTATTATGAAGTATCAGAGTCACTGGGAAGGTTGGAGGACAGAGAGGAATCTGAACTGAAACAGAATATCCACTAGAAACAGTGTCACTGAAATTTGCTTTTCTGGTGGGTTCTTCCAACCGTAGTTTCATCACTTTTAGACTAGACAGCACATCCATACCCCTTCCGAATCCACCCCCCCACCCCCCACAGGGGGAAGATCTGAGGAGTGGATTCAGATTAGGCTGTCAAAGGCAGTGTTTCGTAAACACCTGATGTCAAAGCCTGGAAGAAGTCCAGAACCGGCAATCCCCAACCCCCCCCTCCCCAAGATGCAGAAATAAACTGCTGTGCCACATGTAGAGCGTATTAAAACTCCAAGCAGTGACTATAGGCAGAGATTAGTGGGTAGGACTATTGTATTTCAGAACATCAATCACAATCTCGCGTTGAAGCACTGGACAATAAATTCCTTTACTTTTTTAATTCAGCAATGACATTCTAATCACCTTTTTGCTCAATTTATTTAGAGTTTTGTATAGTTTGAACATGACCGAGTTGGGTATCAGAGCGCTTTACATACAGTTGAGACATACAGCTAACAGTAGAAAGAGTTTGGTTACCGGAATATTTTTGCCACCTGGTGCGGCAAACCACTGCTCTTGGATGCACTTTGGGTAGCTTTATTTCCACTGATCGTGTGAATTAAAAAAAAAAATATCTGCCAATTGTATAGCTTAAGTGAGAAGGTAGGTCCCGCTATTTTGAAGTCTCTACCATCACGATTTAAACTTGCACCTAGGAACTGTTTTTAGGGATTGATCCCACTGTAAATCTGATGGAGGCTCACAAGCGACCATCCTCTTGATGCTCCCACTGCACTTTCAACCATTAGTAATCCTTTCCCTGCTCAACATCAATAATTGTCCACTTTAATCTAGCTCACACTTATTAGCAGACAGTATGCTGATGAAATACTTCTGTACCTTTAGAGACGACGAAAAGTAAATTAAAAGTCTTTAAAATATTGTTGGTGCTCTGAAGACTTGGGCAACAGTAGTCCACAGTGCTTCCTCTCACAAAGTGGTCACCAGATTTGGACCATAAATGCACACTGTATATTCCCACAAGTCAATCAATTTAGATCAGATGCTGAACACTGGCAATGCCTTCCGATGTCTAAGAAGGCAAGGCATAATTATATAAAATGATGTCCTCCTCAGACATATATATTCTGCAAAAAATCCTGTTTGAGTGCACAGATCTAGTTCTCATGCACTGATTGATTCAGATAGTGGGTCACAAAAAAGTAACCGGAGAGACCCATCCCTTCCGTGAGAAGAGTTACAATCTGAGGGAGATGGGTTCACTGCTAGGACTTCAGAAGAGGGTCATGACTTCTATCACATAAGATGAATGGGCAGGTTCAGCCATGAAAACATGAAGCTTCAGAAAAGAAATAGTCTTGCCAAAAACCCAAATTTTGAGATATGTACAGTTCAAACACGCTCTCCATAAAGACAAAGATCAACTGGTGGATGCTCTTGCCTTTAAAGAACATGGTACTGATGGTTTATAGGCAGACAAAGACGCTAACAGAAGTGATCTATAACACACCGAGTGCCTGGGAGTAGGGGGTGACAGACCGGTAAGGGATCTAGGAAACTTAGAGGACTCTGAAGGGAGGAGTCTCCCTGGGTGCTCGGAACAGATGCAGCTTATACAAATTCACCGATCGGGTATGCTACATGCATACATAGAGCAAGGCCTTTGGTCTTACCCAGCTTGGCCTCTATGATAAAGCTGTGATGAGAGCTCGTTTTAAACCCGAGGTGGGATTGCTCAATGGTTAACAAGTTCTGGCATATGTTGGGAAGTAGACTGTCGGGTGTAACAAAAATTACGATATATCAGGCCCAAAAAATGATGCTATTTGGTGTGTGGAAGACTACCTAAATATGGGATGACCCTGTGCAATATAGGATTGGCCGTTGCTAGAAGAAATGTAGCCAAGAAGATGGGGTGAGTGGACGACCTAGATGAAGAAATCTGAGCAAAAGCGCAGCATTGATTTGGTTATCTTAAAAAAAAAAAACTCCTAAAAAATAAAATAAGTAGTCACGCTCACAGAAAGTAGTCACGCATATAGAAAGTAATCTGATAAAAAAGCATTTGCAATGCAACAGGTCTCGCATTTAAGAGAGTTTGAACTATTGACATTGTAAATGACAATGCTTTTATTTATGTTTTGGTTTTTAAAACAAACGTTTGCAAATGCTTGTTTAGTCATAGAGCTTGCTAGATCACTCAGTAAGCTAAATATCCGCTATTAACATCTGTATATGCCATGCACATTACGAGTTCACATCCCCAGAGGACCAGCTCCACATTTCTTTAATCTTCCAAAGTTCCATGGTGGTTGTACCATGAAACTTTCTAATACACATTGACAGCGCTTGCAAGCAGCAACAAGCCCCTCCACTCCACACACACACAAGCCCCCCCCACCCAATCAATGCATCCCTTTATACAACGCCCAGGTGCGTGGTCCTCCCTTCAGCTGGGAAGATTTTAATGTGCTCATGTGCACCAACATGTGGAAAATTGTTTTTCATGATAGTGAGCCTGTACGGGCTGAGAAAAAAAACCGAGTAAAACAGAAGCTATTTAAAATTTACTGATGGAGGCGATGAAAGCAGAAGTAAGATTTTAATGTGTTCAAGTGCCGCATCATTGAAAAATTGGTTTTCACAACAGCAAGCGTGAACGGGCTAAGTAAACAAGCAATAAAAACAACAAGCGGTCGAGATTGTCCCAGCAGCTTTAAAAGTGAAAGCGCACACAGCGCACTGAATGTAAACAAAGCATGTCGTCCTGCCAGAAGTAGTACAAACTCAAAGAAAATCGGGCTCACAACACTAAAAATAACACACACCGTGTAAGAACTGAGGTAAAAGAGGCCAGTTGCCATGGGAGGATACAAATGAAATGGTCCTACTAAGGAGGGACTAACAAGCCTCACAATGAATCAGAAGACAGCATTTACAAAGGACAAACACACAAGCCAATGAAAAGTAAGGGCAGGGGGAGTGGATGAAGCTTCTCTCCGTACTGAACTACCAAAGATCTTCGCAGAGCAGCGCTTGCGCGCTGGCTCAGGCTTGACCTAGAAACAAGTAAAATAGGAGCTATTTAAAATTTACCGATGGAAGCTCTGAAAGCAAAGGGAAGATTTTAATTTGTTCAAGTGATGCATGGAAAAATTGGTTTTCACAATAGCGAGAGTGGACGGGCTAAGTAAAAAAAAAATTTAAAAAAGTAAAATAGGAGCACTCGCTTGAAATATATAATAAATAGTGTTGAAACAATGGTTTAAAATGGACATAGTGTATGTTTCGGGGAAGTTGGGCGGTACGCTAGGGAGGGCTAAAGCATGGAAAAGGCATGACATATGCATACAATGGACGAATGAGGAGAACGAATAACGGAGCGCTGCTAATGTCCACAAATGACAAGCCTGTGGGTGGTCTGAATCCCACAAAGCAGATACACCAGGTCTCGGTTCGAGACAGCGCATGCGTGCCGTCTAGAGCAGAGACCTAAAAAAACCAACTGGGCGCCAAGTGATGCCACACCTCAACATCCTACAAGCCAATGAGAAACGGATCCTCTGCAAGAGCAAATGTCCCTATTTGGATGTTAACAATGAGAACACAGATGTGAAGCCATGGAACTGCATTGTAATGTATATGTCGAAGAAACAGGTAATCATAATACAAATGCTTATTATAGTTATTCAATGCAATGTGATAATTCAGTCTGCTTGAATATATTAATGTTTTCTGTACATTTTAAATTCTGTTTTCCACTTTTAAGATAATGTATAATGCTTCACAGAAACTGGTACTTTGATTTCTCACTTCTTGTTTTCAAACAGGCAGGCTTTGTGGCAAGTAAATGAAATGGGGCACTCAGATTAGGGACTCCAAGCCCTAGCATTCCAGAGCACAAGGACAGGGCGGAGGAGGCAGGTCCCACCTCGTTGTAGCACTTTATAGCGCAGGAATGTTGCGCGCTGCGCAGGCGGCCCCCGGGCAAAGCCCAAACCAAAGGCAGGCCTGTCTTCACCCGAAGGAGGCGGGGCCACCTCTCCATTGCCATAAGTGCACTTGTTTCCTGACGCACAACTACTTCAATGAGGTTATGGTGACTGAGAGCCCCACACATTTGACTCTTAGTCTACCGTTTGATTTATTTTATGTTGAATCCATACTGGCCTAAAACGTGTTGTGGGCTCTTGAATTTAACCATGCACTGATTGTTTGGGGAGTGCTGTTGACAAGAAACACCATTTAGATGGGAAAGAAGAAAGCTGCTTTAAGCTTTCAGAGGGGAGAAAAGGAACAAGAAACCAGTGACTAATTTTGCAGCAAATTGTGTAGTAGCGGATATAAATCTGATTGAGGAAAAGGAGACTATGTTGGGGGATAAGACGTAGTCAACGACTGGGGGAAACCATAGATGGGAAAAGCTGGCAAAAAGTTATTATAAAATATAAAAAGAGAAGGGGTGCTCAAGTACAAGTCCAGCACTTCTAATTGCAGAGAGCATTAGTCAACTAGCAACACACTGGTAGTCGTCCCTCCTATATTGGTGCCACAGGTTGTCTGCAGTAACAGATATGCATCAATTGAGTCCACAGAATACTTTGTTGGCTAATACCGCAGATATCTTTCTAAAGAGAGAGAAACTGATTTTTTGGGTACAATTATGCCCTGATGTCAATTCTGGGGTATCAGACATCCAATTTTTCAAATTGAAGTCTAAAATTCATGACCTAAAATCTATGGTTACCAACCTAATGGATGGTGTGGTTCATCTCAGCACTGGTAAATCTGTGCATCCAGTAGGAGACTTGCAGGATGGCGACGCTACTTGTCTTGCTCATGCTCATCAGTTGGGGAGTCCCTTCAGGGGACGCTACCAGACGCCAGGGCTTGTAAGCGCAGCCATGTCTCTTGCCATCTCCCATCTATTAACCTTGCTAATAGACACAAATAACATGTCAATATAGAAGGCAGAGATCTTCTTCCAATGACAGCCCAGAGAAGGGTGACATATAGGGATGGTAACAGCAAGGAGACAGATTTACATCGTCGTCCCCATACAACTACAACATTGTGCCCCATGGGCAATATTCTGAGCCCAATACACCAACTACCATCCATGACCTGCATTTTTTTTTTTTTTTTTGAAAAACTTTTTTATTGGCATTTATAGGTAATAATATGCACAGGTGGTATCGCCATTAACACAGAGACTTACATAGCAAGAGCGCCCAATTGCAGCCCTTTCGACCTCACAGTCTCGTGGGCGCTCAGGCCATCCGACCCTATCCTAAGTAGGGCTGCAGGTGCGTGGCCGGGATCAGCCGCTGGGTATGCCCTACCGGAGCACGCCCTGATCGCCGCACCGCAGGGTCGCCGTGCAATGTGATTGAACCCCTTTGAGTGGTGTCTCGGAGGCTAGAGAAGTGCAGCCAATGAGTAACTATGAACGAACTGGGGGCAGGGAACCAGGGGATGGGGGGGGGGGGTGCACTATGTCGTCTATCAGGAATGCTTGTGGCTATGCGCTCGAGAGCTGGACCAACTACCATCCATGACCTGCATATACGTAAATCACTCCAGTGTGCACGTCTCCGATGAGAGAAATATTTTCACGGTTAATGTCCCTAAATTGGATGCACACTGAGTCACCCATGAAGATGCAGAATCCTTAAAAATTAAGTAATTTACTGCATTAGAAGTGTGTAGCATTGTTATTTGCAACGACATAGTGAGCATCAAGCACTATTCCCATCCAAGCGGTAACTGGGATCAAACCAAAATCACTTTAACCAGCGCAGTTTTAGCAAGGGGACTTTTATAACATGGCCTCAGCTCTGACTCCTCGCCCCCAATCAGGTTCAGAGATTCAATTTAAACCTGTGCTGCCTACAGATTTTAATTGAGAAAGACCAATTACTCTTGCACCTTAGAGAACAGCCTCCATTATAGATTCTATCGATCCGCCATCTAGCTCTCAGTGACTCTAGCCAAAACGGAAAACATCCAAAAAATCCCAACCTTTAGAAGCCAAGTCGTCCTGTAAGATGGTTCTTAACTCAGAATTAGCTCTTCATGTAAAATAACATTTTGGATTTGAAAATGCAAGTCCTGTTTCCAACAATGAGTTTCTATCTTTATGTAAGCATGACCCTTCTTGTTTGTCCAATCAGAAAGGCAGAACAGAAGAGCACCTATTGACTTTGGATTTGATTAAGTGAGCTCTAGAAGTCCAAAGGAAACCTGACTAATCCAATTTTGGAAACTTTATGTTTGTCTCTTGGAACATCAAAGGTCTAAAATCCAAATGAACGAATAGCAATTGGGCCTTTTTTATTGACGCTTTTGATGTTTGCTTGCTCCAAGAGAATTGGATGACTACTTGTGTATTAAGACCAGGTTTTAGAAGTTTCCAAATCGTCGCTAGAAACTCCTTGGCGTGCCAGGCAGCTTATGAACACAGGTTAAAACATCTCTTCAATGTACAGTAAAGGATATTTCTAGTTCATTCCAGGATATACTTATTTTTAAATTATTTTACGTAATGGTACAGCTATATTGTTGATTAATGTACAAAATAGATCTAATAACTATAGAATTTCCTACTTTAAGACACCTGGACCGGCTGTTAAAATCACGCAGCAAAGATTGTGGACTCACAGTAGGAGGAATTTTAATGTTCGCTGTCCTACAACTTATTAATATTACTTTGTCACGTAGTCTCAGCGCGTCCAATGGTCGTTCACCATCGGATAGTACATCCGTTCCAACTTACAAAAGGCAAACTTATAGAAATAATGGGGATTACCTATTGTCAACGTGCGAGTTGCTTGACTTGTGTGTACCAAGGGATGAGAGTGATCACAACCCTATAATTTTCCAAATGGCAGGCTTATTGACAAACAACTTATCTGACAGTTTATTTCAGGGCAGTAAGAATTTAATTATAACAAATTATATGAAAAATTTGAAATGGGCGCTCCTAGCGACAGCACTAAATCCTATTCTTGCAAGTACTCATACAGCACTCGATCTCTTTAAAGTGCTTATGAGTTGCCAAAAGCAGCATTCTTGAGATCCACGATGCACTGTTTGTAGAGATCAAGAGGTTTTTTGGGAAACCCAGGACAGGGAGAGTAAGACAGCAGAAAGCTCAAGAGTGGTTTAATTCAAACTGTCACCTCAAAAAAGTGACTATTGTTGTAGGAGAGTAGGATCTGCTTCTTATAGTTACCCCCACTTTTTGCTGATGTATCACTGTTTTCGACTTAGACTGACTGGGATCCTGCTATTCAGGACCCCAGTTTATCTGCTTTCTCCTCTAAATTGATTGCATGTACTTTAGGTACACTCCAGATTGGATACTAGGGGACCCTTATCAGTCCCAAGTATATGGTACACCATGGACCCAGGGCATAGGTACCTCAGAGGCCTCCCAGGGGCTGAAGCATGTATTGTGCCACCCCTGAGAGCCCATTCAAAATGACACCACATGTCTGCTACTGCAGCCTGTGTAAGGTGGTGCATGCACCCCTTACTCGGATATAGGTTACCTATATCCAAGTAAGGATCACTGCACATATAAACCTATCAGTCACCCCTATGGCATGCCTTATCAATCCTGAAGGCAGGGTACGTGGTTTATGTGAGAGGGTGCCCATGCATGAGCAGAGCCCCTCTGCAGCCTTCGGAAGCTATTTTCCAGGGTTGTCTGTGATGCAGCCAACCATATATATTTAAGTGCATTATAACCTCACAGTAAATGTTAACTTTAAAACGGCTGCTTAGAAACATGTTGTGTTTGGTGTCAAACACCTAGGCATCATACCTCCCCGCCAGTAACTGGCGGGAGAGGTATGATTCCACCCTTCTAGAGGGACTTATGTGAAACACCGGTACACCCGGTACCAGCTTTCTCGACCTAGGCATCACAAAATGGATGCTGCCAACCACAGACACGAGTCTGTCCTCCTGCTGTTGAGCCAAGCTCAAGCAGAGGAAGGCCTGACAATAGGTTTCCTGTCACAGGGAGGTGTGACCACCTCCCAGACAGGCTTTAGTGTATTGGGGCTGGGTGGGTGCACTCCAAGAGTGCCAGAAAGTCTGCACTGGGGGCACATTTGGTGTCCCCATGCATAGTCCAGCTCAAACCGGTTGCAGGAGCCATTTGCTCCTGCTCTAGCGCGAAACTGGACAAAGGACATGGGCGTAGCCACCCCTCTGTCCTGACCTTCCCCTAGGGGGGTCCCTAGAGTTAGTCCAACCCCTTCCTTGGGCATAAAGTATTAAACCTGACTACAGGACTTTGGATTTTACCTGGACTAAACTCTGCAAGCAGAAACCAAGTACTTCGAAGATCTACACCTCGCTGGACAACAGAAGAATCTCCATTGGAGTAAAGGTGTTACTTCCCCGCAGTAGCAGGTACCTAAACGCATCTGACCGGTTTGCATCTTCCGAGCTCCTGAGGACTCCAGAGATTTCTGCAACACAGGAGGTGGGTTCCCGAACGTCTCTGAGGTCGGTCTGCTCTCTCAGCAATCCTGAGACCAGTATCCCGCGTGGGGACCATGCAACCCGAACCCCTGTACACTGTGTACTTTTGCAGCAGCATATGCTTTTTGGCGATCCCTGAGGCTGTGCATTGGACTACGTGTAGTCTCGACCCCGAGCAGTACTTCCACCGAAGTTCTCTGGCCTCCACTCCACCAGTGCTCTGTGGGCTGGTGCTTTGTAATTCAGCTCAAGGTCCCTTCGCGATCCCTGGTCCGTTGGCCTGTGGGTCCTAGCGAGGGTCACTTTGAATTTCCTTGGGCTTCCCTGGTTGCCACAGACGTGCCCTGACTGCCCATAACTTGGAGGGTCCCCAGGACCTTGCTGGTCCTCATCGTAACTTGTTTTCTCTGCCCGCGTGGGTTGCCTTTGCCAAGGCTTGTTGTTGTTCAATCCAGACACTGACTCCTCAGCACTCCTTCGTGGGACAGCTCACCTCCAGACTTTGGTCGTCGTCTCCTGGTCCCCATGGCTGCAGAGTTCAGCATCCTATCTTCACACCTGAAGCACCCGACATCGGTGGGCATTCATCTATCGAGCCCCTGGTCACCCCGAAGTAACCCAGACTCTGTTCCCTCTGCTTTCAGATTCTTCTCACCTCGGATCCAGGCTTGGATTCCACCGGGCACTTTTAATCTTCCCAGCAGCAATACTTCTTCGCATCACGCTATTGAAAAAGACGAGGGTTTCAGACACCACCTGACCCATATGTACCCGGCTCCTCTGGGATAGATAACACTGGTCCCTCGGTACTCCCAAGGGTGCTGGCCTTAGAACCTTCTATGTTCCAAAGGGTTTGCTTGAAGTCCTCTCAGAAGTGTCCTTAAACTGTAATTTTCCAACCGCGACTTTCCCATGGAGTTGTACGGAGCTCTCGTCTGTGTTCCTTCACTGCACCCGTCCTCCGTGGGCTCCTTGTGTCACTCCTTTGGGTGGTTCCTTGGGGTCCCAGCGATTCTACGTGCTCTAGGAACTACGTCTAGTGAAGAGGTTTTTGTTATACCATTTTTTAGTATATGGTTTGGTCTCCCACTGGAGCCCGCTGTGTATTGTGCTATTTAATGTCGTTCTATTGATTAAGTATTGTGTGCTTTCTGCTCTAATCTCGTATAGAGATTAGTAGAGAGTGTTTAGTAATAAATACATATATTTTATATAACACTTGTGTGGTTCTACTTTCATTTGGTTACTCAGGAGGTTCTGGTCTGGTAAAACAAGCTGCTTTACATTCCTTCAAGAATAAGCCTAAAGCCTGGTTCTACTTTCATTTGGTTACTCAGGAGGTTCTGGTCTGGTAAAACAAGCTGCTTTACATTCCTTCAAGATTAAGCCTAAAGGCTGCTTTCCATAGCTACCACTAGGATAGCTTTCATAAAGGCTATCTTTATCCTAATCATCATAAGGGTCGGTTGGATTGGTGCAAGGTGCCCACTTTAATTAGTGGGCGCCAGGCCAACTTTTCACAATTGTTAGCACCATCAGGTCTGGTTAAAAGAGATAATAATGGAAGCTAGTTCTTCCTACGATAGGAAAGCAATACATGGCGCAAAAAAGACTTGCGAGGATGGAACTATGAAAAAACTATTAGAAGCAGCCAATAATAAGGATTTCAAGTTATTTTGGCACTTAGTCAAGTATCAGGATAAGAGATGATACAATAAACCAGTGGCACATATCCTAGCCAGTGAGTGGGTAGCACACTTTGGAGCCCTGTACTCAATAGAGGCTGATGACATCTCCTGCTTCCAATATCCACCAGCTTGTATGTCAAAATACCGCCAGCACTGAACAAACCCTTATTCCCATGGTTGACTGCATCAGCCCTTAAGTTGCGGAAAACAGGGAAGGTCCCTGGCCTGGATTAGATTCCATCTGACCTTTACAGATCTAACCCGGAAAAATGGATACCATACATAAATGCCCAATGCAATGCAATCTTCCCGTGTGGCCCAATTCTAGAAATATGGATGGGTGTGGAGATTGTCCCCAACTTTCAAAAAGGGATACCGCAATGAGCACCAGTTTCGTTACAGATGGACACATTCATTTATGTTAGGCATGGGGAGATTAAGTGATCTGTCCAGAATCACAGGATGTTGAGCGTCCGTGCCGAGACTCAAACCAGGTTCCCTGGCTTCGAGGTCGACAGCTCTAGCCGTAAGGCTACATCCTCTTCCCAAGGCTCTTGCCCATATATTCCAGATATAGTGTTTTTGAGTGTGCTTATCCATGATGAAAAAGTTTGGGCTCCACTAATTATACCTTTGTGCTATCACAGGACTGATCAATACCTAGAACACTCTAGACAACAAATTTCCAGGCCGCGTTCCGGAAAGAAATCCAGAAGCAAGCATCAAACCAGGGTTCTAGAATTCAAATTTACTATTTGGTGCTCTCTAAAAAACCTCAAATTAGGTCTGCAAGTTTGTTTTCACTCCCAGGTGCACAGTCTGCCAAAAGATTAACTTGACTCTGTGTTGTGATATGCTGCCCACGACCAACTCTGGCTAGCCATAACCTAAACAGATCCTGGAGTCAATTTACCCAAACTAGAATTATTTCCAGAAGAGGTTTCACAGTCCTTAGCTACATCAACATCCGGCATTGTGAAATCCTCTGGCTGAACAACAGCATTCATTTCAGCCAAAAACTTAGGATGGCTTTTTTTAATTCAACCCTAGCTTTGACTAACTGAATCGGTTATGATGATCACAACTTTTAATTCAAAGTTCACTATAAAGCCCAGCGGATGGAAGAGAGTTCATAGTGCCTACACAAAATAAAGACATGCCTTTGAAGACTGCCCTATCTAGCAGAGTTAACGCACATGTGTATACATGCAACCTAAATAAAAATTAGAAATCCCCTATGCCTATTTTGACTCCACCTACCAATTCTGCTGTAAAGACCTTAATTCCTACGAGTATGCATCAAAAACAATTATCTACTTGAACAGGTTTTTCAGTGATCATCCTGAAGAACAGATAGGGGCAGAGGTACATATACAAGGCAACGTGCGCAAGACAATTTCTAGGTCATTGCCCCGATTCAGAATCCAACAGACCGTGCTACAATATAGTGACAAAAAGGTGTTTCCAGCACATGACATTAGAAGGTTTTTTTTTTTTACTATGCTGTACAAGAAAAAGGGGCAGGCAGGAGGGTGGAAGCAAGGATAAGTCGCATAGCTTCTACACTTGCCTATCTTCAATGCTAAGAGTAAGACTCCTACAGGTGAAGGCATGCAAAACTACACCTTTTAAGAAGAGCTCCGATTATAATCTGTTATGTCTCTATAAACTGTACAGATGCAGTAAAGGTCATTTATCTGTAATGAATTTTAAGCTAGGGACTTTTGGTTTAAATTGTGTGCATTATGAGGACATCTTGCAATTTGGAAGGGGAATGTTTACATGACTACCTTTTCCTGTTGTCTACCAGAGAGCCAACCAGTAGGGCTGATTTTGATGTATTTTAACAATTTTAAGAATGAGAAGTCATAAGAAACACAAACTTAAGGATATTTTATAAATTGCCAGGGACTGTTACCCAGCGAGTAATAACAGTTCCAGAGGAAGTCTTTTGAGTATTCATGATTTTTCTTTTACTCTTTCACAGCAGGAGAGGCAATGATCGGGCATAGTGGGTAGGACTGCAGTTGCGCAATGCCCTAGGGCACAGAGTATGCCACGTACATCCAGGTAAAGTTTCATCAGATTTGCCGTTTTGTACAGCCTCATATTTAAACACTAGCCTCAAATTAGAAAGGAAAGAGCAAAAGTGCATCATGAAAGGAATCCCTCACACCTGGAAGCTACATCATTTATCAACAAGGAGGACAGCAGAAATAGATGCAAGGGGTGCAGAGAGAATGGGCCGTGCTGGAAATAAGCAGCAACAGAACAATGGGTGTGCCAACAGATATTAAACATAACATGCTTTAGATTTATCATCCAAGTATAGGAAAAGACACTGAAGAGAACATGGCATTACTGAAGAGCTGCGATTCCTAGATCATGAAATGTATCTTCCATTGAAGAAAACACGACAGGAACGCTGAACCTAGTAGTATGATGGATCGTTGCTGGGCAAATATGTTGCTGTAGGATTCCCAGGTACTGAGGAGTGGGTGCAGCGGTCAGTGTAAGCAAGGCAAATCAGCATACTAGGTTAGATTTAGCAATGAGAAGGCGTCAACTGCACTTATGCAGGGAGTTGTGTGCCACAACGGCTGCGCTTGGGCTTCTACGGACTAGAAACCAAACACACAAGTATCTCCTTATGACAGCCATCTCAAGCTAAAGTGAATGAGTACAAGCCATATAACCCTGCACAGAATATAAAATATAAAGTTATCAGTTTTATCCATCCCCACCAGGATATCATGCCGGGGAAGGATAATTTACAGAATCAGTCGGCAACCTTAAACAGCTGTGAGTGTGAGCCATGCCTGCCAAGAAGGATACTCTACAAAGCAGAAGCCACATGGAGTCTTCTTGACCTTATCAAGACCCATAACGATTTTCTTCACGTCGCCACACTTGGAGAAAAGCTCATGGATCTGCTCTTCGGTGGTGTAAAATGACAGGTTTCCGATGTAGAGTGTACTGGAGGTCAACAAATACTTCTCTTGTTGAAATCGGCTTCCCTGGACAAAAAGAGACAACAATTACAGCCATGCATGAGGCCCTAGACCAATGACAGAACACTAGGCAGAGCAGAGATGCAAATCAGAGACAGGTACATGTTTACTGAGAAGACTACAAGGATTGAACCCAAAGAGGACCCACAAGAACTGCACCAGGAAATACCACAAACCATAAAATATTTAACAGCAACCTTGTTATTGGAGTAATCATAAGGCTCTCACACTTAAACACTAAATCGACAACCATGCCTCAACCACACTAACAGTTTCAGTGATGAGAGGCTTTGCTAACTTAACCACACATTTTATAAATCTTTATTAATGTGGTTAAAGTACACAAGAACTAAGATCAAAGGAATTAGACAAATGAAATTCAGTAAATAAAAAATAAAAAAAAGTCAGTCCCTCGGATGTTAATTGACCTGGAGTGAGCTGTAAAAATTAACAGGACTTAAGTGCAGCACATGTTTCGGGATTTTTCATGGACCTATATGAAGATGTGAGGAAAACAAAATGGCCCCTATTCTGCCCACAGGTACCTGTATACTTAATGGTCTGCTGTGCTCCCAATCAGGTACTTGCTTTTGAAACAAGCAGACCAGATGGCCCTAGCTCACAAGACGTCACCTAAACCAAATGAGATAGTCATTTCAGGAACTTGAGGGAAGACTGCACTGTCCGGGGGGAGTAGAGTATGTGGATACATGTCTAGACTTGAACAGCGGTAAGCCACAAATCCCTAGCGCTCTACAATTATCCACCCCAGGAAAAGACAAATGGGAGGAGGCAGTGCTGTTCAGATGTGGACCATCAGCTTCAGGGAGATAGGAGTTACCCGTGATAAGTTGAAAATGCCAGAGATGAGTGGTGAATGCTCACTTTCCACCATCTACCAGGAGCCCTGATCCGTCAAGAAGGTTGTTTAAATATAATCTCCTCTCCATTTACAGTCCTACAGCAGGATTATCAACTGGCACGTGCAGAGACCTTCCGATATCTACAGGTCAGGCATGCCTTAAGGGCAGTGTTGCCGAAGGGAAAGGAGCTTCCGGAATCCTCACTATTTGAAGACCGGTTGCTAGACGACCCTCTTGAGAGCAAGGCAATAGCCTTTGTTTACCGTAAACTCGAATAACTCTCCCAAGCCCCTGATCGACCTCCGCGCCCATGGGAGTGAGACTTCGATCAATTGGAAGATGACGAATGGTCAGAAGCCCTAGTTTCACCCAGGGAGGTGGCTATCCGTTTACGGTTTAAAATTAGTACAGCTGAAGGTGCTCCATAGATCATGTATCGCCCGTACAACGCTGATAAAAATGTCAAGACTTAAACGATTGTACTGACTCTAATATGGCCTAATTCACTGTATCGGACTGTGAATCATTGTTAACCTTAATAAAATGTTTAATAAAAAAAAATATATATATATATATATATATATATATATATATATATATATATATATATATATATATATATATATCTATATATATATATGTATATATATATATATTCCAACCAAATCCGACTTCACATGAAAATCAGACACCGACACTGGAGATGCTTTCTGCCATCCGGCTTGGATATTTATTCTTACACGCAACGCGTTTCGGGACAACTCCCTTGATCACACAATTACATGCGAACAAATCAGTTTCTTTTAAAACCAAATGCAGAGTCACATGATTGGTTACTCAATAGACATGGTAAACAGACTATTATATGTTTTTCAATCGTCTTTGTGAAAAGTTGTCTTGACATAGTGCCAATAATCTCTTTACATCATTAATTACAATTCACTCAGTCACAAATGGATTGGATTTAAAAAGATACATATTATTTCATATATTTACAATTTAATCGACTCATCCATCTAGACACAATTTGAATATAGAGAAAATTTGACACTATTTAGAATACTTTAAATCATTATTTCATTAACATATAGTCCTTGTCATTCCATGTAACAAATTATATATAACACATCGTCAGATAATCTTTGTCCATAATTCATAGTTTTTGTGTAAGACAACCCACGGTGATTATTTCATTTCAAACCGCTGTTGATAGAAAAAAGGATAAAGGAGAAAGTCAAAGGACATATATTACTGCCTATTCTTCCAACGATGGTACTTGGATCAAGTTTTAAAATGATAAAGTGCTAGTGCTTGTTTTCAGACTATAATAAAGTGCAAGTGCCTCATTATGTGCAAAAACCGCAATCTTATCACAATAAAGTGCTAGTGCAATACAGTACTATTAATAGATCCTTTAAATACTTTTTGTCAAAGTCATATCATTACTTAGAAGCTCTCCTTATGACGATGTATTTACAAATAAAAAAACACGTAAGAGGAACAATCGTTTGTGACATAATGTAAGTTAAAATAACAATGAAGATTAAAAACCAAAACCAATTGATAGCGGTACCTATATTTTAAATGTACATGTAAGTCTTCTTCGACATTCATACCGTGAGGGCTCTTCGTATTAAACATGAGTATATATTTTGACTCCAATTTTCTTAGTTTGCTTTCTCTGTCGCCCCCTCTTTGATCTTTGGGAACTTGGTCAATGGCAAAGTACACCAGTTCATTCGGGTTTCCCTTGTGGACTTCATTTATGTGTCGAGCAACTACATAGTTTTTATCATTATTATTTATTGCCCTAAGATGCTGCAGTATACGTACATGAACCATGTGGATAGTACTGCCTACATACATCTTAGGACACGAGCACTTTAAAACGTAAACAACAAAGTCACTTTTACAATTAAGAGGTTTTCTTAGTTTCCAGGGACTGTTCAAAAGTGGGGATATTATTTGCTGCGTGTTCTTGCCATGCCTGCAAGCTTTACACTTAAAACATTTTTGGAAACCAGGGCTGACTTTCAGCCAACCACCTCCCTTTTTGGTTTCCATATTCGTTTTGAACAAATCATCTCTCATTGATTTGGCACGGTTGAAAGTCACCAAAGGATATCTCGAAATTTTCCCTTGAAGAATAGGGTCCTGTCTGACAAGGTGCCAATGCTCACTCAGGCTATCTCTCACTCTAGCCTGGTATGCACTGAAACCTGTAATCATGCGGATTTGACTCTCAGTCTGCTTCCTCTTTTGTTCCACTTTTTCACCATCTGGTTTTAATAATGCACTTCTTTCCATATTTTGTACCTTCAATTTTGCCTGATTTAATGTGTCCATCCTGTATCCTCTCTGGAGGAATCTATGAGTTAAGGCTCCCTGGGCTTTGCCTAGAGCAGCCGGTTCACTGCAGTTTCTTTTCATCCTTAAGTTCTCTGCATATGGGATACTCATTTTAAGTTTGGTTGGATGGAAACTAGCTGCGTGTAAAATTGAATTTCCAGCAGTAGGTTTTCTGTAAGTACAGGTTTGAATTGAATTTTGTGCAATGTATACCTCTAAGTCTAGATAAGTTACTCTCTCCGTACTTATTTCCTCAGTGAATTTTAGATTTAGCTGGTTTACGTTGATACTGTCGATGAACCTTTGGGCCGATTCTTTGGATCCGTTCCATATGATGAATAAATCATCAATGAAACGAATCCATTTGATGATATGATCTCTCCATTCATTGATATACTCAACTCTGAGCACCTGCTCCTCCCACCAGCCCATGTGTAGGTTGGCATAGCTGGGGGCGAAGCAGGTGCCCATCGCCGTGCCTTTAAGCTGCCTGTAGGTGTCACCTCCAAATAAAAAATGATTATTGGTGAGACACAACCTACACATCTCCAACAACATATTAGTGTGTTGGTAGAGGTTGATAGGTCTCAAATTTAGGAAGTGCCTCAAAGCCCTTAGCCCATCCTCATGGGCAATACTTGTATAAAGGCTCACGACGTCTAGCGTTATGAGGAGATAAGATTATTCCCATTTCACATTTTCAATTTCATTTAAAAAGTCCCTCGAGTCTTGGATATAAGCTGGTAGTGCTCTCACATATTGCTGTAGGAAAGAGTCCAGATATTTTGAGGTCGGTTCAAAAAGACTCCCTATGGCGGAAATGATGGGACGCCCAGGCGGTTTGTCCTTATTTTTATGGATTTTTGGTATTAGGTATAATATTGGTACCACTGGTTTATCCACCTTCAGAAACAAATATTCCGACTGCTTAATTAAACCTAATCCTCGCCATCTTGCAAGGTCCTTGTCAAATTTAAGTTTAACTTCCACTAGGTTACTATGAGGGACTAGTGAATAACACTCCTTATCCCTCAATTGTAAAGCTGCCTCACCATTATAAGCTTCTAGGGACCACAAAACCAAATTACCTCCTTTATCGGCCTGTCTCACTACTATGTCTGGTCTACTTTGAATTTTGACCATCACAGATTGGTATTTCTTGTCAAAACCTGTTTCATCTTTCAAAAATTCTTTGCTAGAACTTAAGGATATCTCCTTTAGATCTTTAATTACCAGGTCGGAGTATAGGTCTAACGCATCTTTAGGGGTGTTGGGTGTAAAATTAGATTTTGGTCTGAATTTGGTGGCAGAGCTGTCAAAAACATCTAGACAGAACAAATCATCAGCCTGACTGATTTCATCCACCATACTCTCACCAACCCCTTCCCTCATAAGTTGCTGACAGTCAAATAGTACCTGCATGTCCCCAACATCAAGGTTACCAGGTTCTTCACTGACCTCTTGATTTCTCTCCTTCCGGCTGGTGATTTTAGTGTCAAAGAATTTTTTCAGCTTCAGTTTCCTCACGAACTTGAAAAAGTCAATGCGCGTTTGCGTGTAGTTGAAATTAGCACGTTTACAAAAGGAAAAACCAAGTGAAAGGATTTTTGTTTCTTCTTCTGATAACAAGAGATCCGTTAGATTAATAACAGTTGACGTTATTTCTTCCATCCCTTGCGCTGGAACTGCTTCTTCTTTCCTGATCGTAGTTCCATGCCTGCCCCGTCGGTTTTTTCGTTGGCGTAATTTTCTTTTCTTTGACTTGGAAACGGTGGACGTAGATTTTGAGTCCGATCCTGGTATAAAAAACCGAATTCCTCAATTACAGACGGGGGATTCATCGTCGCTGATGGTTGTGATGCTCCATCCTCCGGGAGTGATTCTACATCGGAGCTAGCTACTGAACTCAGGTCAGAAGTTTCACCTGGGATGTTATATATAAAAATGGCAAGACTTGATTGCCATGATTGTACATGGGGATGTGGCTGGGAAGGGCTCCTTCCGCCACTTTATTAAGGATTGTCCAGTTATTCAGTCGTACCGGAGGAAGGTTATCTCCTGTATGAGACCGGTTCATTCTATGCCGATGCATATGTCGGCGAAGTAGTGTCTTTTTAATATTTGGGAGGACACCAATCTCACAAGCTGGGTTTTATAGTAGCTAAGTGAAATGTCGCTAGATTGTGGATTGCCCTGGTAGCCCCCAAGGTGAAGGAATGTAAGAGTGACATGGATTGGTGTATGGTGGCGGAACAAAACATATGAGAGCAGGGGTTGCCCAAACAATCTTACAATCCCATCTTAGCACAACCTGCAACGCCTGGCGTTTATAGTTGGGCTGGCAGAGTAATTTAGTTTGACTGATGAACAAGATGTAGTGGAAGCACACGATGGAGCACAAGGTTGGCTGAGCCTGAACTGTATAGAAGTGTGCTGTTGCCAGTCATACCGTTTGTGTGTTGCCTTGAAACCCTGGAAGTATGAATGTAGCTAGTGGCCCTGAAATGTTTGGCAGTGGCATAGACCAATATTATTAAAGCCTTGAAACCCTCCCGAAGCAATGAATCTCTGTGTAGTAAGGGTAACTGTGGCAGCCAGAAGGGAAGAAACCATCATAAAAAAGGATCTCAAAGAAAAGGAAATTTGATCAGCAACAGGAAATGGGAAGATGTTAAAAAAAACTCTGCATGCATCAAGAATGGACATGGGTACACTGGACATGATAGTTGTTGAAGGTGAAGCATCAATCCAAAGCTTCCTTGTCAGCGGTCATATGTCCGATGACAGAATGGCATTTCTGGAAGCTCAAGTGGACACTATGATAGAAGTGTGGAAATGTACAGAGCATCAATGGACAATATCCGCATATGGAATGCATCCGAAGCAGAAGAGGAACTCCATATTAATGGATATGTCCAAACAATGGGCACATCCTGCATCTTAAGCAAGGTGAGATGCTGTTAGTGGAAAGAGCACATCGAGTGGGACCTAAGAAGGCTGTTAGGACCACCTATGGGCATTTTAGTGAAAAGCTACTCCTATCCCCAGGAAGAAGCAATTCCTAGAGGGAAGAGGACGTTTGGGGGAGGAAATGAACCAACTATAGGATCTGGCCCATGCACTTATGAAAACATTCTTAAACAGGTTAAAACATGCTTAAACAGGTTGCAGACATTCTAAACAAGGAAAGTGGGAAATTCCGCTGGACCTTCCCATGCTGGCCTGCAGTTCCATATCAACGATAGAACCATCATATACAGGAGGTGCTGGAGGAGCTTAAAGCACTTGATATGCAAAGAGACCCATACCCAGGGCTTTATGCAAAGAGACCCCTACTAGCTCACAGGGTCATATGTGTGCAAACTTTCATACAGGAAGCAATGGCTGAGGCAGAGTTTGACAAGGCAAGTGAGAGGCAGAAGAACTGAAGTCAGGAACTGTCGAGTGGTGCGAGGCCGTTTAAGTGAGTGCCTAGAGTAATGTTGGGAATTAGGTTATCACTGGCTGGAGACTCATAATTGTAGCCAAGTGGAGAAGGGGGTGTTAAATGAGCTAGGACTGCATACAGTAGCCCTTGGAGAGATGACAAGCAGTGCGAGGTCACGGAGATGTCTGGCTGTTGGGGGGCTTTTCTTTGGGCAAGATGCTGTCTTCCAACTTGAACCAGATGATATATATGAAATCTCGGAGGTAAACGACTCAACAAACACTATAAAAATTAAATGGGTTTGGCGGAAAGGATGCGTTGCTGGATTACTTGGGTATGGAGAGGCACTCTGTATTGTATCATGGCATTTATAGATCGCTCACTAGCCCTTTGTGTAGCCCAGAAGCATTTGCCTACATGCGTAGCATGCTGTACCATGTAGGACAGTGGTCTTCAAACTTTTGTGAGGAAGCGCCCCATGTAGATAACAAAACAAAATAGCCACCTCCCCCCTAAAACATTTTTCACAATTCTATTAAATTTGCAATGTTTAAATATGTCTAGACTTAACCATTACAGGTATGTTAAACCTTTTAAAAATGCAATCAAATACATGATTGCCAAACATACTATTCTGGTTAGTTAGGCTTTACTAACGTGCAAAAGTATTCTCAGTGTGATTAGAAAGGGGGTGGGGAGGTTTGAAGAATATTTGGAGTCCCTTCTCGTTTGACACATTCTCCCAGCCAGGTATAAAGGACAAAAGAGGTTAGTAATGGCCTATTACAGAGTGGCTTACTGCTGATCATTTGTTTTCATCAGCATGACGCTTCTTTGAAACAGAGGCACTGCTCTCACCCATACATAAGGATCAAACTGGTTTTCTCCAAAAGATATACATTGGATAATGTCCGACGGAATCACCACGAGGAAAAGAAAAAGTTATGCTTGTCCTCGATAGCCATTGATGCAGAAAATGCCTTTAGCAAGGTGAGCTGGGCTTTTCTGGAACAGGCCATGGTCAGATTATGATTGGTGGGCATGATATATGCTCCATCAACATGGTAATGGATACTCGGAGCTGAAAGACCAAGTACACCAGAAGAAGTGCTTTCTTCATCTTTAACTTGACAAACCTTACCGATATCATTGCTTTTCATAATGGTTAATGAGCCCAGGGCATTGAGCATATGATTCTAAGTAGCAATTAAGGGTATCATGCACAAACTATTGCTGTTTGCAGATTTCAATGAGTGAATGCTGGAGTCTGTGCCACATCTTCTTGTGATACTGGTGGAATATGGCAATTACCACTAAATTCTACCAGACAGGCTTTGGAGTGAATGAAGGAATCAGTGTTATTTAAAGTCACAATTAATATCCGTCAGTGGCCTTTGTATGGCAAATAGCTCAGTATTGTTCAGGGGAATAAAGGATGATTTGAGAAACTTATAGATATATATATATATATTTCTCATGACTAGGCTGTACCGTCTATAAAAAATTAACATATTGCCAAGGATACAGTATCCGTTTCAGGCTTTGCCGCTCCACATAAACAGAAAGGTATCTGATAACTTCCAAAATACGTTGTTGAAATTTGTGTGGCAGGGAAAACTGCTGAGAACAACGAATGAGAAGGAAAGCTTGGGATTCCTGAACAAAATCCCCCATAACAGAGCTGCCTAACTGAGAATGCTTGGACAGAGGCCACTAATGGAATCCCAGACACTGGCTGCACGTGGACCATGCCACTGCTAACACTCATCGCTGGGACATTATTTGGTTACCAACGAGAAGTCAGAGATGTAATATGTACCAAAGCCAGGCAACAAGTTATTTCTTAGATTCATGGGACTCTTTTACAAATACCCAGAAGACTGACTATTTTCTCCATCAGCCCTGCCACCCCCCCCAGCCCCCCAAATTCATTTTAGTCCAGATACCCTGGAAAGGAAAAACCCAAGCATGTGTATGTAGAAGAAAAATGTAGGGCTATTTACTAACTTTTTTTAATGAAAAGATCAGATTTTTTGAGGCTGTAAAAATAAAATTTGTTCTGATTTTAGCACAAAGCAGATTATCAGTATATACGGCACTGGGCCATGCATATAAATTAGTCATGGCGGCAAAAAGATCACCAACACCCTTCGAGAGGTGAAATGGAAATACATAAAGTGATGTAGGTGTCTGTGGAGAACTATCCCATTAGAAACCCGAGTACTATTGAGAGACATCTTTAAAAGTAGCTTGTCAGGAAAGCATAAGGAATCATCCTTGGAGTCATGACAAGATGGCACAAAATGCTTGACAAATCAAGTAAGATGTTCCAGGCCATTACATGTCTAGCAGGCATGTCCAGTTAGGAAATTAATGGAAGGCGGTGCAGCATTCTGTAAACAACATGGGTTGCTTCCTGAATGGTGTACAAACTGGTAACAATATACTTGGTTTATTAACAGCTGTTGAGAGGATACCACAACCAGAACCTGGAGGATGGCGTGTCAACTACAGCTCGTGGCTAACCATAACAGATCTTGAAAGTAATAATCTAGCCAAAACAAGGAACATGTAGCAATGGAGGTACGGGAAAATATGGGACTGGAACACCTGGCTGTTCTTAACAAGGAGATATGACTCACGGTCATTTAACTTACTGTGTTACAGTTTAACAAAGTGCATGTGGAAAAGTGATATGTTAAGTTTGAGAGCATTGCAACTCTTCAGTTAAATTGGAGAGTTGGTGGCAGGGGAAGAAGTGAAAATGACATACCCACCTTTTTGTCCCGGACAGATGCAGTGTACTCATATGCCCGTAAGCATGTTTAATTAAAGATAAAATGAATGCCTTGAGCCTGCAGGCGCCGCCTATGGGATTGTGGGAGTTTCTCTTTGAACTTGGGTGGTTGTGAGGGTGGTGTGTGTGGAGGGGTGGGGGGGTAAGGGCGAATCTTTTGGTTGTATCTTGATTTACAGCCCAGACTGTTTTGCAACTTTGTTTAGCATGCATAAAATGGCACTGAAAGACATACTCAACAGGCAATTTCATTCTTTGGTACAACTGTTTTGACTTCGAACACAGAGGCCAAACTGAGTGTCTTGCAATATCTGACTGTGGGGACCATGGAAATCACTTCAGGTGTTAAAATACCATTGAAGCACAGCCTTCATGTTCCCCATTATCAAAACCCACAACCAGGATGAAGCTTTGAGGAGTGCATAAAGCGTACAAAGTACAGGGAAAATGTGCTAGAAAGTAAGTTGACGTGTTGGGAGAGGGACCCTGCCTTTTTGGTTTTAAACAATTATGGGTAAAAACAAATGCACATATTGAATTTGCTTTGGTCTACATTCAAACCCCTTCGAGCCAATGAGGACTCTTCACATTATGCTAGTTTAATCACATGATTATAAATAATAGTCCTACAACTACTAGTTGTTTCCACACAAACAAAACGTACAAATACTAATTCTCTTCCATAGATGAATGATCAAGCTAACAGGAGCAATCAAATGTATTGCTCTGGTAAAAATCTGGGCAGTTTTACACTAGGGTTAGTTGAAAATACTGTGCATCAAGAGCAAAGGGTAAAGATGAAACACCAGAAATAATCACACATTAGCCACATCAACACAATATAAACCCCCAGCAGAATCATTTATATAGAACTCAATTTGGTTAAGCTTATGTAATGTTTGCCTATCAATAGGTAAATTTTGATTATACAATTCCAGGTGTTTCACCAACCAAATGTACACAGGCTAAACAGAGCGCAATAGAGAGGCAGTGAACTGGTTAATGGACTAAAGTGAATATGGGAGATTTTTCTTTCGCCGTCCCTGATAATGCTGCCTATGTTGAAGTTTGGAGTTGCGGGAGGACCTCAAGCAGCACACAATGCGGTGTGGCTGAAGATTCTGGAGGTGTTCGAGGTTGGGGCTACTTGGAGCCCAGGGATCTTCTTGGAAGGAAGCAAACAAGCCTTTGCAACTGCAAGTTGACGCGTGCACAGGGGTTTGGTTATTGCAACCCCCACAAGGGAAACTGGCCTCAAACTTGGTGAGAGGGCAGGGCAGGCCTCGGGAGCTGTGGAAAACCACCACCTGCGTTGCAGAACCTTACGGAGTCCGAAGGAGCTCAGGATCAGCAGGCGTGTTGACTTAGTTGCGGTGCATGGGAATGCAGGGGTGTGACTCCTACACTCCAAAGGAGAGTCCTTCAAGTGTTTTTGATGCTTCACCGGCCTTAGAAGGTTCCTGTATGATGTACAGGCACAGACGTTGCAGCAGACTGGAAGGGCGACTAAGTCAGGCCCAAAAAGTTCAGAGGAGTTTACTTCCATGTCCTTTGTCCAGTTTCACGCCAGAGCGGGAGCCAACGGCTCCAGGAACTGGTTTGAACTGGACTATGCACGGTGACACCAAATGTGCCCCTCATGCAGACTGTGGCGCTGGCAAGTGAACCCACCCGGTCCCAATACAGGGCTCGACAAATCCACTCGACCGCTCGCATTTGCGAGGTAAATTTAATGAGGTCGAGCTATTTTTAGGTCCTACTTGCCCTTTCTGGCGAGTAGGAAACATACTAACTTTTGTCCTCTGTCTTTGAAAACGGAGCAAATGTGACAAGATAACAAGATTTAAAGGCCTTTTTATTGCTCACAAAGCAAATGAGCAATAAAGATGCCTTTAAATCTTGTTATCTTGTCACTTTTGCTCCGCTTTAGGTCTAGGAGATTTTTCAAGGTACTAGACCTGCAGGACTAGTACCATTTTTCAGATTTTTCGGGCCCTGCAATACACTAAATCCTGTCTGGGAGGTGGTCTTCCCCTGCTCGAGCTTGGCTCAGCAGCAGGAGGGCAGAAATGAGACTCTGGTCGGCAGCAACCGTTATCGTGCTGTCCGGGTCCAGAAGGTTGACATCAGGAACACTGAGAGCCTAACAGAGGGCTCTCCCCAGGGGTGTGGAATTTAATAAAATATCTACTTGTCCATGGGGCAGGTTGCTTCATAAATCTACTTGTCCTGTAACTAAATCCACTTGCCCCTTTGGTGCCATGTAGCGTGGCGACAAATTATGGCAGCAATCTCATTATATAAGAGCTCTGATATGGCCTCTCTGATTATGCCAGGGCTCATACCATATTGGTGTTTGAAAACCTGCAATCTCTTTATGTTGCCGCAAATCTACATACTAGAGCTAAAGGTAGTGGTAAGCAATAGTCCCACGGTTAGAATGCCCTTTTGAGTCCGTGCAAACCTACTAACTTGCATGTTTTAAGGGTTGTCAACAATTTTTCTCTAATCTTTTTCCATACTGAGAAGTGTTGGAAATTTACTCTTGACAATGGCAGACATAAACCTTCTTCCAGAGTAGGGGAAAAAGTGGTTGGAGGGAAAGTGAACTTGCAAGCACTCAGATTTCCGCATGAGCAAATCTACACATGCATATTTGCTCATGCTAAAATGCAGTTCACAAATATTTTCTAAGAGTACTGTTTCTTGTCCTAATTCTGTAAATTCTTGGTAATCCACGAAAAGCTGTATAGCTGCACTTAATGTAAGGACATATACCATGGGTGCACTTTTGAGACGTTCTGTAATAATTGAATCCCTGATTTGGTCTGACGTTGGCACTGACCTTTTGTGTTTATTAAAATTCTGACTCTCTCTGCATCGGCTGACTTCACTGTGAGTGACAGCATTCTGCTCTTGCACAAGGAGCATATCGGCACAGAAAGTAGTTCTGTTCAGTGCCAGTAACTACTGTGGCAGTGCGTGCTTCGAGACCAAAAACTATTTTTGATTTTGCCAATGTTTGTTATAATGGTGAGGGCCTGGCAGCTCCCACACCAATAAGGTTTTACAAAAACCATGCCAAAACAAGTCACACATTGACAAAACTAAAAAGATGGCCGTCAATTTCAGACCTACTGGCTTTGCCAATGTTTATTTTTTTGTTTCCCATAATCTTCTTGAAACTGGTTACACTGATTTTCCATTATGAATATTTTCGGCAAATACTAGCGTGCAATAAGACGTGTTACTAAATGATGCTGCAAAGAAATGGTACCTGAAATTTTACAGTAGCATGCCACCTATGGTGGTTGAGGGCATTTGTCCTGAAAGGGATTGCTCCCCCAGAGGGGCTTTATTGAGAGACACATTATCACCACACTTTTTGATAGACCCGAGAAAAAGTGGGGGTTACCATAGAAGCAGATCCTACTTTCCTACAATCGTGTTCACCTCACAGTAGCCCACCTTAGGGTGGTGTTAGCCAAGAGGTGGCACGCCTACCTGACTAGCTAATTTTCCCATCCGTCCAAGTGCCTGGGGGTGGGCCTCGGGACAGGGGAGATGGGGGCTTCCTCTACTGTGAGGGGAGCCAGATCTGCATTCCAAGAAGGAAGGGGCTTCTTTGAAGCTTGCCAGCCCAAGGAGGCTAATCAGCAGGTCATCCTATGGGAGGGAGTGTTACACTCTCGATGAAGAGAACACAGATTTCTATTGAACTTTCAAGAGGCATGCTTCCCCAGGTACTTGCTCAAAATTCTTATTGCACGCCACTTAATTGGAGTAGAGTATTGAGCATTCCCCAAGGATACAAAGTCTCCCGGAAGGACCACCCCACCCACCCTGGTGGAGGAATCGCCATCGTCCACAAATCCACCCTCCGGCTGAGCACACTCCCCGAGGAGCCCACGGACCTGATGGAACACCTACACAGCCCTACCACCAACCTCCGAGGAACCCTTATCAACCAACCCCCCGGACCATTCACCAACTCCATCATGGACATCATTTCCCCGCCGCCATCGCGTCCACCAACTACACCTTGCTGGGAGACCTAACTTCCACCTCGACAACAAATTAGACCCCAACACCACATCCCTCCTGGACAACCTCCACAACACTGGACTCCGTCAGATCGTGGCCGAACCCACACACTCAGCAGGACACACCCTCAACCCCCTCTTCACAACAGGAAACTACATCACTTTCAGCCACACCACCGACCTCCCGTGGACAGACCATCGAAGCATCCACTTCACCTTCAGAACACCACCATCCACAGACCCCAGCATCTGCTCCCACGAAGAAACTGGACCACAATTACATACGACCAACTCACCGCTTCACTCTGCAACTCCCCCACAACCATCGCGGAAGACGACGACCCCAACACCGCAACCCGAACTATGCACAGTTGGATCTCCGACAGAGCCAACACCATAGCCCCCCCCTCAAGAACAACAACACACATGCAAAGAAAGCCAGATGGTTTACCACCGAACTTCGAGGGTCCAGACGCACATGCCGCCGCCTCAAAGGCCTGGAGGAACTCCAAATCCACAGAAGCCCACAAAAACTTCAGAGCAGCCACCAACGCCCACCACCAACTAATCAGAAATACGACAAAAACAGTGACCAATGACAGAATCTCCACACACGTGCACAACAAAGAGCTCTTCAGCATCATCAAGGAGTTCGCCCAACCCACCAGCGAGTATACAGACATCCCTCCATCACAAGACCTCTGCGACAAACTCAGCTCCTTCTTCGACCACAAAATAAGGAACATTTACGACAACTTCGACGAAGACAGCCAACACACTGAACCCTCACCAACCACCCGACACCCTGAAGCCAACGATTGACAGCCCTCACCACCGAAGACACACTGAGGACGATGAAGTCAATCCACTCCGGGGCCCCCAGCCCCATCTGTCCCCACCACATCTTCAACAGAGCCGCCGACACCATTGCACCCATACTCCGCCAAACCATCAATCGCTCCCTAGTGAACGCCTTCTTCCCCGACGACTGGAAGCACGCCCATATCAACCCCCTCCTGAATAAGCCCTCAGCCGACCCCACCGACCTCAAAAACTACAGACCCATCTCCCTGCTCCCGTCCCCTGCTAAAGTCATCGAGAAAGCCATCAACAGCCAACTTGCCACCTTCATCGAAGAGCAAAACATCCTCTACTCCTCCCAATCTGGCTTCAGATAAAACCACAGCACAGAGACCGCCCTCCTCGCCGCAACAGACAACATCTGCTCCCTCCTGGACAGAGGAGAAACAGTAGCACTCATCCCCCTTAACCTCTCAGCGGCCTTCGACACAGTCTCTCACCGCAACCTAACATGCAAACTTCGTGATGCAGGGAGCAGGCTCTCGACTGGATTCACTCTTTCCTCTCCTGCAGAACGCAGCGGGTCAGACTCTCTCCCTTCCTCTCAGGCCCTGCACCAACCACCTGCAGAGTCCCCCAGGGATTCTCCTTCAGCCCCACGCTGTTCAACATCTACATGGCTCTGCTCACCCCCATCGACAGAACTCACGGACTCAACATTGTTTCATACTCAGACGACACTCAACTCATCCTCTCCTTATCCAACGTACCCAACGCAGCAAAAACAACTTTCAAGAAGGCATGGAAGCAGTCGCGAAATGGAGGAAAAGCAGCTGCCTACACTCAACACTGACAAAACAGAAGTACTCATTATGGGCCCACACCCGACGCCTGGAGGCCCCCTGCTCTCGGAAGCCCGCCCACCCCCCCTCGGACCATGCACCCAACCTCAGAATCATCCTGGACTCCAAACTCAAAATTGACCGCCAGATCAACTCCGTCGCATCCTCCTGCTTCCACACCCTCCGCAAGACCTTCAAATGGACACCCCCCAGCACAGAAAGACCGTCACTAACTCCCTCATCACCAGCAGACTTGACTACGGCAACGCACTCTAAGCCGGAACTAAAGCCTCACCCGCAAGCTACAAAACATCCAGAAAGCCGCCGCAAGACTGGTCCTCAATCTGCCAAGACACTGCCACATCTCCCAGCACCTGCGCACACTCCACTGGCTTCTCATCGGGGCTAGAATCACCTTCAAGATTCTCACCCACACACACAAAGCCCTCCACAACACCGGACCAGAATACCTGAACAGCCGACTCGAATTCCACGCACCCCAAAGGACCCTACGATCAGCCCAGCTCTCCTACGCCGTGGTCTCCCGCGCCAGGAAGTCCAGGTCGGGAGGCTGCTCCTTCTCCTTCCTCGCGGCCAGAGCCTGGAACGCCCTAGCGCTCCACCTCAGGCAAACAACATCACTCCCCATCTTCACCAGAAACCTCAAAACCTGGCTCTGCGATAGACCTCCTCCTTGGTGGACTGGAACCTGCACCTCCCCCCACCCCTCCCCAGCACTTTAAGTCCCTTACGGGCGAGTAGTCGCGCTCAACAAAACCATGATTGATTAACATCGAAGATCTCAGTAGATAATGAACAAGCAATTGGTGGTTATCTGCATCACACATATATACAGTACATATCGCAGTCATGGCAAATCTGCAAAATGTTCCCACCTTTTCTCCTTCGGGTTTTCTTTTTGCATTTTTAAAAATGGATGCTTACGATATTGTGTGTATTGATCCCACACACCCTGCCTACAACATCTACTGATCTTACATCTCAGAGAAATTATAGCAAATGCTAATTTCCTACCATACAGGGTGGATTAAAAGAATAAAGATCTGGTGAAAAAAAAATCTTATTTAAAGGTGTTGGCTGTCCACAAGGTTTCTTTATTGAAAATTAAGCCAAAAACAGTTTTTCATCTTGAATTAATACAATAAAAAAAGCTTTCTTTATCCGAGAAATGATTAGAATTTTAAACCCCAAGCAACAGACAAAACATACAAACAGCATCATCAGCTAAACATGCAACGGGGTGCATATCATAACTTAAACTGCACTAGAGTAGCCAACATCAATCTAGCCCACGACAGTGGCTACAGATATTAAATTTAACCGAAATTGACTAGAGTGGAAAGAAATAGTTTGGATATCGTTTTCCACTACCAGTTTGGGCACTTACAGCAAAGCAGGATTTAAGACAAACCATGAAACGTAATCATACTCTAGGGGCTGCTCTGAAATCACTCAGTATTATCTAAACATACATTTTCCTTGTCGTTAACAATTGTTCAGGAAGCTTGTTTCGGGACTAAACTTGCCAGGGTTATTTTAATTGACAGCAATTCTGAGTCCTCAACCATCAACGCTTCTTCATCTCCTCCTTCAAGGGAACGTGATTATAGTAATCCTTTTGGACACTGATTAAATACTTAAAACCCCAACCTTAACTATCTAGGAGAACCACAGAACTGATAAAGTAAACATTTTATTATATTAAAAAAATATATGCTATACAGCAGATGTTAACTGGTACTACATAAATAAAAACCAACACCCGCACTTTTACATTAACTACTCCTATCACAGGCACATTTTGCAAATATCCAAAGGGGAGGGGATTTTAAAGCTTAACTGTACATACAAATGAAGAGGAAAACCACTGGAAATGTATATAATGTGAGAATAAGTGGATTTAGTGTTAGGGAATTGAAAACTGGTACTGCATTGTACATAGCATTGGTCAGAGAGCAGTCCATGGAAAATACATGTTAATTGTCACAGGCAATGATACCAATCACACTAAAAAATGGTGAGAAAGAAGATACTTCAGATAAACAGGGAAATGCGCTTACCTGTCAAAACAGCAACATTTAGGTCAATGGAGCCGGATAACTGAAGCTGCAAACATAACTACGGTCATGTTCCAACTATAACAAATGGTTTCTGGTATGTTTGTCATACAATCCTCAAAAGGAACGCTGAAGTTCATACAACTCTTGCTACGTCATTACGATTTAAACTCATTATCACATCGCAGAGATATGTAGATTATCAAATTGAAGCTTATTAGTGAAAAGATAGTCACAAAACCCATGCGGTTTTCAATCTAAAGAAATGTAAAGTACATCAGCAGTTCATAAGAGACTTCATCAGAATGTGTGTTCGGTAGTACTAAAAGCGTGACCTAGCTGTTCACAAATGGAGATAAAAGTATGAGTTTTAAATATGGGAGAGGTGAAGTCTTATGAGAATTGTTATCGCTTACTCCCTTAACAGGAAAGCTTGAAATGATTGAACCCGTTCTTGGCCACGGCAACTGTTCAACCCAATAAGCACTATGGAATTGAAATCATGCCACAAAAAATACCCTTGGAATGTGGCTTTAACCCAAGGCAACTCAGGTAAGAGACAAGAGGTATTGCTTCAAAGCAAAAAGTAACCTTGTCTCAAATGACAACCTCTTAAAGCATACCTTCAACTACCAACACAGGAAGGCAAACAGCTGCTTTACTACAAAGTGAGCACTTAGCCAAGAAACTTGTCATTACTACAAGATGCAGCCACACTGAAGTCACAAGTAAGGTGCTAGATAGAATATGGATCTTCACTGAATGTGCTAGCTCAGGAAATCAAAGGCATATCAGGAACCCAAAGCGATCCTTTCCCACATTCAAAAGTTCTGAAAAAGCAGACAAGTTGGGGTTACGCAATTAATTAATATTCAATTTTAGAGGGAAAATAGTGGTTGAATTAACGAGGGACAGTCCGCAATCGCAGATTGCCTCATCGAAAATAATTACATGTTTTACAACACCATATTTACACGCCTCCTGCTCACCAAAGCTTTAGGAGGTGCTCATGCCAGAGGTGTTAATCGTCAGTCCCGGAGGGAGGGCTGCCAGTCACACAGCCTAGCCTCCGAAGGTACTGCCCTCTGCCAGCTCCAAACTTTGCAGCAACTTCCACGATCGCCATCCAGATATAAAGAAATAAAGAGAAAAACACATTAAAGCAACAACACATCCACAAAGCGCTAAACTACTTATGTAGGAGTAAACTCTGGTCAGAGTACAAGTCCCTAAAGTGTCCAAGTGGGAACAGTTAATTAATGAACATGTAAAATTGAAAATGCAATTGCTAGGTTTTCTGCTGTTTGAACATCCTTGGACGGACCCACATTAATTTTACATTTAGCAATATATCTTTCACGCGATTCATGCCATCACTTACACAAAACACACCAATGTACTAAGCTCAGTGTTCCTGACATTTTGCCAATAAACTATGAATTTCTAGTTGTATATTTACGTGGGTTGCTGAATTTTCTGCAGCTACTCCCTCTCAGGTTGCGTACAACAAACTAAAAAAACAAAGTTATCTTTCCCATAAATATACATCTCAATGAAATACATAAAATGAAAGTTGGAAGCCTGGATACTGGGTTTCCAATCAACATAACTATCCCCATTAACAAGACTCTTTCCATTTGCCCGTCATGCCTATATGTAACAGCATTCTTAGCCGCATACCATTTAAACAGGAGTACATGATATTTTACATCTCCCAGCTTGCTCCTCTGTCTTTCCACAATGTATGGTATTTTTCCTCCTGGTGCACTTTTCAAATAATGTATTTACTTTAAAAGGGCCCAGTTGCTGCAAGGTGTTATGGAGTATTTTTTCAATTTGTCTCTGAATTTTAATTTATGGTTGTTTGTTTCAATACTTTATTCGATAGATATTTATCATAAAAGTACAAACATGCAAAATACATAAAAACAATCCATCCATAGTACTACAATTACATCCAGAACAGCAAATAGCGAATTAAAAAGGGACAAAAGATAAAAACAGAGTTTAAAACAATGCTTTCTTCAGTCATGAGAATTTATATATTACCCAGCAGCCTAGAGCGGATTAACCAGGCACCCGCGAGGTATTTAGCAACCCCACAGATGGTATACATAGAAACAGTATTGGTTAAAATAATACGCATGGCTGATCTGTGATCCCTTACTCCCAGCTCCCTGCATACAGGTTTCAACCATTTAGCCCTAACGAACTTGTAGGCTGAACAAGCAAATAAAAAATGGCCAAGGGTTTCCTCTGGACATTGGCAACCTGGGCAATTTAGATCAAGCCCCCCCCCTCCCCCCCCCCCCCTTGGCCTTCCACCTTTCCAAAAAAAATTTAAGGGGAAGAGTGCCATATCTTAGTTTCAAGAACAAAGTTCTATCTCTAGGTAGTTGGATAAAATCTAAAAAGGGTTCCAACTTCATAGATGGTTTATGGTCAAGAAAGTTCATCGTTAAAGTTCCCAGGTTTGAGTTATTGTTAACCTTGGCCTCAACCCAGTCCCAGTATAATTTCTTTACAATTTGTTTTACAGGGGGGACTTGTGTGGCCCAGGACTCCCCCAGGCCTATTGATACTACCAGTTTCTTAAGGTTGTTGAGCCACTTTATTTGGTGAGAAACATTTAAGGATATTAACTCGTCCAACACTCGAGCATATCCGGCTAATTCCTGGGATCTTCTAAGGCGCACCCAAAATAACAGCGGCCTTAGTTGAACTTTGTCCGAGATTGATTTTTTACCCATATCAAAAAATAATGGTAACAGAGGGGTTGAAACTGGAAGTGAGACTAGATCTCTGATAAACGTATTTTCTGCAGTTGCCAGGACCTTAGTGTTTTCAGCACCCCATAATTCGGAGCCATAGACTGCCGAGGCTAAAGCCTTCCCTTCATAGACTACCAAGGCAGGGGCAACCGGTCTACTAATAGAGAGGCGCTGATTCTTTAGTATGGCACCGGAAACCCTTTTGAGGTTTAGTACCATTTTTGATATATGGGAATCCCAGCTCATGTTGTTGGACAACCTAACCCCTAGAGATCGGGAAATGCTCCAGATCTCAATCCACCCCCTTCACAAACATTATGTGATGCCTTGTCAGACTTTTTCTTCACTAAAGTCAATGACATTTATCAAGCATTTAATCTGGATCAGGCTCATAGTAGTGCTTCCACCTCTTTGATCACCTCTTTGATTAATCCAACTAGTACTACCATGACCTCTTTTAATGCCCTCACCACTGATCAAGTTATGAGCATTTTTAACACGATTAAAGCAGGATCAGCCTTGGATCCTTGCCCCTCTGCTGTATTAGCCACAGTACCAGATACAGTCGTCCCTATCATAACCTCCCTCTGTAACATTATTCTAGCATCCGGTACCTACCCCGACTCCCTGAAAAACACACTCATTAAACCTCTGCTAAAAAAACCTGGGCTAGATAAAAGTGAACTTAAGAACTACCGTCCCATTGCTAGTCTCCCTTTTCTAGCAAAGGTCATAGAAAAGGCTATGAACCAGCAGTTATCAGCCTATATCGAGAACAACCACCTGCTGGATGATACCCAGTTCGGCTTCCGCAAATACCACGGCACGGAAACCGCCCTCATCAAAGCAGCTGACGACATAAGAATCATTCGTGACCAAGGAGGTACTGCTGTATTAGTCCTCCTTGACTTGTCGGCTGCTTTCGACACGGTTGACCACAAGATCTTGGTCGACCGTGTCGAGAGGATGGGCATTCAGTCCACCGCCAGAGACCTTCTGGCCTCGTTCCTGACCAACAGAACTCAGGCGGTTACAATGGGTTCCTTCCAGTCGGCCGACCTGTCGTTACCGTGTGGGGTCCCACAAGGCTCATCCCTGAGCCCGACACTATTTAATATATATGTGTCGGACCTTGCTAGTGTCATCAAAGCACACGGGATGGGCCTGACCTCATACGCAGACGACACTCAGTTGGTTCTGGCCATAAAGGGAGATGGACAGGAAATGGCGGAGAGATTTCAAGATGGGATGATTGCCATAGGCGAGTGGATGGCAAGAAATTGCCTGAAACTCAATTCCGAGAAAACGGAGGTGGTTATCTTCGGCAATCTCTCCCCAGCCTGGTCGGCAACTTGGTGGCCAGCGGCCATGGGCACTCCTCCCTGCCCTACGGCCAAGGTTAGAAACTTGGGTGTCACTTTTGACAACCAGCTCAACTTTATGGCCCATGCGAATAAGGTGGCTGCCAATGCTCACTTTAAGTTGAGAATGGTAGGAAAAATCACTCCTTACTTGCCAGAATCAGCAGCAAAAACACTGGTTTCCTCACTAGTGTTGTCATCTTTGGATTACTGTAACGGTCTGCTGCTCAATGCCCAGAACAGAGTCATAAAAAAACTACAGACAGTGCAGAATGCCGCCGCCCGAGTGCTCTCAAAAAAACCCAGATTTGCTCCCATCTCGGACACGCTTAAACAATACCACTGGTTGTCCATTCACAACCGGGTCAAATTTAAAGCGCTGTGTATTGTCTTCAAATCGCTCCAGGAACTAGGACCCAGATTCCTTAGAGAGCAACTGATCCTCTACAACCCCCCGAGAATGCTCAGATCCACCTCTCTTAAGCAACTGGTGATACAACGCAGTCGAACAACCTCCTGGGGCGATCGCCGCTTTTCAACTGCGGCCCCTAAACTCTGGAACACTCTGCCTATCCACATAAGAACTAGTTCCACTCTCCTTCAGTTCAGAAAAAACCTGAAGACTTGGCTGTTCAATCAGTGATTTCCATCTCCGCATTTCTGTTCCAGGGCGAAACCTCTATGCAATTTCAGCGCCGAGACGCCTAAGGGTAATTGTACGCGCTCTATAAATGGCATTAAATAAATAAATAAATAGATAATCAAATTCATTCACCACCTCTAAAGGGGACCCATACAAAGTAAGACGAACCTTCCTAACCTTTCTATTTGGAGATAAAACCATTAACTTTGTCTTCGAAGTGTTGACCGTTAACCCACGGTCGTTACAGAAGAGGGAGAAGCGGTCAAGCAATTTTTGGAGACCCTTGGGGGTCTTGGACATCAGGAGGGTATCGTCCGCAAAAAGAAGAGTGGGGGTTTTCTCCCCGGCAAGGACGGGGGCATCCGCAGGGTCCTCCCTCAAATGGTCCACCACCCCATTTAGAAAGAGGGAGAACAGTGTCGGAGCCATCACACATCCCTGCCGCACCCCCCTGTTGACTGATACCCTCCCTGTCAATTGGCCCTGGCGCCCCCATCGTATCCTTGCATAGTTATCCTCATGGAGTTTGATAACAAATTGCAGCAGGGAACTAGGAAACCCCATGGCTAATAAAACCTCCCATAGCTTGGCGCGTGGGATAACATCAAACGCGGTTTTCAGGTCTATGAAAGCCAAGTAAAGACAACCCTTAATAATTGATACTGACTTCCAATAGACCGCGCAAAACCGGAAGACTTGATCCATTGCACCAACATTCCGCCTAAACCCAGCCTGGAAATGGGTTAGAATATCATTATCCATTAGCCATGTCTCAACTCGATTTATAATGACCCTGCCAACTACCTTTTGAATGGTGTCAATTAAACTAATTGGTCTGTAGTTGGCAGGGTCCTCTCTATCACCTTTCTTATAAATCGTGATCACCTCCGCCCCTTTCCATGATTCCGGGACGGGATGGCCTCGCTGGATGAGATTCATTAGATTTGCTATATAGTCTGCCCAAATTTGGGGGTCATGGAGTAGAAGATCCCCGGGCAGGCCATCTGGACCAGCCGCTTTGCCTGGAAGGATATTTAAAATAGCGACCTTGACTTCTCGCGGGGAGAATACGTTTTCATTGCTGGGCAACTCCAAACTAAGGTTGCGCTTATTGCACACTGCTAATGGCAATGGAGGGACTTGATCGGCTTCCTCACAATACAATTTTAAAAAATGGGCGTGCCATTGCTGTTCATTAATATGATTTAAAATGGGGTCAACTCCCCTACGGTCTAAAGCATTGATCAGTTTCCAGAAAATAATAGAATTCTTCCCGCTGGCAGCGATCTTAATTTTAATTTATTGTTATAATCGGGAACCTGTAAAAACATCAAATTAAACAATAATGACATGCATCACAATGCATGTGTGTGCGTCAACATCCATCTTGGTGTGTATTTTCTTAAACAGAAAACCCATTCCAGGACTACCGGTTGTGCAAGCATAACACACGCACAATGTACTTGCTGCTTTTAGGTCGAGCAGTCGAGACCTCTTGTATATACTTTAGTATATACTTATATATTAGTATATACTTATATGTACTTTGTGGACTCTGGAGATCAGCCCTAGGACTTGTCTGCTTCCATGTAGGGACTTTTTTTTCTGTTCAACTGCCTCTATTTATTTGTCTTAATAAAAAACAACTAGTAGAGGTCGGTAAAATACCAGAATTGCTTTCTGCTGAGGGACTTTCTTATTTTAATTTTTCTGGCAAGTTCCTCCATTTAACTTTCTTGATAGAAAACGACCAGCAGAGGTCAGTAAAATACCAGAATCACTTTAGCATTCTCTAGATTCCAGTCCATAAAAATTATCTTCCACAAGCACCAAAAGACAATTTTTTTTTTCAAATCTTATATTTTCAGTGATATGACCACCGAAGGCCCTGATTTTATATTAAAAACAGAGCTTTACATTATACCATTTCCCGCTGAAAGGCAATATTTCTATCCATATCTTCCCATACCTAACGTGTCACGCAGTTTGGTGCTTACTTTTCCTCCAAGTTAAAGAACAGTAGATGTTTCAGCACCCAGGATAATGTGCTGCATAGCTAAATACATATAAGGTCCCAAAGGCGAGACCAATTGCATTGCAAATGCTTGTTTGCTTACATATCCCACTGTATACGGTTTTCTCTTTTTACTGTTACCATATAATTTATCTATTCTCTATGTACTTCATGTTACTGCTGTTGTGCTTACTCTTTAAAGTGTTCCGATACGTTCGGGTCAAGTTCGCACTTCATTAAATTCATAAATGAATAAATAACTGAAAAAGCACTGTCCTATCCAATTTGTTTGCGTTTTAGAGCTGAAATTTATTGGCTTTGCCAAGGTTTGGTCGGTCTATATAGAACTGCAGGAATAATGGCATGGCAAGGGAATTATGAACAACACAGTGATCGAGGTGACCAGTGACGCTACACAACCCCATAGAGAATAATAGTAAAAATCCCAGACACCAAAGTCACATTGCTCATAAAGCAGATTGGCTAGAAGTGTCTCAAGTTTCCAGTGTACAACCAGGCGCGTGCAGCATGTCCAGTCCGGGCTGTGCGTTACTTGCAAACCAGGGGTGACCCTTGACTGGTTTACACCGGTATCTTAACGACCAGGCTGGAACAAAAACAAGCATTGGCATAGCCAATAGGTCTCCCCTTTGGGACCTTATAAGTGTTTAGCCATGCAACAGTTGCATAACTAAATACTTAAAAGGTCCCAAAAGCAAGACCTATTGGCTATGCCAAGCGGCCGTGCGGCCATGAAAGTGATCGCGATCAAACATCAAAGCAGCCGTGCGGCCGCGAAAGTGAAAGTAATCGCGGTAAAGTGCGGCGCGCGTGCCCGCGTGTGGTGGTAACTTACGGTCGATACGGAATTAAGTGTGAGTCATGCATCGCGCGCTGGGGTCAGAAGTTCGAACTGGTCACCGATCACAAACCACTTATTTACATATTTGAGAAAGTTAGTTCATCTTAAATGTCCGCCAGGTTAATGCGGTTAGTTTCTAGATTACAAGAATTCCATTTTGTGGTGAAATATATTCAGGGAGGAACGAATTTCTGCGCTGACTGTCTGTCCAGATTGTTGATGATCAAAGATGATGACAACGAGTCTGAACCGGAAGACATTGAATGTGTCACAGTTGTAGACGCCGTTTCTGAATTTTGTTCAGTTTTATCGGAAGACGATCGGAATTCAGCAGGCCTGGAAGACGGAGTACTTCAAAAAGTAATGGAGCATTTCACTAAAAATTGGCCTGATACTAGATGCCTCAATGGCGAACTACAGGTTTTCGCCCAAATAGCTGAGGAACTTTCGGTGGAGAATGGTATTGTCCGTAGAGGGGACAAATTTGTCCCCCCCGACAAATTTGCGACCTTTAAGTATAAATAAAGCTCATCAGGGGCATCTTGGGGTTACCAAGTCCATTATGAGGATCAAACAACACTATTGGTGGCCTTCTCTGGACAGTCAAGGGAGAAAGTCAGTTAATGATTGTCCTGAGTGTCTTTTGTCAGATAAGCACTGGCAAACACTTAAGGTTCCACTTCACCCGCGGGACGAGGGGAGGATGGGCGGGAATGGATGGACTATGGGGTTGGTTTGGGTGCGGAAAGTGACAACTGCTCTCATTGGTTAGAGCACTATTCCTTACATAAAGTGCTCGCTGGCAGGGAAAATGTGCATGCTTATTCGTATTCTCTGCTAGGGCACGGCAACTTGTGGGGGATGGCTGTACTGTTGGGTTTGCATAATGCTTTGGCCGTTTGCATCACGGACTCTCTTTTGGTATTAACACTGTCAGGAACTGCCAGAATTGCTTATTTATCTGTTTTGTTTCTTTTTTTTCCTCTTTTGTACTTCATTGCAATGTTCTGTCACTTCCATGCGATATTGGAAAAATAAAGTGTTTCAAAAAAAAAAAAGGTTCCACTTCACCCTACCGAATTTTCTCACTCTTCTTGGGGAAAAAGTAGGGATTGATTTTTCTGGTCCTTATACCATTTTGGATCAAGATAATAAGTACATAATTCTTCTAATTGATTACTATTCAAAATGGATGTACTACGATTTCGGCAATTCTCCTGACACAGACACAACTATTTTGTTCTTAAATAGGATTTTTCTAGTGGAAGGTTCCCCAAAGATAATAGTTACCGATAATGGTACTCATTTTGTTTCAGAGAAAATGTGTACATTTTTGAAGAACTTAGACATTAAGCAATTGAAGGTGGCATTGTATTCCCCTTCACCGAATGGATTGGTTGAGAGAGGTAATAAAATAATCAAAGAAGGGATACAAACCGCCTTATCGTCAAGGATTAACGTGAAGGATTTTATCAGACAGAAAGTTTGGAGCTATAATACTTCCCCTCATTGCACCACAGGTGTTTCTCCCTTTAGTTTGTTAAGAGGCAGGGAGGTACGTTCCACGTTATTCCTAACTTGTCTCCAAAATATTGCTGGGGAGAAAAAAGGTTAACATGGACCAAGTTTATAAAAGGGTGAATATGAAACAGGATCAGATGAAGAATAGTTTCGATAAAAAGAGTGGGTCTTATGAGGATGTCCTTGTTGGAGACAGGGTTCTTATTAAGAAACCGAATTGTGTTAGGCAGGGCGAATCTATCTTTTATGATCCAGTTCAAGTTATGAAAGTCAGTAAGGGGGCTGCTTTTATTGATAGAAAAGGCTGGTGGAATAAAAGGCATTTGGTAAAGGTGTCCACACGCCAAGTTGGAATAATCCTGGACAAGTGTGGGAGGGACGAGGAGGACCTTCATTGGAGTCACTGGTTAGAACCTTCTGGAAAGATCATTAATTCCTCTCCATCTTCTACATCCTGTGCTCCTCTTAATGTTAGCCAGAATTCTTCAAGGGTTTATCCTCGCTCTTCTCGAGGGCGTACCATCAGAGCACCAGAAAGATTTAATATGTTTATTAGATATTGAAAAAAAAAATGTATTTGTATATTTTTCTTCTGATCATTTTTATAAGGGGGAAGGTGATGTGGTGGTAACTTACGGTCGGTACGGCATTAGGTGTGAGTCATGCAGCGCGCGATGCATCATTCACATGATGCGGTGCTCGTGCATCCAATTGTTGTAGTTGGACTAATTGTATGTGTTTGAATATGTGGCTCACGCATGGGGTGTCCGTTGTCAGAGACTCGAACGCTACGATTCAGTTGCTGTTTGGGTCTCGACTTAAAGGGATGCTCCGTGTGATGGGTGGAGTACTTTAATAAACTTCATTCTTAATTCACCTTCATTCGTCTGGATTCCTTACCACTTCACCGCGCACATGCACTGTAGGTTGCTCTAGGCTGGCCTGATAGCACTTTTTGGAGCCCTCTCAATAAGTCTCGCCAGACCAGCGCATGCGCTGGGTCAAGCGAGACCTAAAAATGAGCAGGACCCAAAAGCATTATTTTCAGCCCCTATCTGTAAATACTTCAAACGACAGATATAAACCGGAAACAATCTTAAATTTGCTCTACAGTTGCGTTAACTACTCCTGTCTAAATAAACAAACACAGAAAAGACATGTTACAAATGACTACATTCCATGTTGTTTAAAGTCCTCTTAAGTGTCATGTCCGGGTCTATTCCAGACTCTTATAACAACAAATGGCCTGGATTTTTCTCTTGGAAAGATGGTAACCCTAGCTGCAACTCAGGGTTTTTTGTTATAACACCAAGTGAATAAAACTACAAGTCCCAAACTGGAAAGTGCCCCTCGGTGCTGAAACCCCTGCCAGTCACCCCTCTCAACCACTGCCCCAGCCTCGGATACCCTGAAGTGCTGGTCCCGGTAGGTGCTGATATCGCAGTAGGAGTCGCTATCAAGCGGACTAAGCTGGCCCCACATGTTGCTGTGTCTTCTTAGCGCCCCTGGTCCGCTTCAGCAGCTTCCGCCCCCTTCCGCCCCGACGTCTGCGCCCCGGCGCCCGCTGGAACCTTCCAGTAACTACCGGCTAGGGACACTCCGGGACAGCAAGATGGCCGCCGCGTACGATTACTCATACACCCGGCCCAATCCAAAAGGACCCGTCGAACTATCGCGCTGAAGCAACACACCCCTATTCAAAATGGCGCCCATTTAGCTTCCCACCTTTAACTTCTCTGATATAACAGCGTGAATCCTAACAAAGATCTCCTCCGCGTTCGCGTTTACTAACGCACCAAAACGTACCCGCAGCCAGTACAGATGCTGCCATTTTGTAACGGGGTACATTCTTTTAATGAGAAATAAAAAACTTGCTGCATCCGAAGGCAGCAGACATGTTGTTAACCTGAGAACGTGGCAGCCATTTTGGAAGTAATTTCAAATCCCCGTATGCGCGGGAATTCTCACAGGTTAACCCGAGCACGGTATTTGTGTAAAACGACAAGTCTGCTCCTTTGTAAGTATGGCAGTGTTACTTCACTTCTAGAGTCACCGCCGAGATTACACCCCATCGTATGTTGCAAAAAATACTTCTGGAAAAAAATTCTGTCACAAATGAGGTGTTCTTGGTACATGAACGCGTGTGAAAACCTTGAGGTGTGATGGAGCGCAGCGGATTTGCCGTTTGGTCTCACTATCCGGTTCATTTCAGTTGGGTTAGGGCGTTTTAGGTTTTAGTTGGAGATTGGACCCAGAAATACACTTACCATACATGCCAACATTTCAAAAATAGAAAAGAGGGAGATGATAGTGAAATAAAATGAGGGGAATTTATTTTCCCTATTGACTAAATTAAAACGGGCGAGTTTACGCCGTAAGCAGCTAAAGTAAAGCCATTTCAGTTAAATAATCAACAGTCCTCTGACGAGTTGCCACCTGGCCCGTTTTCTACCTGCATCACTGGTAAAATGCCCCGGCCAGAACAAAAATCGGCGAAATCATCCAAAGCCTGTATTTTTAGCCCTTATGTACATCTTTGCCGCCCTGTCAAATAATACACATCCGGGGTTAGACTAACAAATCTTAGTGCAATACAGCTCTTCGACCGTATGTCAACGCAACCATGGGGTTGTTAAGATGGAGAAGAACATCTTTAAATGGCTCCATAGCAACAGAGAAAGACCATTAACCACTCCCTCGTCACCAGCATGTTGGACTACGGGCACTCTTTCTTCACTGGAGTCATCAGACATCTCACTAGGTGTTGCAAATCATCTGGAATGTGGCGGGCATACTCTTTCTCAACCTCCCCAGCAGGACACACATCACCCCACACATGAGGAAACTCCACTGGCTCTCGAAACATAAGCGCATGCAGTTCAAACTCCTCACCCACACTTTTAAAGCACTACACAACACCAGCATGACCTACCTTAGCAACCGCATCCTCTTCAATCTACCACCCAGGCACTTACACTCAACCTCACATATACCAAAACAGGACCAGAAGTTAAACCTTCTCAATCGTTGCTCCTAAAGCATGGAGAGAACACTACACTACATGTCAGAATCTTCTTAAATTCTACAAGAAGCGGAAGACCCGTCTCTTTCACTGACTCCACCCTGGAGGCTAGACCTCTACACCTGCTCAGCACCTGGACAGGCAAACTGCTCGGCCAGCTCCCCTGGGGGTGGTGGGGGTGCGGCTGAGCGGTTTTCTAGGGCCGGTTTCGGCCGATTTTGTTACAGGGGGGCGATATTGCCGGCCCCCGGTAACAAAAACGGCGCCCCAGGGGCCCGAAACTGACCCCACCCTGGCGGCCCACCGGGATAGAGTTGAAGGTATACCTCTTTAAGAACACTACATCACAATACAGTAACAACCCAATAACCGTCCGCCCTTCCTATCACATGTTGACTTTATGCTTGACTTTGGGCCTGTACCCTCTACAGCCTTATTGGCTAGGTTCGCGCTATACATATACTACTCACATACATACATACATAGATATGAGCTGCAAGAAGCCCTTTGGGGCTGAAAATGACTGCACGTGAGACTGTGTTTTGTTTATACTGTAGTGCTGATGAACATCTGATTCAAGTGTGTAAATGATTAATAGGCAGGTAGTCAATGTCTCCAGTATATTGGTTCTTCTTCCAAAGACGGTAATTCATACTTGTTCACGTTGCCGGTCTTTCTTCCTTCCGAGAATGGAAATACTCTACAAGTTCCAACATTATTAGCATATTGAGCCTCAGAAATGTATATTCATGATGACTGGGCAATGAAGAATCTGATTACTCATATACTTAAGAAAATGCCTGTACATGGTCAAACTGTGGACAGCACTCCGTTGGCATTTGGTCCAGTAAGGGAGAAGACCATTCCCTTGTGGCTGTCTTTTGCATCCCATTAGGAAATCTTTTCTTTGGACTTAGTTACTCAGACACAGTCCTTAAATAAATTGGACCATTCATACAATTTCCTTGATCTCTCAAATTAATTAAGATCATTTTTTTTCTTCTGGAATATATTGAGCCCCTTTTTGAGATCAGTAAGAAGGGTCTAGAACATTCTGTATTGCCAGTCTCTCTATGGTCCCAACACAATACCAAGACCATGCTGGCATCTTCGAAAAACCTCCTTGTTTTTGTTTGCCTCTGCGCAGGGAATTTAATTGTGCAATACCAATGGATCCAGGGGCAGTAGTACTATTTGACGGGTGTATTTCCTTTTAGAAAAAAGAGAAAGAGACACTCAAGGACTGCCTTCAAGAAAATCTGAAGAATTGGTTAATTGTTCATTTCACTTCTCCTGCTTCACTATTTTTTGCTCCTAAAAAATGGAGTGACTTGAAACCCTATCAAAGTTTGAATAACATTTCCATCAAGGATATGTATCAGTTACTCTTTACTAAGGATCGTATGGAAAGTCTTTCGAGGTGAAAACTTGATATTCGTGGGGCATACCATCTGCTCAGATTCAAAAATCAAGATGAATGAAAGACAACCTTTCACACACATTTTGGGCATTTTGAATATCGGTTAATGTCTTTTGGCTTGTTTTAAACTCCTGCCATTTTTCAAAGGTTGTGGTAAATATTTAATTACCTGTACTATTTTTTATGCGGTAAAGTCTAGTAAGAATAACTCAGTAAAAATAAGAGGCAGAATCCGTGGTATTAGAGGTTCTGAAAGGCTTTATTCCTTACAAGGAATTATGGTTCGAACCTTAGGCATCAAATTCCATCACCACAAGGGTTCAGGAAGGGAAGGCCATACATTATTGACAAGTAAAGATATTTATATGAAAAGCATTACATTAAGACAGATGCAGGAGGCGTAACAGCTGATAATATAGATAATAATACACATACGTAATGAAAAAAAGGCGTAAACATAGGCGTAGACTAGAAACGTCATTAAACATGATGTCACAGGTGGGTGGATCCATAAGAGAATCCTGCAATGTCAGCAGAAATACTTGGCAGAGATGCGTGCGCAGCCACATGACGTGTGATTGACGTGCAACTAGAGGGTGAAGGGGACTTGACATTTAGCTCTACATGTGGAGACAGAAGTCTGGGGGGTCATGTCAACCTAATCCCAAATCATATCTAATATCTTATGTTTAAAGAACTGTTTTATCCAAAAGGAAAGGTCTCTCGGACGGAATCTATTCTATACTGACTGTTAGTGCGTGTACAAGCGTCTAAGTGTCTACATGAGATGCGAGGGGGCAGGAATCTTCCATGGTAACAGGGGCTATGAATTACTTGCATGAGGATAGTGAGGCCTGGCCCTTTGCTCGGTAGCTGGAAGAATGTTTACCTAAACTACTAGACAGGAATGCATCGGATGAGGAGCGGAGCAGATAATCTTGAAGGTGAAATACAGTTTTTGGCAGGCAACAGGCCGGATCAGGCACCGTTAGCCGCGCAGGGAGTAGGACAAAGTTCATGGATACAGATGCGGGCTCGGACTGGAGCTTTCAGAGGCAGAAGGCAGGAAAAGGCTTGATGGCAGAATTCAGGGCCTACTCGCCTGAACTGTAAAACGTGGAAAGTGAACCACATAAAGTCGGTGGCCTTTCATACTTAGGAACGGAATATCCGACTCATTCATGGCGGATCTGAAAGAGGACATGTTGACGGTGGACGCACATGTATTTGCGTCTTCATAACTGGAACTGGAGGGAACATACATGTACTTGTAGCATGTACATGGAGCCGTTGGGGTCTAAGATAGGGGACATAATCTGATCATAAAATTCATATTTCCTCATTCCCTCCTTGTCCCCTACGGACCCTCAGGAGATATCGATCTTCATCAATCCATCAATCTGTTCATATAGCATCATTTGTTCTTCTTTCTTCTTCCGGGATCTTGAACGAAAACTTGGATGCGGAATACACGATGTGGCACACAAACCACAAATCGCTGGCCCACATTGTAGACATAAGCAGCAACTGAATAGTATGAGAAAGCCAATACCTAGGAAGGATAGAATCCTCCATCCCCAGGCTGACAACACGCTCCAGAACCAACCGGACCAAGTCCAGGTGCCTGGACTCTGGTGTATCTGGCTTATAATCTTATGAAGGCGAGTTATGGCTTTATATACTGACGGCGAGTTTTCTGGTATGAAAACACAGCAACTTGATCCGATAACCCTACAAGCTCCGCCCCTATCGGCCAGGATGACGTCAAGGACAAGACGATTTTGAAGCACAACAATCCGCATCGCAGACTGCTCCTCTGTTAAGTTGCCTAGGGCGGAAGTAGTCTCATTCACTACTGCTTCAAGGGTTCTAGTTAATCTACGTATCAGTTTACTATTAGTGACTGTACCTATATAGGGAAAGAAACCTTTATTGAAATCTGTGTATTGCTCCCATGCCGTTTCAGTGTAATCGACAATCGGGAGATCTCTCTGCTGTCTATTGGGTACTAAATGAGTATTTCTGTGATAATCAGGAGGGGCTAGGAAAACAGGTGGCAGAAGGAATGCTATGTAACAGGTACCATCCCAATCTAGAGGTAAACGTATATATGCAGTCTGGCCACATATGAAGTAGGAATGACGAGAAGCTCTGAATGTAGACTTGCCTTGATCACTGAATTTTATTACAGTGGTGCATTTACTATGGCCCATGTGTATGGAACCATTCTTTCTTACACATAATTCACCTTTAACTGGAAATACTGACATAGCGGGCAAGATTGGTGTAGCTTCGGATTCAACATTCAGAATCATGAGGTTAAGTGTAAAGTTACCTAATCCATATACTTCATTTTCTAGATCAGTTCCTGTTCTTTTGGGAAGTCCCTCCTTGTTAGGGTAGCAGACTTTAAGCAAAACTAGGTTCAGGTTTCCCCATACCCAGTTGTCTTGATAAACTACTGAATTTGAATCTAGGGAATTAATCAAACTAAACCATGCTCCACAGGAGCCATTGTGTGTGAACGGATACGGAAAGAGAGGCAAAACTCCCTTATAGTTCTGATAGGGAGGGAGTCGGCCACATATCCAACAATTGGTAGCATTGCTGGTCTGATGGGAATGATGTAACATACTAATAAAAGTGTTGTTGCGCAGCGCAAATCTATAAGACAACTCATGCGGAGGTAGTTCGCTAAAGGAATGTTCAGCAGTAGCATTGTAAGCACGCTTAGAAATAGGGTAATACATATGTAGCAATACACTAGAAATGATGATCAGAAGACTTAGAAAAAACAAAATTAATAATGTCACTATGCAGTGACTACGAAGCGATTTACAGTACGCATGTTTTTTAAGCTGTATCTGTCTATTTCTCTCTCTATTTCGGTCTAGAGGACACATGTCAGAGACAAATTCAACCGATTCACCTTGGAGAGGACTTAAACAATCAAATTGTCTGACTTGCTAGACCTTAGTTTCAGTTTATAGAGTTCATTCTCCGTCTTTTCAACCAAGGGGAGCTTTGAGTCTGTCTGTGAGGGAATGCAGGGCTGAGTGTTCACATCGGACGGTAGTCCATAAAATTTCTTTATATGGCTCGAGTGCAACCACCCTTTACGTCCCTCAATCTTCACGGCTGTCCTTGTGGTCAGCAAGACGAGCTTGGGCGATTGCCACCTAGGCTCCAGCTGGGTCTTCCGGTCGAAATTCCTCACAAGAACCAGGTCACCTGGAACCACGTCATGGGGCTTCACCTCAGTGTTATCGGGAAAAGCTGCAGCTACCTGTGAACGACAAGATTGTAGTGCAGACATCAAGGAAGCCAGGTAATCTGTCAGCATATTACAGTCAACATCAGTGATTTTACGAGGTATAGGCGTCCCCCACATATTTGGTGGTCTACCGAAGATCACCTCATACGGGGATAGCCCTGTTCGAGAATGTGCTACCATTCTCATGTAAAAGAGCGCAACTGGTAAGGCTACTATCCAATCGACATCTTTTTCTCTACATACTTTGGACAATCTAATTTTCAGAGTTTGATTATGACGTTCCACGAGACCTGCTGCCTCGGGATGTCGGACACAGTGGAATTTCCATTGGTAACCTAACAGAAGTGAAACGTGTTTCATTAGTTCGGATGAGAATGGCTGGCCGTTATCTGAGTACACGACACGTGGCAAACCGTACCGTGGGAAGAATTCTCGAACTAGCTGTTTGGCAGTAGTCGGGGCAGTGTAATCTGAAACCGGGTAGGCTTCTGTCCAACGGGAAAGAGCACAGACAACTACGAGAACATATTTGAATCCTCAACATCGTTCCATCTGGATATAATCCATCTGGAGGACTTCAAAAGCGTGATCGGGAGGTTGAAATCCACCTTGCTCTACGGGAATGCTTTTACCGGGATTGAACTGACAACATATCATACAGGTACGTACTTTCTGTTTGGCTGCTGCTCGCAAGTGTTTGTTGAACCAAATGTGTTGAATGCTGTCTAGCATAGCTTTTTCTCCTAGGTGCGCTGGTCTATGTATTGTGTTAATGATGACTTGAACCATGGAGTCGGGAAGAAACCATATAGATTTTCCCTTCGTCATCCATCCTTGATCCGTTTGGATCCCTCCTAATTCAGTCCATTTCTTTATTTCTTCTGGTGTAGCATGTGTCTGTATGTCAATAACATCAAGGGCGGGATCCTTAACTATCATGCAATGTGTTGGTGTCGGAACTATTGTCTTTGTCATGTCAGTTATATGAGTCTGATTCTGAGCAGTCTGTTTAGCTGTTCTGTCAGCTAGGTCGTTACCCTGAGAAATGATGGAAATCATACTTCACAACAACGTCTTCATGTATGAACAACATTGGTACAGACAGATAAAGGGCGTGGCAATGGGTTCCAAATTCTCACCATCCTTTGCCAACCTGTATATGGGTGCCTTAGAAACAGAATGGGTGTGGGGCAAGAAAGCAGCCCAATGGACAGACTACATCATATACTGGGGCAGATACATCGACAATTGTCTTCTGCTCTGGTCAGGCACGCAGGATAACCTCAATCTATTCTGTGATTATCTCAACTCCAACAACATGGACATGAAATTTACATGCGAATCCAGCAAGACCAATATCTCCTTTTTGGATGTGGAACTTTATGTCAAGAACGATTCCCTACAAAGTAAATTATATCGCAAACAAACCTCTTGCAACGCCATTCTGCATGCGAACAGTGCTCATCCTGTCCACCAAATAGAGACAATTCCATTTGGAGAATTCACCAGAGCCAGGAGGAATTGTAGTGAAGATACAGAATTTTCAAGCTGTCTGAAGGACATGAAAGACAGACTTGAGAAACAGGGTTACAAACCACAGACCCTCACTAAAGCAGCCACCCGAATCCAAAACATCACTAGAAACAAGACTCTACAAATAAAAACCGGTGGTTCCACCAACAAACAACCCGTCAGACTCATCACAGAATATAATGCCATCAGCACCACCATGCGCAAAAGTTTCATCAAACACTGGGGCATTCTACTAGCTGACCCGAGCATCAAAGAGAACATCAGTAATCATCCACAAATCACATTCAGAAGAGGAAGAACGCTAAGAAACAGACTCTGTCCGACGATCCCTCACTCCACACCGGCATCCTCCATGTGGCTTAAACCCCATACCATTGGTTTCTTCAAGTGTGGCTGCTGTGGTAACTGTAAATGGGCCGCGAACGGCACCAAGGAATTCAGTAGCTGGAATGGCAGAAAATACAAAATTTCTTGCAATATCAACTGTAATTCCTCTTTTGTGGTCTACATCCTACAATGTACTTGCAATCTCCAATACGTGGGAAGCACGATCAGACCACTGAAGGAGCGCATCAGTGAACACGTCCGTGCCATGCATAATGTGGATGCCAAATACCCTATGGCGTCACACATAGCATCATGCAAAAAACAGGGCGCACGGAAAAGACTTTCCTTCTTCGGAATAGACATCGCCAGGAATAATGCCCGAGGTGGCAACCGTGAGCTAAGACTGAGACGACAAGAGGCGACATGGATCATGCGTCTTCAGTCGGTGAAGCACGGTCTCAATATCGACCACGAATTACAGTACTTTCTAGGAACCTAATCGGATTTCTTGTAAATTTTAATTGAGGTTTCTCCATGTGCGTCATTGCATTTTTTCTTTCTTACAAGTAGCATTGACTATGTTGCTTTCTCATACATGTACTCATTTTTTCTTACATAGTTCCTTGTATGTTTGGTCATGCCTATTCTCTTAAGTAGAGATCTCTGTTCCTTTCTTTGAGTCTCCATATTCAATTGTTTTTGTGACATAAAATTCAGAATGTTGGATTTTCTACTCAATGCCCTCTTCTCGTCCTACAGTGCCATACATGAATTTCACAGTGTTTTCTCTTTATATGTATACTGGATATTCAGTAAGCAAGCACATCATTTTGTCATTTATTAATATGCTGTTTACATTGAACTCCTTGACACTGCCTCTTATTATCCATTTCTGTCTACGTGCATGGCTTTCACAGCCGTTTGTGTCCCGTTTCCAACACGCGTCACCATGACAACGCGATACAACCTCTCCCTCACTTCCTTTTCACTCTATAGCTGCATGCAGCGCGCGTTCTAGTTGTTTTTGCCCCCATTGGCACCGGACCTACTTAAACTTCCGGTGTTTAGACCTCGAGGTTCCAACACCTTGGAAACCGGGAACCCGTTATCCGCGATTTACTCACGCATCGGGTAAGACTCCACCAGTGCCAACCACTATTATGTATGTTATTTTTGCTCAGTACATTCTGCCCCTCTCCTCACTTCAGAGCTTTCACCCGTACCGGAGGATCCACTACCCGTGATCCACATTAATTCTGGTAAGAGTCATTTTCCCGCCAGCCTCACTTATAGTTTCCATACCTGCACATAGGCTCACTGTGCCTTTTTCCACCCTAGAGCGCCCAGCTGATCACCCTAGCTGTCGATTTATCTCGCCGCTCACCTGACCACATCTGATACGGTATAATTTTATACAGCACAGTATTTTCTGAAGCCACGTTCTCGTACACTATTACAGGTACGGGATTGTTGTTGTTCATTCTACCTTCATGCGGTTTTTCCATTTGTTATCGTGCGTGCATGCTGTCTATTTCCTTCCGATGCTCTTCTTCCTACAACACAGGTTTACAGATTCTCTAGGTGCCCCTTTGGGTATACTCCTTTCAACCCCTGTTTTCCATAATTCTAAGAGTTTTTTGTTTCAAGCTTTGTTGCATTCATTATTACATGTTTTAAATTCCCTTTTGTAAAGACGTTCCTTGCACTTACTGCTTTTTCAACACATGATTGTATGCCTATTACATTTTGTTGTGACTATGTACATTCATCCACACCAGTTCTTTGTGTTCTCAACAAATCTTACGGACTTTTTCCACACTACTTGGTTTTAATTATCTCAGTGTCCGAGTTCAATCGCTCATTAACTCACTACCTACATGTTTGTGAATTTATCTTTTCCTTATATTTCCTGTTTTTTTCACACTTGTTGCTAGATTTCACGATCGCTACTATTATTCCTTTTCTTTTTCTGTCTCCCCACCTTATTTTCTCGGTCTTTTTCGTTTTCCAGTTTAAATAGCATTGGGCCTACAGCATGGTGTCTCACTTTAGTATCATTTACGGTTCGGACTCACATTACCCAGTGACGCGAGGTTGACTTTTCCTTCCCCACGTTTTCCATCTTCTTTACTGTATTTTAACACCAGATGTTACCTTCCTCATCCACGAGCACTCCGCATGGTCCATGATCTTTCTCTTTTGTTGAACAGTCACATCCACCCCAACACATAGGGTGGTTTTCTTCTCCTGTCACAAGTGGCACACTGCTCTTGTCGCTTTCGTTTAATTTTGTCACTTAACTGTACTTGTTAAGTACCAGACCATGTGAACCCATGTGTTTCTTTTTTGCTTTAACATTTATGATTTGTCTTCTAAAGAATTTTTCTTTGTTTCCATGTCCTTCTCAGCCCTGAAGAGTCATAGCTAAACACAGTGTGACGAAACACGTGTCGGCTGAATGTTCTTGCACCATGTATTGGTCAGACTTTGTTACATATAAAGAACACCACTCTAAGAAATGTCATTGATGTTGATGTTTTTCTTTCAAGAAACCAGAGTCTCTGAGTATTGTTCATTTCGTTTTATATGCTATCAATAGCGTTACCCTGATTGCGTGCGCAGGACTTTGTTTGCTATTTATTCAAGTGGGTTCTCCCACTTAATCGCAGGGATCCTTTGGGTTGGTATCCCTGACCTGGCAGCACCTAAACTTACTTTCGCATAGTGATACCCTTAGTGCACACGCTTGAGCGCCATTTTCCTTCATTCCCATCCAACCCTGCCATTTTGTATATACCCTGAGAAATGATGTCGGTAACTTTTGTATGGGCTTTGCATTTCATAATCGATATTGCAGTAGGTAGATGAATCGCGTCTAATAGGGCTTGAATGAGGGGTCCGTGTTGGATATGGGTACCGTGAGAAGTTAAATAACCTCTCTCTCGCCACAGTACGCCGAAGTCATGGACGACTCCGAATGCATAACGTGAATCTGTGTATATGTTGACTTTCTTATTTTTGGCTTGAATACAGGCTTGTGTCAGAGCGATGAGCTCTGCTGCTTGAGCTGACAGAGTGTTAATACAATTTGTTTCAACGACTTCAGTGTCTGTTGTGACTGCGTAAGCGGCCACTAACTCTCCTGTACTTGTTCTCATACACGAACCATCTACATACAATGTCAGGTCCGGATCTGATAAAGGGATATCTGTCAAGTCTTGTCTGGGTTTCGTCGTGATAGTAATGACTTCAATACAATCATGTGCTAATGGATCTGTTCCGTTTACTGGCAAAAGTGTGGCAGGATTTAATGTATTACAACGTCTGATTTCTATGTGTGGCTGAAACAATGTTAATTCATAACCGGTGAGTCTTGCTATAGTCAAGTGTTGTGTTTGTGTGCGGTTCAAGAGAACCTCTACTGCGTGTGGTACTTGTACTGTCAATTGATGTCCTAACACTATGGCATCGCTTTGTCTGATTGCTAAAGCTGTTGCTGCCACTGATTTCAGGCACGCAGGGAGAGCCTGAGCTACGGGATCTAATGTACTAGAAAAATAAGCACATGGTTTGTGTGATCCTGCTTGTTCCTGAGTGAGTACTGACAAGGCAGTACCTTCGCGTTCTGTAACAAAGAGTGTAAAATGTTTACTGTAACATGCTGTTGCTAAAACAGGTGCTTGACATAAAGCTTTCTTTAAGCTTTCAAAAGTTTGCGTATGTTCTTGAGTCCAAGGGAGGACAGTCGATGTGGCTGCCTCCTGTGTTGTCAACTGAATGAGTGGTTTTGCTAGAAATGCATATTGAGGGATCCACTGCCTACAGTATGAAGTGAGGCCTTTAAAAGCCCGCACCTCCTTTTGTGTCTTAGGTGGTGGCATGTTAGCAATTAACTGGATGCGGTCAGGTGTAAGCTGTCTTCCCTCCTTGGACAGCAAGTGCCCAAGATAAACAACTTGCTGGACACAGAATTGCAGCTTAGAAGGGGACACCTTGTGCCCCTTGTCGGCCAGAAATTGTAAAACCGTCAGTGACGCTTTTTCACATTCAGGTTCGCTTCGGGCGGTGATCAGCAGATCATCGACATACTGAAGCAAGGCAGTGTTAACTGGCATGTGGATACTGTCAAGTTCTCGTTTCAGTGCTTGGCTATAGATGCTGGGGCTTTCTGTGAATCCTTGAGGTGCGCGTGTGAATTTAAAACTTCGTCCATTTAAACTGAATCCGAACAAATATTGACTTTCCGGATCTATTGGGACGCTAAAGAAGGCATTCTTGAGATCGATTACAGTAAAGAACGTTGCTTCTGAATCAATAGCTGTTAATAATGAAGAGATATCTGGGACCACAGGGTATTGTGGTACAATACATTTATTTAATTCGCGCAGATCAATAACTAATCGATATACTGGTGGTGCTTTTGGATCCGTTCTTTTAAGAATCGGAATTATCGGGGAATTACATACATTGGAGTCGGTTTCCACAACCACTCCTTGTGCAATGAGCTCGTCAATGATTTGCAGCAAAGCCACAACAGCATCTGGTGGTAACTTGTATTGTCGCATTCGTGGTAGCACCACTCCTGTTTTTAGTGTGACTCGATATGGTGTAATGTTCATGCAACCAACATCAGTAGGGCCTTGTGCCCATAAATGTGTAGGTAAATTCTGCAGCCGGTGATCCATGTCTCTGGACACGTAGTGACCTTTGAAGTCACGTAAAAATAATCGTACTCCTTCCGGAGAACAACATATTATAGCTCCTAGAGCTTTCAATGTTTTTATACCTAACAAGTTTTCTGGACATGATTTAGTAAGCAATAAATCTGTAGTTCGTGTCAATGGACCAACCGTAAGTGGAAGGGGTTGCGATACTTCATTAATGATAGGCTTTCCTGAGAATCCAAGGGAAATATTCTGTGAGCCTGAGAGGGGTGCCCCTGGAACTTCACTGCGTCGTATAGTTGTTCTGCTTGCCCCTGTATCAAGTAAAAACTTTCTGTCTTCCCCTAATAGTTCACTATGTACATAAGGTCCCTCTTGATCTACAGGAACCTCGATAAGGGGTAACCCAACTTCCCTCTCTAGGCTATTTCATGTGTATCGCTGATAATCGGGATAATCTGCTTGTGCATACTGGTACATCTGTTGTGTCGTTGCTTGTGTTGCAGCAATAGGCTGTGCTTGTGGTGTTGCTACGGTCTGTTGTGGAGCTGCCTGTTGCGGAACTGGCCTAGATTGTGCATGCTGAGGGATTTGTGGTTGGTTCTGATCCTGTCTAGGTGGACGTGGTCTTTCCTGGGTTTTACCCGTGGCGATATTATGTTTCAGAACTGCACAATCGTGTATATAATGACCTTGTTGTTTACAATAGTTGCATGTCCCTTTCGCCGGACCTGTGGAATCACCCTTTTTATGACTATCAGCTGGAACTGACTGAGCCACAAGCATTTTCATTTTCGTGTCTTTCATACGTCTTTGTTCATGTTCTTGTTCTTCTCTAATTCTATTGTGGTGATATTGTAACATCTGTAACATCTGTGAAGGGGTGTTACCTTGCCAGGTACTCTCGAATTTCAATACTCTATTCTTAACTTGCGGTAGGGAATTTTCAACTAATTTTGTCACAAACAGATGTGGATATGACTCGCTACTTGCTTTTATGCCACTATTAATACCAAAACATTTTTCAAATCGGGAATAGAAATCACTAGTGTCTTCATCTTGCTTTTGTTTACAGGCTGAGATTGCACCCCAGTCCTCCTTTTTCGTAGTTAATAAACGTGGCAGTACCTGCACTAGTAATCCTGGTAGTGCTGTAGTCTTTTCCCCAAGCCCTGATCCTGCAGCTCGAGCCTTTTCTTCGTTTTCTAATGCTGTCCAATCTATCTTTTGGTCTCCCACCTCCCATTCCTTTTCTTTGAGTTTCTCGTAAATACCGGCAGGCATTAATACTTTTAATATTTTCATAATGTCGGGGTAGGTATACTCTCCCATGAGTAACATGTCTTTTATCTCACGGTGGAAACCTGCTGGATCCTTGTCATGGCTGGGTACTACTTTCTTCATTTCTAATAATTCAATTTTAGTTATAGGCGTGTACACAAACACGCGTTTAAAGGTATTATCTTCACCTCTGATTGGGTGTACTTCGCGTAAGGGATTCTGTCTATCTATGTGATACATTTTTCTTCCCATAGTGGGAACTGGAACATGTTCTGGGCATACGAAAACTATATACTGGTTTCGAAATTCTAGAATTTCTTTAATTAAATCAGTACCTGACCCTCTCCATTTATTCGTGAGTAATTCTGTCAATATGTCAGGTAGGGGTCCAGGATCGGAGTGTTGGCTTTTATATAATATAAGGAGGTGTTGAATCATGTATATACCAGCTAATCGTTGTTCGTCTGGGTTAAGATTCAGAAACGTGTGTGCTAGTGCATCATCACTGTATTTGCCGGAACTGTCAGCCCATTGTACTGCTGACCTGGCTAATTCTTGTTCATCCATGGAATCGAGCATATGTTACCCCCTTCGGTCTCGGAGTAGTTTATCAGCAGCTTGGAATAGGTGTTCAGGAGACCTTGTATTTAACATAGGGGCTTGAAAATTTCTGTTACATTCTGGACGTATCGGACGTATTGGATCATTAAAGCATCTGGTGTTATTAAAAGATCTTCCTTTACCTACATAAGCCATTGTCTCTAAGTGTCCTGTGGGCATTTCTGATTCTTCATCCTCCTCTCCCTCTGATTCATGTTGGTCTGTCTCTAATCTTTCTTTATGTATTCGTTCTACTTCTTTGCGGATCTTTCGGCACATAACTACTATACATGTCTGTCTATCATGTTTCCCTTCTGATATATTCTGACCCCATCTGGTAAGTACTTGTATTTCCTTCTGCTCTACCTCAGGCCTGTCTTGGTTTCTGATCACACAGTTTATGAAGAAGCGTAACAGTTGTCTCTGTACATCCACTTTCTGGTATTCCATGGCTTCGTCAATACTTTCAGGGCCTCGCCCTGATTGGGCAAAGTGATATATATTGTCTAAATGTGCCATCATTCCTGGTAGCGTCGCTAAATACCTTGAAGCTCGTCGTATACGTAGTGATGACAGCAGCATACCGTCCCGTCTACCGGGCACAGGATCATATCTACAATCCACTAGATGCTCCTTAAACATGTCGGAAGTTGCTAGTTGGGGTGTACGTTCGTATGCTAAATCTCTAAGGGATAATTTATTTCCTCGGGGTGGCGTGGCAAAAATTTCTGTCGTACCTCCTGTCGCACCGTCTGAGGTGCTAGGCACAAAAGGATTGGTTGGATGTAAGATAGAAACTGTAGATGTAGGAAAAGCGGTAGAAACAGATGGACCTGTGGGAATGTGCGTAGGAGTTTGTTGTTGCGGGGATACAGACGGATGATCTTGGCGTTGAGCACCATCGGTAGGCGGTGTGTGTGGCGGAACATTAGCATATTCAGGCGCTACATCATCTAAATAGGAAGAAAGGAAAACATCTTTTGCTGTTTTGGGATGTGCTTTTATCGGGAGTAATGGAGGTGTCAAGTCTTTCGGTATTTCCGGGGTGGCCTGAGGTAACCCTTCGGCCAGAAGAGGATACATACCATTCATAAGGGTGTTTCTTTGTCTGCCTACTTGTTCTGTTTTTACTCGGGTACCTTCCTCAATTAATATATTTTCTTGAGCTTTATTTGAATTCTCCCTACTTTTCTCTTCCTGTCTGAGCGTTTTTTCTGTACGTCTATATGATTCTTTACGCCATAATTCAATGGCATCTTTCTGTGACTGTCTGGCTTTCTTTTTCCATAATTCTTCTTCTACTCTCATGATGCAATCTGCATCCCAGGTCCCGGCTGCGGGCCACCTCTGACTTTCTGGTAAATCTTTGGTGTATTCCACCCATAAATCAAGAAATAATACGGCATCTAGGCCATGCTTATGATACATAAAATACCCTGGAGTGTCCCTAGGTGGAATGGGAACAGCTTCTTCGAGTACCCCTTTTCTGGTTTTGATCTGTCTTAATTTTGAAAAGAGCGGCATTTTTAGACCTTATTACTTAATCTTGAACACACTTAATACAATAAACACAATAATGAACAATCATTCACACCACAATATGTAGATCGTACTAAAACATTTAACATTTAACAGTTAACGAACGATGATAACTAATAGAAAACTAGTTACTGACATAATACTAACACTAGATAATACTGAATTATATACAAGACATACTAGATATACTGCTAAACAGTACAGATACACTGCTGAAACAGTGCAGACCGGATTTGTGTACCCAAACCCGTCTTGACCGGCACAAACTATGTGCACGTCTAAATGCCTCCCCGGCAACGGTACTCACCGGGTAGCACGGAACGGAAGGCCTCGGAACTGAACTGGACTGGACCGGACTCGACTCGACTCGGAACTTCGGAACCTGGTGGGCCTCTGTATACCTCGGATCTTGCTCTCTCAGCTAGGCTCTGGTCGGGATACTTCGCACTTCTCACCGCCTCGTCTGGGTGTTGATCGCAGCCTCAGTCACCCCCGCTTGGCCGGAGGGAGATACAGGAAATCCTGCGGGTACGCGTTTTTGTCCGTTCAACTGTGGCAGGAGACCGGGCCTGCAACGCACCTCCGGCGCGTGAGATGAGAAAGTGTCCCTGTTCGGGCGCCAATTTATGTGGTAAATATTTAATTACCTGTACTATTTTTTATGCGGTAAAGTCTAGTAAGAATAACTCAGTAAAAATAAGAGGCAGAATCCGTGGTATTAGAGGTTCTGAAAGGCTTTATTCCTTACAAGGAATTATGGTTCGAACCATAGGCATCAAATTCCATCACCACGAGGGTTCAGGAAGGGAAGGCCATACATTATTGACAAGTAAAGATATTTATATGAAAAGCATTACATTAAGACAGATGCAGGAGGCGTAACAGCTGATAATATAGATAATAATACACATACGTAATGAAAAAAAGGCGTAAACATAGGCGTAGACTAGAAACGTCATTAAACATGATGTCACAGGTGGGTGGATCCATAAGAGAATCCTGCAATGTCAGCAGAAATACTTGGCAGAGATGCGTGCGCAGCCACATGACGTGTGATTGACGTGCAACTAGAGGGTGAAGGGGACTTGACATTTAGCTCTACATGTGGAGACAGAAGTCTGGGGGGTCATGTCAACCTAATCCCAAATCATATCTAATATCTTATGTTTAAAGAACTGTTTTATCCAAAAGGAAAGGTCTCTCGGACGGAATCTATTCTATACTGACTGTTAGTGCGTGTACAAGCGTCTAAGTGTCTACATGAGATGCGAGGGGGCAGGAATCTTCCATGGTAACAGGGGCTATGAATTACTTGCATGAGGACAGTGAGGCCTGGCCCTTTGCTCGGTAGCTGGAAGAATGTTTACCTAAACTACTAGACAGGAATGCATCGGATGAGGAGCGGAGCAGATAATCTTGAAGGTGAAATACAGATTTTGGCAGGCAACAGGCCGGATCAGGCACCGTTAGCCGCGCAGGGAGTAGGACAAAGTTCATGGATACAGATGCGGGCTCGGACTGGAGCTTTCAGAGGCAGAAGGCAGGAAAAGGCTTGATGGCAGAATTCAGGGCCTACTCGCCTGAACTGTAAAACGTGGAAAGTGAACCACATAAAGTCGGTGGCCTTTCATACTTAGGAACGGAATATCCGACTCATTCATGGCGGATCTGAAAGAGGACATGTTGACGGTGGACGCACATGTATTTGCGTCTTCATAACTGGAACTGGAGGGAACATACATGTACTTGTAGCATGTACATGGAGCCGTTGGGGTCTAAGATAGGGGACATAATCTGATCATAAAATTCATATTTCCTCAAGGTTTATGGACCATATATTTGCTGATATCCTGAACAAATATTTGGTAGCATACCTGCATGGTATACTGTAGGAAAATGCCTCTTTTGGCCATGGGTAGCTCCACTTTTTGTCTGGAAAATAATGTAATTTGACTGGAAGTGCACAGTGTCTCTGCCAGTGACCAGTACGGTATTCGCAAACCAATAGAGGACACGAACGGAGACGCATGTAGGATCCCATCACGATTGACATCGCAATAGACGGACGACGGGATTTTCAGACTACTCTGCCCCTTGCTGACTAATTGCAGCACTATGCAGACGTGAAGTACCAGATGCCCCCACGAGGCACTTCAGTGCTAGAGTGAATAACACATTTGGCGGCCACATTTGAACCACCACATCTGAACCAACTCTTCACGTGCTACTTACCATAGCCTTCTTCATTAGATGGGTTGATCTTCTTCTATTAGTCAGAGGTCCTGATGAGAGAACCCCAAATTAGGGTTCTTGAAACGCGTAGACCTTGTTCTAACACCACAAGAAATTGAAACTGGTTTAAAATCCAATCTATTTTGCTATCAAAAATTTTGTATTGTGATTTTCTGTGGTTTTCTAAAAATAAGTGAACTCTAAAAATAAGAGAACTAAATGTTAATTGTTCTATCTGTTTGTTTATTTTTTCACGAATGTGATTGAGTGAGCGATTGTTTGTATAGGTACCAGTATGTGTGGCATTAGGATGAGTGTTTTTTTCTAAGAATGTTTTTTTTCTAAGAATGTTTGAAACAGGTATCTAAAATGTTTGCTGTTTATTCATTTTCTGTATGTTACTTGTTTTATGTGATGTATATAAGATATTGATTTGTCGTCCGTTCTTTGGAAGGAAGTAAAAATGTTCTTGATATTATGAAATCTTTTGATTAAATCAGTAAAAGAAATTATCTCAGGCATTTTGTAATTCTTCAAAATGCTTCCTCATAAGTTGATTTGAGGTCTAAACAGTGGCAGTATTTGCAATTTTGTTGTTCTTTCTCATATGGGCTTGCTTTACTGCTCTTATGCCCACCTCCTAATCTGGTTCTCACTTTTAAAAAGTTGGCATTTCTTGTCGCATACATTTGTGCCTGTTCCTGAAATAAAACTTCTACCTCCCCAGGATGCTTGTTTAGTTTTTGGAATCATCAAAAACATGACTGTTGATGATCTTAATCTTCATAACAGGGGGCCCCGGATGAATTTGTCTCTTAAAAAGTCCGGGCCAATGTTATGCAGTGCCTTAAAGGCTATACAGTGATTTAAATTCACTTCTCTTTTCAACCGGGAGCCGGTATTTGGAAATGTCCAGCAGTAGTCGAGCTGACGTATTCTAAAACATCTGTATCTTCTGGAGAAGTTTTTTGGGGATGTTCAAAAATAGCGTATTGCCTTAGTTCAAACTGGATAATGCTAATACAATCACCACAGTTTTCTGGGAATCGGCTGGAATGAAATAGTAGATCTTCCTTATAATCCTCAGAATAAAAAAATAGAAGACACCAGAGCGTTGATCTGATCTTCAAAATGTAGTATATTGTCACAGACAGTACCCACATTTCTCACTTTCTGTACCGGGCGAGGTGTTGAGCTCATTTCCGTAGGCCACCATTTAGGTGACAAAAAGGAGATGTCATTCCCTAAAAGAAGGACTCAAATTTTGTCGAAATGAAGCTTTAAGCAACTGACCTCAAAAACTAAATCGCACTGCTGTTTCGTCTGGATTGCTAGTTACTCAGACCACATTTTGAGTTTAATCGGCATAAGAGACAACGGAGAAGCCAAAGGATCAGATGAGCTTTGTTAGTGGGGTAACATAAAGATAAAAAAGAGTAGGGCTCAACAAGGAGCCCTGCGGTACCCCACATGGCAGGCTGAACCGGTTAGAGGTGAATTCCCACATCGCAACATGTTGTTCCCTCTCTAAAAGGAAGGATTTCAGTAGGCTCGGGCAGAGCCTCTTATATCAAGCTCCACGAGCCCGTCAATCAAGATGTCATGATTGACCCTGTTGAAGGACGCGAAAGGTCCAATAGGATCAGAGCAGCCTTTCCACCTCTGTCCAAAATGGATCTAAGTTCTTCCTGTGCCACAATCGAAGATGTTGGCGGGTCCATGGACAAAAGACTGACAGAGCCCCATTGACTCCGCCAGGAATGTTGACCTGCGTTAACTGTGTCATAGGATGAAGCGGCTATCGGCGGGAGTACAGCTGACTGCTGAGCTAATGACTATGTGCCTTTCTGTTGAGGCAACTGTGACTGGACTACCTCCTACTGTGAGTTGAGGAAATGGAAGCAAATGAGGTATAAACATAATATTTTTTACTGTCTCCACTTCAATTTCCATCTAGGTCCCTCCTTCGTTGCTTGGACTTCACCACAACGCCAAACGTCTCAGTTGTCGCTGCGATGTAAGATAAGCTACTTTTGCAATTATCTTACTATGAATTGTGTGTTGACAATTGCTGTAGCCTCATGTATTCTTGCATTGCTCTTACATGCAATTTTGTCATATGTGTAATGCAGTAGTGTCCATTTTAAAACTTATCAAGGTAAAATGAACGCATGTGTGTTGACACTTAAAAAAATGTATTGTTGTGGTGCTTGGGGGTGGTGTGCTTTTGGTGCCTATTGGTGTGCATTCAATAGTGTGTGTATTTTGTTCTTGTGGCATCGAATATGTGACAAAAAGGAGCATCACACATCACCTATATATGTTTGTGGACCAAACATAACACGTGTATTGACACATTAATAAGTTGCACTTCTCAGTCTCCACTCCTCTAGTGACTCACTCCATCAGCAAACCACTGCTAGGACAACGCCAGCACAACAGGGACATCAAATAGGCTTGGCGCAAAACCGCTGGTCTGATGGTGACGGAGTACTGTTAGCCAGCGGAGGAGACTGCCGTGTCAGGGGAGGTGCTCCGCTTACGCAACGGAATACAGTCTGCAGTTGGTGCAGCAAGCATACATCTAAATACGGCGGGTGGGATACTGTCAACTGGACGGAGTACTTGAAACTGCCGCCTCGGAGTGATGTCTGCAACTGGGGGACCACCAAGATCTAAATCTAAATCAGGCTATTGTCTCCTGTACACACGAAGGAATCTGACACCTGGCCTGCCCTGCTTTTTGTCACCCCAGGCAGTTTGGAGCCTTGACAGGGAAGAACTTTTCAGAACCAGATGTGGGGGTAGGACAGGGTTCCCACACACAAAGGCTGACAAAAAGGTATAAATATTGGACCTCCAGAGCCACCCATTGGAGCACTCCTGGACCTGTGGTCATTACAGAAGGACTGTTCTGCTACCATAGGACCACCCTGCTGCTTGAGGGGCTACCTTGCTGTTTAAGAAGGAAGCCTTCATCACAGGCTAACCAGAGTGACTTTAGGGGTTAGTTGGCTGACTTCCTGTGTGAGCTACAGCGACAACGCAAGCTTCAGAGTCCTCCCTGCAGCTGCCCAGCTGACTTGCTGCAACTGCACCTGCCTGTAGCTACCTAAGCTCTGCTGTCCTCTATTTGAGTGAGTCCATGAGCTCTAAGAGGGGCCTCCCCAGTCCCTTGGCTGGCATCAGAGTATACTATTCCTGAAGTAACAGAAAAAATCCTGAAGTTTGGGCATCTTGCAACCACAAATGGGTCTGTGCGCCAAGACTCTGCTGCCTGCGATGACTGGCAATGCGAAGCACCAGTGAGACCCCCTCTGTGCTTCGACAGCAACCGCCAGTGATGACAGGCAACGCGGGCCTGCACTAGCCGCTACAGCAATGGCAGCCTGTGATGACCGCAACACGAAGCTACAGCAACAACCGTCTGCAAGGCCTGACTGGCTCCTGGCCTTCTCTTTGCGGTACAGCAGCAGCCATCCGCGACACTCATCCTCTTTGCGCCTACTCCAACGTGAACGCAACTGTTCACTGCAGACTGTGAAGGTAACTTTTCATGGGGACTAACCTGGTCCCTGTATCCGACCCGTGCTCCATCATGGTTTGCCTGAACTTGTGACTTTCCCCAAGTCTAGTGTGACCACATTACCATGCATGGCGCTTTGTGCTTCTAGGCACTATTTTCACTAAAGCTGTAAAATTGCATAGCTCCATGTATATGGTGGATTTTTGTCATTTGGGTATCATTTTATTTATTAAATAAAACTCTTTTTTCCTAAATTGGTTTGGGATTTTCCATGTGTTGTGTTTTCATGTTATTACTGTTTGTGTGCTGCATATGTACTTTACACATTGACTCTATTTTACACCTGACTGCTTTGTGTCAGACTACTAGAGTGTTGGGCACAGGTTAATTTAGTGAATTTACGTTTCACCCTGATAAGGAATGCGATTATTGCCTAAGTGGGACTTTCACATCTCTCAACCAATTCCCCAGTTTCGTACAGGATCCCCTAGATTATCTAGGTTTTGTCTTACTTTGTAGTGAAATTTCAATTGATCCTAAAAAGATTCCTGCGATCCTTACTCCAAAAACAAATAATGGAGATTGTGTTTCTCTGTTTTGAAAACTTTTATATCTAGTTTATTGCTGCTTTTGCTCAGCATACTAGCAACATAACTAGGATACTTTAGAAAGAGAACTTAAAGAATGGGGTTTCCTGGGATGAGCCTACTGAATGAGCTTTCCAAAATCCGAAGCATTCCTTTATACTAGCATCCATCCTTCACAATTCCGATCCTTATAAATATTTCTTCATCGGGGAAGATGCCTTTAAAAGTGCTATTTGGACAGTGTCGTTGTAGAAACATCCCATCTGTCATCTTTCACACTCTTTAACATCCTGTTAACCAAATTACTTGATTCTTGATGAGGAAGGTCTTGCACTAAAACACACCTCCAAAGAACTGTTACATCTTTTTATTGGAACCTGAGAACTCTTTGAAATAAGAATGTATTACAGGAACGTACAATGTCTTCGTAACATGGACTGTAACAACAGTTACAGGTTTGCTGGGCTTATTTTGTTTCCCAATATCATTTTTTTATCACTCACACCCCTGGCCCCAAGAATTTACCTGACGATATCCAGAATCTTCAATGACAATAGATCAAAGTATCATTTCATTTCATCGCCTAATAGGACTGGTTCAAACAATCCTTGATGAAGTGAAGAATGCTCATGCCAAGCTCGACCCTCCTGAGTTGGAAGAACTATCATCTAAAACTCCTTTTGTACAACATAGTAGTCTATATTTCCAACAACAACACATGTTAATTCCCACTGAGGAACTTCAAACCGAAGATCTAAGAATGTGTCATGATTCTGCTATTGCTGGACACAGACATCAAATATACCCTCGATTTAGTACAGAGATCCTTTTGGTGGCTGTCGATTATAATCGGTGTTCAGCATTATATAACTACCAATTGCAACACAGACAGACTTGGCCTAAGGAATTGCAAGTTAGTAGTAAATCAATGCTTTGTATTGACTATAGGGATTAATATCCATACATTTTCTGGACTCAGGACTTGTAGTAGTGTATCTAAATTCTCCTTTATGAGAACAAATAAGGAAACTTATTGATTGAAATATCTCAGTTTTATTTTTTGCATAAACACGTTTCGAGATATCCAAGTTGCTTCCTCAGGGGCAATGCATTGTCTAATTACTGTTTGACGTCCAGATTTAACAAAATTAACACTTCATATGCGTATTAACTCAAATGCAATGAACATCAGTATGAAGTCAATAACCTATTCCATTAGATTGCTTAAACAGTCATAGGCTGATATATCTTTCATTAGATAATTATTGGATATACATCGGCATGCTAACCGTCCTTCATTTGCACCTTAAGTGACACCAGCAAATTATTACAAATCTTTTTTAACAATTTGCCCGTATCACTTAAGGTGTACACGAGGGACACCCTGTCTAAGAAGTAATGTACCTTGCAAAACGTTCACTATGGATTCCCAGTCCAATTTCTCATCAAGGCCACTGAAATTATATGTTCCTAGCTGCAAGTTAGAAAGATGCCAAGAGTGGCTGTGATAGCAGACATCCAATCATACTCTTAGATGGTGCATGTGACAGCTATGAACGACTATTCTGGCACTAATATGACTTACTATCAGATTGGAATATGCATTGTTTGATTAATTTAATCTGCTTTATGTACTGTATGGTGGCAAGGTGCAGTTTGGTTTTCTTTCTTTAGTAAGGTGGTGCCTGGCTGCTGGTGCAAGGTTCTGGAGCGGATCGAGTCAGATGGCAGGTTGACCTGAAAGACACCTCTATGGTCGGGACATGGTTGAGTCGGGTATCGTATTTCTGCTTATAGAACTTAATTACTATCTTGAAATTGGGTGTAGTTGTTTCAGCCAGTCTCCTCCTGATCCAATTTACGTACCTCTAAAGCAGATTATTCCATGCTGAAGTGACTGTTTTAGATGCAGAGAGGTCAGTTGCTAGACTGCCTACATTGCCATGCATATGTTGGAGACTTAAACAGGTTTAGGCTGGTAAGTGATCCAGGACTTTTGAAGGGAGGTTGGCAATGTTTTGTCAGAAGTGGTTGACTGGTGCCTTGAATTTACTCCCAAAATGGTCCTTCTGAGCCCTGTTGAGAACCTTTACTTGACGTGGAGGACGAAAAACTTTTAAAATGAGGGACTCTCTAGATAAGGCAAATGCGGCAGATAGGGCTCTAATGGACGATTTGGTGGCAGATAATGGTTTGGTAGACCATTGGCGACCATTCTCCAGTTCTACTTTCCTTACAAACTGGTTTATCTAAGCCAGGTCTCAAACCCTGGCGTCTAAATATTCAACGTTATAGGACACCCAAAAACAACATTTTATTACAATCTCATTTTCAAGACTTTATGTCAGTCAATCAAGGGTCCGTTGACTCCAAAAGAACTCTCTGGGCGGCGGCAAAAGCCACTATCCGCGGGCAGCTTATGAGAGATGCAGCACAGTTTAATAAACAAAATGCTAGAAGGCAAAAAGAATTGGAGCAAGATATTGTGTCTTATACTCGATTATATACACTTCATCCAACGATACCACATCGTAAGTTATTGGAAAAAGCTTGTGTGGCTTTAAATAACCTTTTTACCTCTAAGGCAGAATACGCCCTACATAGAATGAAAGGGAGACATTATGAGCAGGGGGAAAAAGCGGGAAGATTATTAGCAGCCCAGCTACGTCAGCAGCAAGCAGCTATGGCTATACCGGCCATTAAGTCAATGAACGGTGTTACTCTAACTAAACCCCAAGATATTGTTAATGAATTTGCCCAGTACTATCAATCTCTTTACACTGCTGAAATTCAACTTGACACTGACAAATTGGATTCTTTCCGTACAAATGTAAACCTACCCTGTTTGTCAGATGAAGGTAGAATCTTATTGGAAGGTGAAATTACCAGGGAAGAAATATCGCTTGCAATTGCTGGCCTGCCATATCATAAGGCCCCAGGAGAAGATGGCTTTCCTGCAGAGTTTTATCGTGGGGCAGGAGTGGATGTGCTTGACTCTCTTTTACTCACATTCCAAGAGGCAGAGCGTGAGGCCTCCTTGGGCCTTATATCTAATAAAGCTATTATTGCTGTGTTACCTAAACCTGGTAAAGATCCTTTATTATGTAGCAGCTATCGACCAATATCTTTATTGAATTGCGACATCAAAATTCTAGCTAGCATTCTGGCCTCTCGCTTGCGTAAGGTTGTCCCATCTCTCATACACTGTACCCAAGTAGGATTTGTTCCGGGGCGTTCCTGTAGGAACCATCTTCGCACTCTTGCCCACACACTATGGTACGCCAAGAATCTTCCTGATGACGCTTTGGCCTTGTCGCTTGACGCGGAAAAGGCGTTTGATCGGATTGAATGGGATTATCTTTTTAGGGTGTTACAAAAATTCGGCCTGGGAGTTCAATTCATAAACAAAATACGCTTGTTGTACAAAAATCCTTCGGCACAGGTAAATTGTGAGGGCTTTATCTCAGATCTATTCTCTATCAACCGAGGTACCCGTCAGGGTTGCCCCCTCTCTCTGTTACTCTTTCTTCTAGCCATAGAACCGTTAGCTGCCTCCTTAAGACAATCTACTTCTATTAAGGGCATTTCTCTTCCGACAGGTGAATCCAAAATCTACCTCTACGCAGATGACATTCTTCTTACACTCACAGATCTCTCCACCTCTTTACCATCTGTGTTAAAAATAATAGATGACTTCTCCTCCCTTTCCGGGTACAAAATTAATTGGAACAAAAGCGAAGCACTGCCCATCTCAAACAGGACCACAATAGCAGCCATTCACGGTCTTCCCTTTCAATGGAAATCTTCTCATCTCAAATATTTGGGCATACTAGTAAACAAAGGTCTAGAGGGTATGGTTATGGATAATCTCAATCCCCTCATTGCTCAAATGCAACGTGATTTTGAAAAATGGAAGGCATTGGGTCTCTCAATGTGGGGCAGGGTTCAAGCCGTGAAAATGGTCACTCTCACTCGTTTTCTTTATGTCCTCGGCATGCTCCCTATTAAGGTCTCTTTAACCACGTTACGCTCAATTGACTCTAAGATAAAATCTTTTATATGGAACTCTGGCAAACCCAGTCTCTCTACTTCAAAACTAAAGGCTCATCGCTCCTATGGAGGAATAGGTCTGCCCTCAGTAGAGCATTATTCTTTGGCATTACAGCTTTTTCAAATGTCATATCTGCTTTCACATTCATCGGATGCGCCACAGTGGGTACATCTTGAACATTACCTTTCATTAACAAAAGCAGGTCTTTCTGTTTTATACGGCTCGGAATCTTGTCCCAGAGACTCCACTAATCCTATTTTGTTGGCTATGCGCGCTGCTAGGCAAAGGGCACACTGTTTACTGGGCTCACATCCTCGTCTTCATGGAAAGCACCATTATGGAATAATTCTGCAATTCGTATTAATAGAAAATCAATTGTTTGGCCTATTTGGGAAACAGCAGGTGTTTCCACCCTAGATCAACTTTTTTCAAACGGTGATATTAAATCATTTGTCCAACTGCAGGAAGAATTTCATCTGCCTAATGTACAACTCTCAAAATACAACCAGTTACGACAATCCTTACAGAGAAGTCTAGGACCTCCACCATGGCTCTTACCAGACTCACCAATTGTGACATATCTTCACACTTGGGGTAAGATGAAAGGAGCTACATCTGGCTTCTATCAAACGCTTACTTTGCATCTCTTTTCTCAACCCTTATCACAAACTTTACGTACTAAATGGCAAACCTTATTATCAGTCTCTTATACCGATGATGAATGGTCTGACATTCTTAGCAATCTCAATAAGGGTGCACGTGAAGCACGATTGAAATTTTGCTTATTCAAGATTTTACATGATTGGCACTGGTGACCAATAAAACTGCATAAAGCTGGCCTGCTTCCCCATTCTAACTGCTGGAGATGTTATAGTACGTCTTGTAACATTTCTCATATCATCTGTCGATGTCCAGTGATCCAACACTTTTGGAATTATATAGGTAAAACCTTATGTTCCACGATGCCTCTACAAATTCCACTTTCGCATGCTACCATTCTTCTGCATGATACACGTCAGTCACAATCACTTTCTAAACCACAAGTCCGACTTTTACACACAGCCTTAGCTACAGCCAACATTTGTATATTACGCCAATGGAAATCGCCCCAACCACCATCACAAGAAACATGGATGGTGGCCATTATCCAAACAGCTTCCTACGAACGTATTATATACAACATACAGGATCAATCTGATCTCTTTCTTCGAGTATGGTCACCTTTTCTTTTTTTTTTTTTTTTTTTTTATGAAACCTTTATTACAAAGTTCAAGAGATATACAAGTATGGGACTACAACCTTCAGGCCGGCCGCTAGTAGACAGTGAGACCATAAAACACATTTATAAACACAAGCGGCAGGCAGTAAAAGTCCCACAGATCAAAAATATCATTTGCGGCTACATTGCCCAAACATCCCAAATGGCGGTTTCATTTTAAATGAAAAACGAAAAACAAACCCACAAGGCGGCAAAAGTCTAGGCAACATTATGTGCTCCCCTCGGGAGGGCCCTACCAACCTACAAGAATAGGAGGGGGGGAAGGGCAGGGGCAGAGACAAAGTGGTCACGATAACACAGAATCAAGGGAATGTGCAGACTAGGGAGACAGGGCCGCCGCCAAGTCGGGCGTCAGTGACCTCTGGGAGCCCCACAATTGTGCTATGTCACGCTTGGCCACCATATATCCCAATGTCACCCACCACGTTTGCGTCACCGTGTAATCAGTCGGCTCCCACACATTCAACAAACACCTCCTAGCCTCGGGGAAAAGCGCAACATGCGTGACCGCTTGCAACACCGCATGCACACCACGCCAGAATCGAGTCACCTCCGGACATTCCCACAAAATGTGGAAGAAGGTCCCTAACAAGCCACACCCACGCTTACACATCCAATCCACCGCATATCCCATACGCATCAGGCCCGGTCCCGTAACGTAGACCCTGTGGAGTATTTTGAGCTGGACGAAACGAAGGCGGGCCGGTATGGCCACCTCTTTCGGGGAGGCCACCGCAGATACCCAATCCTCGTCGTCCAGCTCCAATCCATCAGCGACCCATGCCTCACGAAGGGCGGCCAGCAGTCCCGAGCGATCGTTGATGAGCTTTTTATAGATCAATGAGATAGTGCCATCCGGTACATGCCCGTCTAGCACTCTATCTTCCAAAGGGGAGCACTCCGGGATGGACGCGACCTCCGGGAACACGGAACACAACGCGTGACGAACCTGTTCATACCGGAAGTACTCCCTGTCATGCAACTGGTATTCCGCTTTCAGCACATCAAACGTTTTAAATTCCCCCTTCGTCCAAAGATCGCCCACCCTGCTGATGCCAATCGTGTCCCACTTCTCGAAGCCTTTCGTCGTCCACAAACAACCCAGTCGCTCAGAAGCATACAATGGCGTCGCCTGGGTCAACCGATCCTTCCACCCCATCGCCGAGTTTGCCGCATGCCACACCCGTACCGCGACCCGTGTCGGACCCGTCAAACGTGCGTCGAGCGATCTAGAGTAGAGCGCACGATTGTAGTCGCCACCCGGCAACAACAATTTGTCCATTTCAAAAGCCGGATTAAGGGCGGGCCCATAAAGCCCGTGGTTTATCGCAGCCAGCTGGGAGGCCCAGTAATAACGTTTGATGTCAGGGAGGGCGACCCCCCCATCGTACCACGGGAGCGTCAGCTTCGCGAGGGCGATCCGCGGCCTCCCATCCCAAAACAGTTGGCGTTGCAGACCCTCCACCTCCCGAAAGTAACTAGCCGGAACGACATCCATCGTGTTTTGTAAGGCATATAAAAACCGTGGCAACGACATCATCTTAAACAGCGCCGCCCGGCCGAGCGGCGAGAGCGGCAAGCGCCTCCAACGCGCCACATCCGCCTTCAAACGTTGGAGGGGGGGAGTAGGTTCTGTGTGTATCGGGCCGCAGAGTCCAGGGTAATAAAAATACCCAGATACTTGAATCCCTGTTGAGCAATCTGGATAGGACAACCCCGCGGGAGGATAGGAGCCTCCCCTTGTGGTAAATATTTCATTACCGGTACTATTTTTTATGCGGTAAAGTCTAGTAAGAATAACTCAGTAAATATAAGTGGCAGAATCCGTGGTATTAGAGGTTCTAAAAGGCTTTATTCCTTGACAAAGGAAATACAATTCGAATTGCAGGCTTCTATTTCATCACCACGAAAGTTCAGGAAGGAAGGGCATACATTATTGACAGATAATCAGTTTTATAGGAAATGCATTACAGTGAAACAGATGCAAGAGGCGTAACAGCTGATAATACAGATAAAATGTGCATACGTAACTAATAGAGGCGGACATATGGGCGTAATTTAATAAACGTCATTATACATGATGTCACAAGTGGGTGGATCCATAAGAGAATCCTGCAATGTCAGCAGAAATATTTGGCAGAGATGCGCGCGCAGCCGCATGACGTGTGATTGACGTGCAACTAGAGGGTGAAGGGGACTTGACATTTAGCTCTACATGTGGAGACAGAAGTCTGGGGGGTCATGTCAACCTAATCCCGAATCATATCTAATATCCTATGTTTAAAGAACTGTGTTATCCAAAAGGAAAGGTCTCTAGGATAGAATCTATTCTATACTGACTGTTAGTGCGTGTACAAGCGTCTAAGTGTCTACATGAGATGCGAGGGGGTAGGGAATATTCCATGGTAACAGGGGCTATGAATTACTTGCATGAGGACAGCGAGGCCTGGCCCTTTGCACGGTAGCTGGAGGAATGTTTACCTAAACTACTAGACAGGAATGCATCGGATGAGGAGCGGAGTAGATAATCTTGAAGGTGAAATACAGTTTTTGGCAGGCAACAGGCTGGATCAGGCACCGTTAGCCGCGCAGGGAGTAGGACAAAGTTCATGGATACAGATGCAGGCTCAGACTGGAGCTTTCAGAGGCAGAAGGCAGGAAAAGGCTTGATGACAGAATTCTGGGCCTACTCGCCTGAATCTGTAAAATGTGGAAAGTGAACCACATAAAGTCGGTGGCCTTTCATACTTAGGAATGGAATATCTGACCCATTCATGGCGGATCTGAAAGAGGACATGTTGACGGTGGACGCACATATATTTGCGTCTTCAAAACTGGAACTGGAGGGAACATACATGTACTTATAGCATGCACATGGAGCCGTTGGGGTCTACGATAGGGGACATAACTGATCACAAAATTCATATTTCCTCATTCCCTCCTTGTCCCCTACGGACCCTCAGGAGATATCGATCTTCATCAATCCATCGATCTGTTCATATAGCATCATTTGTTCTTCTTTCTTCTTCCGGGATCTTGAACGAAAACTTGGATGTGGGATACACGATGTGGCACACAGACCACAAATCGCTGGCCCACATTGTAGACATAAGCAGCAACTGAATAGTATGAGAAAGCCAATACCTAGGAAGGATAGGATTCTCCATCCCCAGGCTGACAACACGCTCCAAAACCAACCGGACCAAGTCCAGGTGCCTGGACTCTGGTGTATCTGGCTCACAATCTTATGAAGGCGAGTTATGGCTTTATATACTGACGGCGAATTTTCTGATATGAAAACACAGCAACTTGATCCGATGACCCTACAAGCTCAGCCCCTATCGGCTAGGATGACGTCAAGGACAAGACGATTTTGAAGCACAACAATCCGCATAGCAGACTGCTCTTCTGTTAAATTGCCTAAGGCGGAAGTAGTCTCGTTCACTACTGCTTCAAGGGTTCTGGTTAATCTACGTATCAGCTTACTATTAGTGACTGTACCTATATAGGGAAAGAAACCTTTATTGAAATCTGTGTATTGTTCCCATGCTGTTTCAGTGTAATCGACAATTGGGAGATCTCTCTGCTGTCTATTGTGTACTAAATGGGTATTTCTATGATAATCAGGAGGAGCTAGGAAAACAGGTGGCAGGAGGAATGCTATGTAACAGGTACCATCCCAATCTAGAGGTAGACGTATATATGCGGTCTGGCCACATATGAAGTAGGAATGACGGGAAGCTCTAAATGTAGACTTGCCTTGATCACTGAATTTTATTACAGTGGTGCACTTACTATGGCCCATGTGTATGGAACCATTCTTTCTTACACATAATTCCCCTTTTACTGGGAATACTGACATGGCGGGCAAGAGTGGTGTAGCTTCAGATTCAACGTTCAGGATCATGAGGTTAAGTGTAAAATTACCTATTCCATATACTTCATTCTCTAGATCAGTTCCTGTTCTTTTGGGAAGTCCCTCCTTGTTAGGGTAGCAGACTTTAAGCAAAACTAGGTTCAGGTTTCCCCATACCCAGTTGTCTTGATAAACTGCGGAATTTGAATCTAGGGAATTAATCAAACTAAACCATGCCCCACAGGAGCCATTGTGTGTGAACGGATATGGAAAGAGGGGCAAAACTCCCTTATAGTTCTGATAGGGAGGGAGTCGGCCACATATCCAACAATTTGTGGCATTGCTGGTCTGATGGGAATGATGTAACATACTAATGAATGTGTTGTTGCGCAGCGCAAATCTATAGGACAACTCATGCGGAGGTAATTCGCTAAAAGAATGTTCTGCAGTTACATTCTAAGCACGCTTAAAAATAGGGTAATACATGTGCAATAGTATACTGGTAATGATGATCAGAAGACTTAGAAAAAACAAAATTAATAATGTTACTGTGCAGTGACTACGAAGTGATTTACAATACGCATGCGTTTTAAGCTGCATCTGTTGATTTCTTTCTCGATTCCGGTCTAGAGGATACATGTCAGAGACAAATTCAACCGATTCACCTTGGAGAGGACTTAAACAATCAAATTGTCTGACTTACTAGACCTTAACTTCAGTTTATAAAGTTCCGTTTTTGACTGATCAACCAAGGGGAGCTTAGAGTCTGTCTGTGAGGGAATGCAGGGTTGAGTATTCACACTGGATGGTAGTCCATAAAATTTCTTGATATGACTCGAGTGCAACCACCCTTTACGTCCCTCGATCTTCACGGCTGTCCTTGTGGTTAGTAGAACCAATTTTGGCGATTTCCATCTAGGCTCCAGTTGGGTCTTCCGGTCAAAATTCCGGACCAGAACCAGGTCGCCTGGAACCACGTCATGGGGCTTCACCTCAGTGTTATCAGGAAAAGCTGCAGCTACCTGTGAACGACAAGATTGTAGTGCAGACATCAAGGAAGCCAGGTAATCTGTCAGCATATTACAGTCAACATCAGTGATTTTGCGAGGTATAGGCGTCCCCCACATATTTGGTGGTCTACCGAAGATCACCTCGTACGGGGATAGCCCTGTTCGAGAATGTGCTACCATTCTCATGTAAAAGAGCGCAACTGGTAAGGCTACTATCCAATCGACACCTTTTTCTCTACATATTTTGGACAATCTTATTTTCAGGGTTTGATTATGACGTTCCACGAGACCTGCTGCCTCTGGATGTCGGACACAGTGGAATTTCCATTGGTAGCCTAACAAAAGGGAAACGTGTTTCATCAGTTCGGATGAGAACGGCTGGCCGTTATCTGAGTAGACAACACGTGGTAAACCGTACCGTGGGAAGAATTCTCGAACTAACTGTTTGGCAGTAGTCGGGGCAGTGTAATCTGAAACCGGGTAGGCTTCTGTCCAACGAGAAAGAGCACAGACAACTACGAGGACATATTTGAATCCTCGACATCGTTCCATCTGGATATAATCCATCTGGAGGGCTTCAAAAGCATGATCGGGAGGTTGGAATCCACCCTGCTCTACGGGGATGCTTTTACCTGGATTAAACTGACAACATATCATACAGGTACGAACTTTTTGTTTAGCTGCGGCTCGTAAATGTTTGTTAAACCAGATGTGTTGAATGCTGTCTAGCATAGCTTTTTCTCCTAGGTGCGCTGGACTATGTATCGTGTTAATGATGACTTGAACCATGGAGTCGGGAAGAAACCATATAGATTTTTCCTTCGTCATCCATCCTTGATCCGTTTGGATCCCTCCTAATTCAGTCCATTTCTTTATTTCTTCTGGTGTAGCATGTGTCTGTATGTCAATTACATCAAGGGCGGGATCCTTAACTGTCATGCAATGTGTTGGTGTCGGAACTATTGTCTTTGTCGCGTCAGTTGTGTGAGTCTGATTCTGAGCAGTCTGTTTAGCTGTTCTGTCAGCTAGGTCATTACCCTGAGAAATGATATCGGTAACTTTTGTATGGGCTTTGCATTTCATAATTGATATTGCAGTAGGCAGATGAATCGCGTCTAATAGGGCTTGAATGAGGGGTCCGTGTTGGATGTGGGCACCGTGAGAAGTTAAATAACCTCTCTCTCGCCACAGTACGCCGAAGTCATGGACGACTCCGAATGCATAACGTGAATCTGTGTATATGTTGACTTTCTTATCTTTGGCTTGAATACAGGCTTGTGTCAGAGCGATGAGCTCTGCTGCTTGAGCTGACAAAGTGTTAATACAATTTGTTTCAATGACTTCAGTGTCTGTTGTGACTGCGTAAGCGGCCACTAATTCTCCTGTACTTGTTCTCATACATGACCCATCTACATACAATGTCAAGTCTGGATCTGACAAAGGGATATCTGTCAAGTCTTGTCTGGGTTTCGTCGTGATAGTAATGACTTCGACACAATCATGTGCCAAGGGATCTGTTCCGCTTACTGGCAACAGTGTGGCAGGATTTAACGTATTACAACGTCTGATTTCTATGTGTGGCTGAAACAATGTTAATTCGTAACCAGTGAGTCTCGCTATAGTCAAGTGTTGTGTTTGTGTGCGGTTCAAGAGAACCTCTACTGCGTGTGGTACTTGTACTGTCAATTGATGTCCTAACACTATGGCATCGCTTTGTCTGATTGCTAAAGCTGTTGCTGCCACCGATTTCAGGCACGCAGGAAGAGCCTGAGCTACTGGATCTAATGTACTAGAGAAATAAGCACATGGTTTGTGTGATCCTGCTTGTTCCTGAGTGAGTACTGACAAGGCAGTACCGTCGCGTTCTGTAACAAAGAGTGTAAACTGTTTACTGTAACATGGTGTTGCTAAAACAGGTGCTTGGCATAAAGCTTTCTTTAATCTTTCAAAGGCGTGTGTATGTTCTTGAGTCCAAGGGAGGACAGTCGATGTGGCTGCCTCCTGTGTTGTCAATTGGATGAGTGGTTTTGCTAGAAATGCATATTGAGGGATCCACTGCCTACAGTATGAAGTGAGGCCTATAAAAGCCCGCACCTCCTTTTGTGTCTTGGGTGGTGGCATGTTAGCAATTAACTGGATGCGATCAGGTGTAAGCTGCCTTCCCTCCTTGGACAGCGAGTGCCCAAGGTAAACAACTCGCTGGACACAGAATTGCAGCTTAGAAGGGGACACCTTGTGCCCCTTGTCGGCCAGAAATTTTAAAACCGTCAGTGACGCTTTTTCACATTCAGGTTCGCTTCGGGCGGTGATCAGCAGATCATCGACATATTGAAGCAAGGCAGTGTTAACTGGCATGTGGATACTGTCAAGTTCTCGTTTCAGTGCTTGGCTATAGATGCTGGGGCTTTCTGTAAATCCTTGAGGTGCGCGTGTGAATTTAAAACTTCGTCCATTTAAACTGAATCCGAACAGATATTGACTTTCCGGATCTATTGGGACGCTAAAGAAAGCATTCTTGAGATCAATTACAGTGAAAAACGTTGCTTCTGAGTCAATAGCTGTGAGTAATGAAGAGATATCTGGGACCACAGGGTATTGTGGTACAATACATTTATTTAGTTTGCGCAGATCAATAACTAATCGATATACTGGTGGTGCTTTTGGATCCGTTCTTTTAAGAATCGGAATTATCGGGGAATTACATACATTGGAGTCGGTTTCGACAACCACTCCTTGTGCAATGAGCTTGTCAATGATTTGCAGCAAAGCCACAACAGCATCTGGTGGTTACTTGTATTGTCGCATTCGTGGTAGTACTACTCCTGTTTTCAGTGTGACTCGATATGGTGTAATGTTCATGCAACCAACATCAGTGGGGCCTTGTGCCCATAAATGTGTAGGTAAATTCTGCAGCCGGTGATCCATGTCTCTGGACACGTAGTGACCTTTAAAGTCACGTAAAAATAACCGTACTCCCTCCGGAGAACAACATATTATGGCTCCTAGAGCTTTCAATGTTTTTATACCTAACAAGTTTTCTGGACATGATTTAGTAAGCAATAAATCTGTAGTACGTGTCAATGGACCAACCGTGAGTGGAAGAGGTTGTGTTACGTCATTAATAATAGGTTTTCCTGAGAATCCAAGGGAAATATTTTGTGAGCCTGAGAGGGGTGCCCCTGGAACTTCACTGCGTCGTATAGTTGTTCTGCTTGCCCCTGTATCAAGTAAAAACTTTCTGTCTTCCCCTAATAGTTCACTATGTACATAAGGTCCCTCTTGGTCCACTGGAACCTCAATAAGGGGTAAGCCAACTTCCCTCTCTAGGCTATTTCATGTGTATCGCTGATAATCGGGATAATCTGCTTGTGCATACTGATACATCTGTTGTGTCGTTGCTTGTGTTGCAGCAATAGGCTGCACTTGTGGTGGTGCTACGATCTGTTGTGGAACTGCCTGTTGCGGAGCTAACCTAGGTTGTGCATGCTGAGGGATTTGTTGTTGATTCTGATCCTGTCTAGGTGGACGTGGTCTTTCCTGGGTTCTACCTGTAGCAATATTATGTTTCAGGACTGGACAATCGTGTATATAATGACCTTGTTGTTTACAATAGTTGCATGTCCCTTTCGTTGGACCTGCGGAATCACCCTTTTGGTGACCATCAGCTGGAACTGACTGGGCAACCAGCATTTTCATTTTTGTATCTTTCATACGTCTTTGTTCATGTTCTTGTTCTTCTCTAATTCTATTGTGGTGATATTGTAACATCTGTAACATCTGTGATGGGGTATTACCTTGCCAGGTACTTTCGAATTTCAATACTCTATTCTTGACTTGCAGCAGAGAATTTTCAACTAATTTTGTCACAAACAGATGTGGATATGACTCACTACTGGCTTTTATGCCACTATTTATACCAAAACATTTTTCAAATCGGGAATAGAAATCACTAGTGTCTTCATCTGGCTTTTGTTTACAGGCTGATATTGCACCCCAGTCTTCCTTTTTCGTAGTTAATAAACGTGGCAGTACCTGCACTAGTAGTCCTGGTAGTGCTGTAGTCTTTTCCCCAAGCCCTGCTCCTGCAGCTCGGGCCCTTTCTTCGTTTTCTAATGCTGTCCAATCTATCTTTTGGTCTCCCACCTCCCATTCCTTTTCTTTGAGTTTCTCATAAACACCGGCGGGTAATAGGACTTTTAATATTTTCATAATGTCGGGGTAGGTATACTCTCCCATGAGTAACATGTCTTTTATCTCACGGTGGAAGCCTGCTGGATCCTTGTCATGGCTGGGTACTACTTTCTTCATTTCTAATAATTCCATTTTAGTTATAGGCGTGTACACAAACACGCGTGTAAAGTTATTACCGTCACCTCTGATTGGGTGTACTTCGCGTAACGGGTTCTGTCTATCTATGTGATACATTTTTCTTCCCATGATGGGAACTGGAACGTGTTCTGGGCATACGAAAGTTAAATATTGGTTTCGAAATTCTAGAATTTCTTTAATCAAATCAGTACCTGACCCTCTCCATTTATTCGTGAGTAGTTCTGTCAATATGTCAGGTAAGGGTCCTGGATCGGAGTGTTGGCTTTTATATAATATAAGGAGGTGTTGAATCATGTATATACTAGCTAAACGCTGTTCGTATGGGTCAAGATTCAGAAACGTGTGTGCAAGTACATCATCATTGTATTCGCTGGGACTGTCAGCCCATTGTACTGCTGACCTAGCTAATTCTTGTTCGTCCATGGAATCGAGCATGTGGTACCCCCTTCGATCTCGGAGTGATTTATCAGCGGCTTGAAATAGGTGTTCCGGGGATCTTGTATTTAACATAGGGTTTGGAAAATGTCTATTACATTCTGGACGTATCGGACGTATCGGATCATTAAAGCCTCTAGTATTATTATGGGGTCTTCCTCTACCTACATAAGCTATCGTGTCTAATTGTTCTGATTCTTGCTCCTCCTCTTCCTCTGATTCAATTCTGTCTGCTTCTCGTCTTTCTTTATGTATTCGTTCTACTTCCTTGCGGATCTTTCGATACATGGCGATTATACACGCCTGTCTATCATGTTTCTCTTCTGATATGTTCTGACCCCATTTGGCAAGTCTTTGCATGGTATCATGATCTGCCCCAGGCCTGTCTTGATTCCTAATTACGCAATTTATGAAAAAACGGAGTAGTTGACTCTGTACATCCACTTTCTGGTACTCCATAGCTTCGTTAATACTCTCTGGACCTCGCCCTGTTTGGACAAAGCGATATATATCGTCTAGATGTTCAACCATTCCTGGTATCGTCATTAAATACAATGTAGCTCGTCGTATACGTAGTGATGATATGAGCAATTTGTCCTGTTTACCTGGTACTGGGTCGTATCTACAATCTACAAGCTGTTCTTTAAACATGTCGGATGTCGCTAATTGGGGTGTACGTTGCTGGGCAAGAAAGGATTCGTTGGACGTAAAATGGAAATTGTAGATGCGGGAAAAACAGTGGAAACGGACGGACCTGTTGGGACTTGCGTAGGAGTTTGTTGTTGCGGGGGTACAGACGAATGCTCTTGGTGTTGAACACCATCGGCAAGTGGTGTGTGTGGTATGGCATTAGCATACTCGGGAGCTACGTCATCTAAATAGGAGGAAAGAAAAACGTCCTTTGCTGTTTTGGGATGTGTTTTGGGATGTGCTTTTATCGGGAGCAGTGGAGGAGTCAAGTCTTTTGGTATCTCCGGGGTAGCCTTAGGTAACCCTTCGGCCAGAAGAGGATACATACCATTCATAAGAGTGTTTCTTTGTCTATCTACTTGTTCTGATTTTACTCGGGTACCTTCCTCAAGTAATAGATTTTCTCGGGTTTTATTTGAATTCTCTCTACCTTTCTCTTCCTGTCTGAGCGCTTTTTCTGTACGTCTATATGATTCTTTACGCCATAATTCAATGGCATCTTTCTGTGACTGTCTGGCTTTCTTTTTCCATAATTCTTCTTCTACTCTCATGATGCAATCTGCATCCCAGGTCCCCGCTGCGGGCCATCTCTGACTTTCTGGCAAATCCTTGGTGTAGTCCACCCATAAATCAAGAAATAAGACGGCATCTAGGCCATGTTTATGATACATAAAGTATCCTGGAGTGTCCCTAGGTGGGATGGGAACAGCTTCTTCGAGTACCCCTTTTCTAGTTTTGATCTGTCTTAATTTCGAAAAGAGCGGCATTTTTAGATGGTTGTTAGAACACACTTTATACAGTAAACACAATAATGAACAGTCATTCACACCACAATATATAGAACCAATTAAAACATTTAACACCTAACAGTTTTACGAACGATGATAACTAATAGAAAACTAGTTAATGACATAATACTGACACTAGATAATAATGTTTTATATGCAAGACATACTAGATATACTGCTAAACAGTACAGATACACTGCTGAAACAGTGCAGACCGGATTTGTGTACCCAAACCCGTCTTGACCGGCACAGTCTATGTGCACGTTAAATGCCTCCCCGGTAATGGTACTCACCGGGTAGCTCGGAACGGAAGGCCTCGGAACGGAACTGAAACTGGACCGGACTGGACTCGACTCGACTGGACTCGGAACTTCGGAACCTGGCGGGCCTCTGTATACCTCGGATCTTGCTCTCTCAGCTAGGCTCTGGTCGGGATACTTCGCACTTCTCACCGCCTTGTCTGGGTGTTGATCGCAGCCTCAGTCGCCTCCGCTTGGCCGGAGGGAGATACAGGAAATCCTGCAGGTACGCGTTTTTGTCCGTTCAGCTGTGGTAGGAGACCGGGCCTGCAACGCACCTCCGGCGCGTGAGATGAGAAAGTGTCCCTATTCGGGCGCCAATTTATGTGGTAAATATTTCATTACCGGTACTATTTTTTATGCGGTAAAGTCTAGTAAGAATAACTCAGTAAATATAAGAGGCAGAATCCGTGGTATTAGAGGTTCTAAAAGGCTTTATTCCTTGACAAAGGAAATACAATTCGAATTGCAGGCTTCTATTCCATCACCACGAAAGTTCAGGAAGGAAGGGCATACATTATTGACAGATAATCAGTTTTATAGGAAATGCATTACAGTGAAACAGATGCAAGAGGCGTAACAGCTGATAATACAGATAAAATGTGCATACGTAACTAATAGAGGCGGACATATGGGCGTAATTTAATAAACGTCATTATACATGATGTCACAAGTGGGTGGATCCATAAGAGAATCCTGCAATGTCAGCTGAAATATTTGGCAGAGATGCGCGCGCAGCCGCATGACGTGTGATTGACGTGCAACTAGAGGGTGAAGGGGACTTGACATTTAGCTCTACATGTGGAGACAGAAGTCTGGGGGGTCATGTCAACCTAATCCCGAATCATATCTAATATCCTATGTTTAAAGAACTGTGTTATCCAAAAGGAAAGGTCTCTAGGATAGAATCTATTCTATACTGACTGTTAGTGCGTGTACAAGCGTCTAAGTGTCTACATGAGATGCGAGGGGGTAGGGAATATTCCATGGTAACAGGGGCTATGAATTACTTGCATGAGGACAGCGAGGCCTGGCCCTTTGCACGGTAGCTGGAGGAATGTTTACCTAAACTACTAGACAGGAATGCATCGGATGAGGAGCGGAGTAGATAATCTTGAAGGTGAAATACAGTTTTTGGCAGGCAACAGGCTGGATCAGGCACCGTTAGCCGCGCAGGGAGTAGGACAAAGTTCATGGATACAGATGCAGGCTCAGACTGGAGCTTTCAGAGGCAGAAGGCAGGAAAAGGCTTGATGACAGAATTCTGGGCCTACTCGCCTGAATCTGTAAAATGTGGAAAGTGAACCACATAAAGTCGGTGGCCTTTCATACTTAGGAATGGAATATCTGACCCATTCATGGCGGATCTGAAAGAGGACATGTTGACGGTGGACGCACATATATTTGCGTCTTCAAAACTGGAACTGGAGGGAACATACATGTACTTATAGCATGCACATGGAGCCGTTGGGGTCTACGATAGGGGACATAACTGATCACAAAATTCATATTTCCTCACCCTGAGAGGACATATACACAGGACTTAGCCCAGTTGATGACTAGGCCTGAGTTCCGGCCAAAGGAATACAGCACATCCACTAACACAATCAACGATTCACGCGGGGAAGCAAGATACAAAAGAATATCGTCCGCGTAGAGAGAGACTCGATCCTCATACTCAGGAGTCCATCGAAGACCACGAAACGAAGGGTGCCACCGCAGCCACTCCGCCAGGGGCTCCAAGGCGAGCGCAAAGAGGAGAGGCGACAGCGGGCAACCCTGTCGCGTGCCCCTGCCCAATTCAAAAGGAGCCGATACTCTACCATTCACCACCACCTGCGCTAGCGGTCCGGAATACAACAATTTCACCCAGCCAATGAATCCCGGGCCAAACCCAAACTTCTCCAGCGTCGCCCAGATATATGGCCACTCAAGCGTGTCGAACGCCATAGTGGCGTCCAGGGGCGCCAAAATGGCTGGTTCACGTATGAACGGAACCCTCGAGAGCACCCCATGCAGACGCCGCAGGTTAAGCGCGGTGTTGCGATGAGGGATAAAACCGGACTGGTCCTGATGGATCAGATCGCACACCACGCTGACCAGCCGATTAGCCAGCACCTTGGCCAGAATTTTCGGTTCCGCATTCAAAAGCGAAATGGGCCTATAAGACGTGACCCGATCACGCGGCCTCCCCTCCTTGTGAATAACCACAATAGTGGCTAGACGCTGGTCTAGCGGGAGGGAACCCGCCGCCCGGGCCGCGAGGAACATATCACGAAGATGCGGCGCCAATGTATCCGGCCGCAATTTGTACAATTCAATGGGAAGGCCATTAGGACCCATGGCCTTGCCAGAGGCGACTGAACGTATGGCCAGGGCGATCTCCTCAGATGTCGGAGTCGCGTCCATCAACGATTTATCCTCCTCCGAAAGGGAAGGCAACGCAATATCTTTAAGCAGGTCGCGGGAATCCTCTTCCGAGCGAGAAGATACCGGGGAATACACCCCGCGGAAATACTCTGCGAAGCAATCAACAATTTCCACCGGATCAGTAACACACACACCATCCACTCTCTCAACCAGCGGAACAACTCGACTCGCTCTCTCCTTTTTATCCAGCCACGCAATCAGTTTTCCAGCCTTATCACCCATATCATACAGTCGCCCCTGTTGCTCCCTACTCAGGCCCCTGGCCGCTTCGGTGACTAGGGCCTTGTAGTCCGCTTGTTTGATTCTGAGAGCATGCAGTTTGTCGTCCGTGACACCACAATCCAGGTCACCCTCCAACTCAGATATCTCAGACTCGATACGGGTCACCTCCTCCCGCTCACACCTCTTGGAATGGGAAATGAGGGACAGGGCTTCCCCCCGGAGTACCGTTTTGAACGCCTCCCACAGAGAAACAGCAGACGACACCGATCCCACATTATCTCCAAAATATTGCTCAAGGGATTTAATCAAATCTGCACGAATTGCGGGATTACGCAGGTACCAGGGGTTGATCGGGACCACCCTCCCCTCCATCCCCGGGACAATATCAAAGTGTAACAAGAGCGGGGAGTGGTCTGAAATACCCCGAGCAAGATGTCGCACCTCCCCGACCCTCCCCGCCTGTGCCGCTGGCATCAGAACATAATCAAGTCTCGAAAGACTACCATGAGCCCCGGAATGAAAGGTGTTTTGTACCTGCGCAGGGTGTTTTAGCCGCCAACAATCCACCAGACCCAGGGTATCTAAGAGGCCAGACAACCAAGTTTGGGCCCGGGGGAGATCCCTGGGTGGGTGACGATCCTCAGTTCCGGAGACCACAGCATTAAAATCCCCTCCAACCACTAGAATCCCCTCCGGCAGCCCAAGAAGAAGGCGCCCCAAATCAGCAAAAGTAGTCGTCTGCAACCCCGGCGGGACATAAACAGAAACCAAAACAACCATTTTACCCTCCCATCTACCCACCAGAGCCGTATATCGCCCCCTGTCATCATGGAGCACCTCGTCAACCTCCAACGGGAGCGAGGTTTTAACCATAATGCCCACACCCCTCGAACCAGAGGTGAAGCCCGAATGAGCCACAAGGCGATAGCCCCGCCTATTCATAGCGCAGAAGGAATTACCAATAAGGTGTGTTTCCTGCAAGAACACAATATCAGGTGAAATCCGTTTTAAAAACTGCAGGACCAATCCCCGTTTTATCCTGTCCCCCAGTCCGTTAACATTCCAGGAAAGAAGTCTCAGTCCCCTACCCCCCATCACAGCCAAAACCAATCAGTCCCCTCCCAGAGAGCACCTTGAATATAACACAACAATATGTCTGCCTTGTGGTACAAACAAACAATACCCAACCCCAACCCAACATTCCAAACAAAACTCCCCCCTCCCTGCACCCCTGCATGAGCCCAAACAGCCCCCCCAACTTGCAGTGTGCCTGTCGCCCCTGCATGAACTAAACTACAAAGACCCCCTAGAGGAGGAAAGAGAACCCCCTCGAGACACACCACAACCTCCAAGGGAGGGGGAGCAAGGCACGACAGTCAAGAAATCCTGAGCACAGCCGAAAAGGGGCATCATCAGGAATTAGCCCCAGTGTCAATACCTCAGGCCCGGTCCAGTGGGCACTCTCCTCCCGCGGCCCCCATACCCTCTCGATCATGTCCCATAGGCAAAGTGTCCAACCAGTCCCCGGCCGTCTCCGGACGGTCAAAGAAATGAGAGCGACCCTCGGACTCCACACGCAGCCTGGCCGGGAAAAGCATGGCGTATTTCAAGTTCATATCTCGGAGCCGCCGCTTGACGCCCATGAAACCCAGCCTCTGCTTCTGGACCGCTTGCGTAAAGTCAGGATAGAAGTTCACCTCCACATTCTCCAGCTTAAGCGGCCCCTGCACTCTAGAAGCTTGTAAAATCGCATCCCTGTCCCGAAAGTTGAAGATACGGGCAATAAGAGGCCGCGGGGGAGCTCCGACCTTCGGCTTGCCACCAGGAACTCTATGGGCCCTCTCCACCGCAAAGAATTTACTCAAACCTCGAGGCTGCAGACGATTAGAAATCAGATCCTCCACAAAGAGACCCGCTGCCGAATCCTCCAGTCCCTCAGGCACCCCAATAATGCGAACGTTGTTCCTCCGGGCCCTACTCTCGGAATCCTCCAGTCGCCGATCCGTGAGCGCACTGGCCTGCCGGAGCCAACGTACCTCCGTCTGGAGGGCCGCCACCTCAGTCGTGAGGCCCGACGCGGTGTGGGCCAAAGAGTCAACCCTATCATTTGTCTTGGAAAGATCTGCCCTAACAAGGTTAACATCGATGAGAACCGCGTCGAGTTTGTGCGCCAGGGTATCAAATTGTTGACCCACCGAGGTCTTCATCTCCGCTATGGCGCCCATGACGTCCTGCAAAGTCAGATCCGTCGGCAAATCCGGGGCATCCGCGGGGCACTCAGGAGACTTATGCGACCCGCCGGGAGAACCTTTCGGTAGGGTGTAGCGATCCATAATGTTGGCTTGAGTTGCAGCGCCACGCCGGGCCGATTTGGCCTTCAGCCTCTCTCCATCCTGCTTCGTCGCCATCGTCCTGTATCCCGTACACCCACGAGTCCTGCCGCGGAGAGCGAACAATCGAGGCTAAGGACCCCAGAGGTCGCCTCAGGAAGGCGGAGCAGGTCCCCGCAGGGCAGGCAGGGTCCCCCAGCGAGGCAACCACCACACAAAGAAGCGCCGTGATCCCACTCGCGATAATGGCAAGGGGGCTCAAAAGCGAAAGTGAAAGTGTGGGGTACGCGGCTCGCCAGGCTCGTCCCGCCGTTGTTATTCACTTCTCCACTGGATCACCCCCCAACTCAAGTCCGGGGTCAGGAGAGGAGCAGGCCGCAAACTTCAATCGATGCCCATCACGGCACACGGGGTCCGATTCAAAAACGGAAAACGGGCACCACCTCGGCTCAGGTTCACCAACACAGTCCCCTCAACCGAATCAGGATGAAGACAGGATAGATGTAGGAGGTCGCGGAGGTCCTCGGGAGCCTCGCACCTACGCGGCCATCTTGGTTACGCGCTAGGCTCCTCCCCCTTTTGCCGGTCACCTTTTCTAACTTCAAATACCGATACTAATGTTAATAACCCATCTACGCAGTAATTTAATTTCTATTTCCTCTTACTCTCACTCATTATTCATTATTGGTGGTTATAAATCCTAATACATATTCTATTTATCTACTATTTGTTGTTGTTTTTAATAGCTACTCACCAGAGCATTTACATGTAATTCTGCATCTTTTAATATATATATATATATATATATATATATATATATATACTTATACATGTGTGTTCCTCTGCTTACCCTTTTATTCTGCACAATATACATATTGTTTTCATTTACTGTTTGCACATTTCTCTATATTATTCATTTCATTTTCTTTCTCTATTCTTATCTCGTAATTCCTTTTCATACTTCATCTCCCTTGGCTCTGTAACAATATATTCATATACCCGTAGTATATTGTAATGTAATTTATTTAATTTTGTCTCTATCAAAGAATATTACTTTTTATTTTTATCTTTCTCTGAATCAGCATAATTACTTTGTCATGTGTGTCTTCTTCTTTTCCTTGGAACATACTCATATTGCATTTTGATTCATATTTGTACATTTTCTCTTATCGCTTTCTTTTGTGATCCCTTTTTCTTCCTCCCTTCCCTTAATTCCATATTTTATGGCCTCAATGTAAATCCAAATATTTATTTTTGCATCTATATGTTTATGTATTTATTAAATTATATAGTATGATTAATTATTTAAAAAAAAAATTGAGGGACTCCTGATAAATAGGGACGCAAAGCATCGGAGACCTACGACGCAAAGCATCGGAGACCTACAGAGGCACCAGGAATTGAATAATAGGCATGGGCTAATGCTCGCGTGGACCTGTTAAAATAAGGGTCTCATGGTAGTTAAACTCTGTATAGAAATGGAAGAACCTGGCTCTGCTCCTATTGTCACTGTAACTCTGCAGACTTTATGTGCAGACTTGCCTATGCGATGTAAGTCCTCTTAAGATTCTGTTGAGGGTTGAAGATGCAACACAATTATAGTGGCCATCTAGTTGGTATTAATTTGTTTTGTATTTCTGATCCAACGTTTGGATCTTTAGACTTAGCGTTTTGTCAACAGTCTTTTGGAGGTAAGGTGAAAGAGGATGATGTGTTGGTCAGACAAATCCACCCATAATATTGAGCCGAAAGAAATGGATAATTCTTTTGCAATCAAAAGGTAAAGTGTAGTACATTTCATGTGGTTCGAACTCAAACAGATTTGTGTAAGGGTGTTGTTATTTAGAAAGGCTCTCACTGTGTTACCTTAGAGTCTCTATTGTAATTCCAGTGGAGGTTGATTGAAGTCTCCCATGAAGATATTTGTAGGCTGGAGGGATTGTTTGGTGAAGAGATCTATTAAGATTTAGTTATCACAGGGGGTGGCCACGGATGAGACCTGGCGACACGTGTCTCTCCTGAACTCCGCACAAAAGGGCCCCCTACACTCCTAATAGTTCCTCCCCACCTCCCCTAGGCCCCCCTCACCTTAGGGACGTGACGGAGCTCCCATGGTGGCTGCAGTTGCATGGGAACGGGAGGAGGACGTGGGAGATGACGGATCACCCTCAATGAGATGAGGCGGTGGTCATTTTGAGTCTTCCGCGGCTTGCGTGCCGGCTCCAGAGGTGAGAAGGTGCTGGCTGGCGACAGCCATCTCACCTTGTTTCCCTAGGACCGCGCAGGTTGAGGAACTTTTGGGGCTCGCCGGTCCCTCTGCCTTAGGTCTGATGCTGAACACAGGGCTGAGCAGCTATTGGGCGTGCCGCGGCACTGGGTTTGGCTCGAGCCTAGGCCGAGCGCCGTCTCCATGTTGCAGAGGTGGTGGAGCTGGCTGGCTGGCATACTAGCCCCCGTAGTCGGCCTTCCTCCTCCCTCATTTTTGTGGGGGCAACGGATTACTGGGCATTCGGCGGCTCAGGGTCAGATCATACCTAAGCCATGCACGCCACCACTGAGGGGTAGGAGAGTGACTTCTGTTCTGATGGAGTTGAGGGCTGACGCTAAAGGAGTTTGAGGCGTGTGGTGATTGATGGGTATTGTCGGGCCCATGCTGCCTACGCTGTTTGCCTCAGAGCACTGCCCAGGGGGCTGGGGGGTGACCCCGAGGACATAACCAGTGCTGGTTGCGATGACTGCAGGAGCTAAGTGTGGTTGGCGCCCCCTCTCTCCCTTATTTAGTGCCTTCTTCCCCCTGATGCTCCTGTGGATGGGGGGCTTTGATCTTGAGGCTGGTGTTGAGTGGTGGCGTCAGAGTCGCAGCTGGAGAGCTGCAGAAATCCCTGGTTATCTTTGGGACACTTGGCGGCACTAGGTCCAGTGTCCTGCACATATTTGATTGAGGTCTACCTGCCATTGTTGGGGTTTCTCTGCACTGCGATCGTCCTGCTTTATTCTTGTGTCCCCCTACTCTTAACCTTATCTGCGACTGTGCCCTTAGTTGCTTAGGAATCCCATTGTGAAGAAGTAGACTGGACCCCCGAGTGGACATTGGGGGTGGGGCATTGCGCGGGTCTGGGTCCAACTATGGCGGCTTCTAAAGCTAAACCACAGTGCTCCTCCTCCATCCACAGCATGCTTCAGAAGCCTGACCTGCCCTGCCTGGCAGGGGATGCTCCACGACCATGTCTTACTGCCTCAGGAAGGAACCTAGACCCCCTTGCTCCTACCACCAAGTAGGGCATTCAGCTCCTGCTCTCGGAATTCCGTGATGATCTTGCCTCTCCACATCAAGACTTCACTAGGGCTATTTTTGTCTTTGATCAATCTCTGCTCCAGACAGACGCCAGCCCGACCATGGTGAAATCTACGGTGGCGGATTACAGCCTGGACAATATTGATAGGGCGGTCCGCATCAAAAAATTGGAGAGGGGTCATCCTTCTTTACAGAACAAGATAGAAGATCTGGATATTCGCTTGAGACGCAGTAATATTCGCTTCCGGGGCATAGCTCCATCTATCCCGCCGGCTGAGTTAGAGTCTCATGTTCAGTCACTATTCGGACACCTCTTGCAATTCCCTGATGACTCACCAGTTCTCCTAGATCCCACCTGTGAGAAGTTTGCCTGGCATATGCTGGTCACTAGTTATAGTGGCCACCTTGCACCAGTCCAATTCGACTCTTATGGTAGATAGGTTTAAGACAACCTTTTAAAGAAAGCTATCCTAGTGTAGCTGTGGGGAACAGCCTTCAGGCTAAGTCTCGGAGGAATGTAAAGCAGCTTTTTTTACCTTATAATCTCTTGAATTACCAAATGAAAGGACACCACACAGGTATATATATCAAATATATATGTATTTATTTCTAGACACACTCTACTAATCTCTTTATGAGATTAGAAGCCAGGAACACATTCAAATATCAACGTTTCACAATAAATTAAGCACAAATATGGCTGGGGCCCTAGGGGCGTACCAGACCATATACTAAAAAAGAGGTTTAGGAAAGTCGACTTGCAAGGGGACAAGGCCTAGGGCCTGTAGAATCGCTGGGGCTTCACTAATCCACCCAAGGCAGGTAAATAAAAGACCCACGGGAGACGCGTGCAGTGTGAGAACACAGCCGCGGGTTCCCTATTGATTTCAATGGAGCAAGGGTACTTCGAGGAAGTCTACAAGCAAGCCACTTACAAGGTAAGTAATTCGAGGGCCAACACACACTAGGGCACCGGAGTGCACGAGTTAACTCACACAGGGAAGCCGGGTGCATAGGTGTCTTTTGGTGTCGGGTCGCTTCGCTGTTTTCTATGGAAGCCAAAGAAGATTTGCTGCTTGCGAAGACTGAAGAAGTGTCCGGTGGAATCCAAGGCTGGATTCAAGATGAAGAAGACCTGAAAGCAGAAGGGACAGTGTTCACAGTCACTTGCCAGTGACCCGAGGCCAGGAAGATGGATGCCCACGGATGTCGGGTGATTTCAGGTGATCAGGGGTGTTTTGACTCTTCGCTCACGAGGTCCAGGAGAGATCGACGATGACCAGCACCTGGATTCGGAGTGTCCCACGACGTCTGCAGCTGACTGAGGTGTCGGCAACCGGATTGGAGCCGACAAGCCTTGGCAACAGCAAGTCTCGTGAAAAGTGAATAAAGTCAATGGTGCAGACCAGCAAGGTCTGAGGGACTCACCCAGCGAGGGTGATTGAGGGCAGGCCTGGAGTAACCAGGGGAGCCCTTTGGTTCGATCAGAAAGTCTTTAGGGGACCCACAAGCCAACGGGCAAGGGATCGCAAAGACGCCTCGTGAGGAAATGCTTTACAGGAGCCCACGGTCACTCGGGATGGGGTAGGCCTCTGGTTTTCGGTGCACAACCTGCTGGAGGCTTGGGCCACAAATGGTCCAAAGCACAAGTTCGTAGAACGTCGTGAAGGGGTTGCACTCGACAATAGTGCACGGTACCCAGGTATTGCTGTTCCTCGTCACTCGTGGGGCCCCCTCGCCACAGCTTTGCTGGGATTCACAATGGCCGTCGAGAAGTCAGGAAATCCACTTCCGGGGCTGCAGGGACTCCGGCGGGAGCGGGAAAGATTGCGACCGTTGATTCAAGTTTATGGTGTCTGCCAAGCAGGGGAGTCACTCCTGGACTCCTAGGGAGATTCTTCCGTCTTCCAAAGGTAGTGGAACGTCGAAGGACCAGGATTCTTCTTGTAAAGCGTTGTCCAGGAATATCTAACTTGCAATGGCAAGGGTTCCCTAACTTATACTAAAAGGAAGGGAGGGACTAGCTCTATGACCACTCCTCTGGGAGGGTCAGGGGAGTGGGTGGTTACACCCACTTCCCTTTGTCCAGTTTCGTGCCAGAGCAGGGGCAGGTAGCCCCTGAACCGGTTTGAGCTGGCATATGCACAGAGGAGCCTACTGCTCCCCCAGTGCAGGACTTCAAAGCACTCTAGGAGTGCACCCACCCAGCTCCAATACACTAAATCCTGTCTGGAAGGTCGAGACACCTCCCTATGACAGGATGCCTATTGTTGGGCCTCCTCCACTGCGAGTTTCAGTCAGCAGTCGGAGGGCAGCCCAGTGTCTGTGCTGGTGGCATCCATTTTGTGATGCCAGTGCTCTTTCAGATTTTTACCGTGTTTCCACAGTAGGCACATGTCGTCCCCTCTAGAAGGGTGGGATCATGCTCCCACACCAGTTACTGGTGTGGGGGTATGATTCCAAGTTGTTTGACAACAAACACGTCATGTTTTGATGCTGTCATTCCAAAGTTAGCATTTACTGGTAGGTTATAATGCACTTAAAAGTATATGGTTTAACCGCATCCACAAACAGCCACAGAGAATAGTCTCTGCCAGCTGCAGAGGGGCTCTGCTCAGGCAGAGGCACCCCCTCACATTGTAAACCAAGCACCCTGCCCTCAGGATTGATAGGGCCTGCCTTAGGGGTGACTGATAGGTTTATACGTGTGTGTAAGGTGAGATATAGGAACGTATACCTCAGTGAGGAGTGCTAACACTACCTCACCCAGGCTGCAGTAGCAGGCCTGTGGTGTCAGATTTAGTCTGCTTCCCAGGGGTGGCATAATACATCCTTCAGCCCCTGGTAGGCCTGTTAAGTACCTATGCCATTGGTACCTAAGGTACCATATACTAGGGGCTCATAAGGTACCACAGTATCCAATCACTAGTGCATCTAATATGCACACCAGTAATTTAAGGGAGTAGCAGATAGGCTGGGGTCCTGGATAGCATTCAAACACCAGGAAAAAAGTGGGGGCAACTATGCAGTCAGATTCCACCTTCCTACATAACCCCCCCGCCCCCCCAAACGAAAGGAGATAAGGCTAACCTTGTCCAGATAAGCCTTTATTTCCTGAGTGGCCATATAAGGAAGAACCTGCACTAGCATGGTTGCTCCCTGTCTCATGGTCCACTTGGGAAATCCTACCCCAAGGGGTTCCAGAGTTTCTCCAAAGTCTAGGGAAATTACCTGTATTGTTTTCTGGTACAGAAGCAGGCTGGTGGGGTGTCTGAGTCTGGAAGTGAGGCCCTATTTGGGGTGGTCTCAACTTCCTCAGGACATTGGTCACCATGGAAGCCTTTCTGTCCATGACTCTGTCATATCTGGTCCTAAGGGTCAACCTCTGGCTGCCTACAGCTGGAGGTTGGGTCCCTCTGGTTGGAATAGTGGAGGGCATTGGAATGTTTGGGGCAACTATGCCCCAGGTCTCCCTGTGCCCAACAGAGTCCATCTGTGGGATACCTGTACCTAGGGGTAAGGGGGATCCCTCAGTTTCTAGAGGAATATTCACCTGGCTAGAACTACTCTGCTGAGTGTCCCTAATCTGTTCATGAGGGGGTTCCTCTGGACAGGGGCCCACTAAGGGTCCACTGACCTCCCTGACCTCTGCAGCCCTGGGCAGACTGACGCAGGGTAGAGAGGGGCAGGATACCTGCTCCAGACTGGGTACTACCTTGGAAGGATCCCCTGCCATCAGAGCTGTGGCCAGGACAGGCCTGACCACTTCTGGGGCAGTTACTTCACAAGGGGCAGGATCAGTTCCCTTAGAAAGCTGACCTTTACCTTTAGTCTGGTGGGGGAGGACTGTTCCTCACCACCTATGCTCTCTGTTTGTGTGGAGTGATCCATTGTTTCAGGCTTCACTCCCCTTAATTTCTCCTGGGGTGGAGGTGAGGCCCTCAGGGTCTCATCCACTCTCTCAAGGATGCCTAACATTCTTAAATGGGCATTGTGATCTACCTCATCTCAGGCTGAGATTTCCAGATCATTCCCCAGTAGACAATCTACAGGCAAGGTTGGGGACACTGCCACTCTCTTTGGGCCAGTGACCCCTCCCCAGCAGAGATTTACCACTGCCATGGGATGATCTGTCCTTATTCCATCAATATTGGTCACCTGGTATCTAAACTCAGGTAAAAGCTGTTCTAGGGGCACTAGTCTCCTTGTCATCAAGGTGACACTAGCCCCTGTGTCCCTGTAGGCCACAGCCTTCTGACCATTGATCATAGGCTCTTGTGTGTATCTGCCCAAGATATTGGGACTCATGGTAAAGTTGGCAAACCCCATGCCACCATCACAGACTAGAGTTGTTTGTGTAGGGGACCTGGTTAGGCCAGAGTACACCTGAGTTCCCCAAGAAAACCCAACTAAGTTTTCACCTGGGGGATTACTACTGGTAGTAACAGGAGGTGTTGGAGCTTCAATGGGAGGAACATTTTCTTTATTGCCATTCTTTGGACAGCTGGAGTCAGTTTTCCAGTGGTCAGGTTGCTTGCACACATGGCAATATGGTTTCTTATTGGAAGAGGAAGGATTTTGGGACCCACCCCCAGAACTGGATTTTTGGGGCCCTTCAGAGGACTTTTTTGTTTTATTATCCCTACCTTTCTCTTTGGGCTTAGTGGAATCTTTCTTCTGGTCACCACCTTGGTTATTGGGCCTCACCCTCGTTCTGACCCATTTGTCTGCCTTCTTTCCCAATTCTTGGGGAGAGGTCAGATCAGAGTCCACCAGGTACTGGTGTAAGAGCTGGTTTTGACAATTGTTAAGGATCTGCTCTCTCATAATCAAATTATACAATCCTTTAAAGTCAGTTGCTCTACTGCCAACTATCCAACCCTCCAGAGCCTCGGTTGCACAATCTATAAAGTCCACCCAGACCTGTGTCTGTGCCTTCTGGGTATCTCTGAACTTCAACCTGTACTGTTCAGTGGTTAAGCCAAACCCATCTACCAATGCACTCTTCAGGACTTCATAATCATCAGCATCCTCTTCTCTAACAGTGAGGAGCTTGTCTCTTCCTTTATCAGAAAAGGAGAGCCACAAGATTGCTGCCCACTGTTTCTGGGGGACCTGTTGAACTTTACAGGCCCTCTCCATAGCAGTTATCCACTTGTGGATATCATCCCCACTCTGGTAGGGAGGAACCACCGTGGACAGGTTCCTATGGTCTGGAATGTAATCTCTGCCTCTAGAGACACTGTTGCTGCTCCAGGGGTTTCTAACCCTTCTTTCTTAGACGCTCTCTAGAGCTCAAAGGCTTCTCTATCTAAGACCAACTGCTTGGTTCTGAGGGCAAGTCTTGCTTCTTCATACTGGAGCACTTTGTACCTTCTTTTAGAGGAGGACTCCCTTCTATTAGAGTATGAGTTCCTCTGCTGGACAGATTCTCTGTCAGAGTGATATGAGTGGTCAGATTCCCTTGAAGGGGACCTAGGCCTCTCTTCCACTCTGTCAGCTCTTTTAGGGAGAATTCCTCTGTCCTTTTCAGACCCATGTGGGTCTGGCCCTTCAATCACAAACTCCAGGTCATCTTGATTTTCATCATCTGACCCAGAGACTATGGCTGACCCACCCCCTGATCCAGATCCACTCCACTAGCTCCTAGAGCTAGTCTAAGATCATCTGCTATCAGTAGATTTATCAGGTGTAGTGTGGAGGGACTCTGTCCTAACCCCAGGTGTCTTGCAACACACATGGCCTTCAAGTCAAAGAAGGTCATGTCCTTATACTGAGGTTGGGTGGACCCACTGGCTCCATCCCTTGAGGACATTCTAGTGTTGTGCAGTGTTGTACTACCTACACTAGTTTGTGGCCTACTGATCCTAGCTTGAGCTGTAGCAAGGGTGTGCTATCCCTTCACAAACAACTCTAAGTTCAGTAGAACTTATTGATACTAAGCTTGACTTTTATATGTACCTTGAGTACCATTAGTGGTTTTCAGTTAGTAATTCAAATAGAGATTTTCTGGTAAAACAATGGCAAGCTGGAATCCCACACGCTGCCCACCAATGTGAGAAGTTGGCCTGGCATATGCTGGTCACTAGTTATAGTGGCCACCTTACACCAGTCCAATTCAACTCTTATGGTAGATAGGTTTAAGACAACCTTTTAACCCCTTCGATGCTCATGACGGAGCGGTTCCGTCATGAGCATCGGTTGGGCTGTGCTTATGACGGAACCGCTCCGTCATGAGCACAGCCCCCGGGGGAAACGCTGGCGCTCCCCCCTGGGGCATCGATCGTGCCCCCACAGAGGGGGATGGCAGCGGAAGAGCTTCCGCTGCCACCCCCGAGCCCCCCCACGCTTCCCCATGACGTCAGCGCGCACAGCGCGCGCCGGCGTCATCAGGAAGCGTTGGACGCGCTGGAATCCATTTCTTCCAGCGCGTCCAAGGGGGTAGAGGTAGGTTTTCTTGTCCGGTGGGGGCCGCGGCGGTGACATTTGTAGTATTGAGGCATCGGGGGAGAGGAAAGAGTATTTTCTCTCCCCTGATGTCTCAATACAGGGCATTCCTGTTTCACGATCGCGCACAGCGTCGCGATCGTGGAGCAGGGATGCCCCACTAGACACCAGGGATGTGTGTTGTGGAATTTGGGAAGCGACCCCTTGGGCAAGGGTCGCTTCCTAGGGGTGCCAAATTTTGTGAAGTCTTTTCTGCCCCCCCTGGGGGCAGATCGGTCGTCTTTCTGCCCGTTTCTGCTCCCAGGGGGGGCAGAAAAGCCCACTAGACACCAGGGATGTCTTTTATGTTATGTAGGAAGCGACCCCTTGGGCAAGGGTCGCTTCCTTCGGGGGCAAAATAATTCGAAGACTTTTCTGCCCCCCCTGGGGGCAGATCGGTCTTCTTTCTGCCCGTTTTTGCCCCCAGGGGGGGCAGAAAAGCCCACTAGACACCAGGGATGTCTTTTTAGTTATGTAGGAAGCAACCCCTTGGGCAAGGGTCGCTTCCTAGGGGTGCCACATTATTCGAAGACTTTTCTGCCCCCCCTGGGGGAAGATCGGTCGTCTTTCTGCCCGTTTCTGCCCCCAGGGGGGGCAGAAAAGCCCACTAGACACCAGGGATGTCTTTTTCTTTATGTAGGAAGCGACCCCTTGGGCAAGGGTCGCTTCCTAGGCGGGCATAATAATTTGAAGACTTTTCTGCCCCCCCTGGGGGCAGATCGGTCGTCTTTCTGCCCGTTTCTGCTCCCAGGGGGGGGCAGAAAAGCCCATTAGACACCAGTGATTTCTTTTTCTTTATGTAGGAAGCGACCCCTTGGGCAAGGGTCGCTTCCTTTGCGGCCTAATTATTTAGAAGACTTTTCTGCCCCCCCTGGGGGCAGATCGGTCGTCTTTCTGTCCGTTTCTGCTCCCAGGGGAGGGGGCAGAAAAGCCCACTAGACACCAGGGATGTCTTCTTTTTTATTTAGGAAGCGACCCCTTGGCAAAAACTGTTTGCATTTGTGCTCGATGTGTATTTTCTTGTCTTGTGAGTAATTTGTTTTTTTTTTCTTCTTTCTAGTTGGATATCGTTGGTTTTTGCTGTGTCACTGCAAAGTAGGTTCTGGTGAGTGTAGCTGTCTCTTGTAATTGAATTCTATAGTTTTTGAGTACATTGATCATTGTGATAAAGGTACACATTTCTTTACTTACTTGGTTTGCACATTGTTGGTTGTTGTTGACTTGTTTGTGCAGTCTTCAATCTTAGTAAGTATAATGGCTAGCCGCAGGATTACTGCTCAGCAGGTTGTTGGTTTGCTGTTTGAGTCTTCCTCTGATATTGGTTCAGAGACTGACTCTGCATCTGAGGGAGAGGAGGCAGGGGACGATTCTGGCAGTGAGTTGTCTCTCCGTATGGAGTCATCGGATGATGAAGATACTCTTAGTGCGGATGAAGTGCCTGTGTTAGAGGAGGAGACTGATGTGCCGATAGTGCGGCAAGAGGCTTCTGGGCTGCAGTCTGCGGCTGCAAGGCTTCCCGTTGGTGTAGTGCAGCAAGAGGCATCTGGGCTGCAGGCTGGGGCTGCAAGGCTTCCCTTTGAAAGTGATGACCTCTGGGTTGCCCCTGGCATGGTGCAGCCGGCATTGCCAGAGTTTACTGGTGTTCCAGGATCTAGAGTTAATACTGAGAACTTTTTGCCGGTCAATTTTTTTCAGTTGTTTATGGACGATGTGTTTTTTGCAGAGATTGTTGAGCAGACTAATTTGTATGCCGAACAGTTTTTGAGGGACAACAGTGCCAGTCTTAAGCCACACTCTAGAGCTACCCGGTGGACTCCCACAAATGTTGAAGAGATGAAGAAGTTCTTGGGTTTAACTTTTTTGATGGGCTTGCTAAGGAAGCCATCAATGTCTTCATATTGGTCTAGCAGTCCCTTGATGGCAACGTCTATTTTTCCGGCAGTCATGAGTCGTGACAGGTATTTGCTTCTGCTTCGGATGATGCATTTTGTTGATAATGGTTTAGCGTTGCCACGAGATCACCCTGACTGTGACCGTCTTTTTAAGATTAGGCCTGTCCTTGATCACTTTGTTGATCGATTTTCTGAGATTTATGCCCCTGGGAGAGAAATTGCAGTGGATGAGTCTTTGGTGTTGTTCAAGGGCCGCTTGGTTTTTAGGCAATACATTCCTAGTAAGAGGGCACGCTATGGAATAAAGCTGTATATGCTGTGTGACAGTAGGACTGGATATGTCTCTAATTTCAGGGTGTACACCGGTAAGGAATCTAGGTTTAACCTCCCTGGTTGTCCGTCCACTTTTGGAGTGACTGAGAAAATTGTTTGGGAACTTGGAAGAGGATTTTTTAACAAAGGCCACCATTTATATGTAGATACTTCTACACTGGTGTGCGGTTGTTCAGGGAATTGGCCAAAGTGGACACTCTTGCTTGTGGCACAATCTGCTCTAACCGTAAAGGTTTCCCGTAAGAACTTGTTTGTCAAAAGCTTGTGCGGGGACAGTGCAGTGCTTTGCGTTGCCAGGAGCTTCTTGCTGTGAAGTTTACAGACAGGAGAGATGTCTACATGCTGACTACCATCCATGATGAAAGCACTGCACCTGTGACTGTTTGGGGTCAGGTCGCTGAAACGCGCAAACCTGTGTGCATTTTAGACTATAATAGGCACATGGGTGGTGTTGACAGAGTAGATCAGAGGTTGGAACCTTACACTGCTCTTCGTAAGGCTTACATTTGGTACAAGAAGTTGGCTATCCATCTTTTCCACTTGGCAATGTTTAATGCTTTTGTTGTGTTCCAGGATTCTTGCCCTGAGTCAAAGATGACTTTTGCTAAGTTTCAGGAGTCTGTAATAGGCAGCCTTGTTGTAGTGGAACAGGCAAGTGTTCCTAGAGTTGGAGTGGTGGAGGATGTTGCTAGATTGAAAGAACGCCACTTTCCAGATCACATTCCTCCCACACCCGCAAAAGATTTTCCCAGTAGGAGATGTAGAGTCTGTTGGCGAAGAGGTTTGCGGAAGGAGAGTCGTATGTTCTGCCCCGACTGTCCTTCTCATCCTGCACTGTGTCTCCCTGCTTGTTTCAGAGCGTACCACACGCGAAATAATTTTTGGGAGCATTCATGAGTGGTAAAGTGAACTGCCTGGTCTGTATTCTTTGGATAATTTGATTCTGTTTCAAGGTTGGTGTTAGTGCAATGTATTTAGTTGCTGATTTTCTGTTAGAAGATTTGTATCTATTTGCAATTTGTTTGTGTTTTTATTTTTTTCTAAAAAAATCCTAAATGTGATGGCGGTGTGTGTAGGCTTGCGCTTGGCTGTTGGTGTGTGTGGACTGGCACTTGGTTGGTGGTGTGCGTGGAATGGTGCTTGGCTGGCGGTGTGCATGGACTGGCGGTGTGCGTGGACTGGTGCGTGGCTGGTGGTGTGCGTGGACTGGAGCTTGGCTCGCGGTGTGCGTGGAATGGTGCTTGGCTGGCGGTGTGCGTGGACTGGTACTTGGCTGGCGGTGTGCGTGGACTGGTGGTGTGTGCGGACTGGTGTTTGGCTGGTGGTGTGCGTGGACTGGAGCTTGGCTGGTGGTGTGCGTGGACTGGAGCTTGGCTGGCGGTGTGCGTGGAATGGTGCTTGGCTGGCGGTGTGCGTGGACTGGTACTTGGCTGGTGGTGTGCGTGGACTGGTGGTGTGTGCGGACTGGTGCTTGGCTGGTGGTGTCCGTGGACTGGAGCTTGGCTGGTGGTGTGCGTGGACTGGAGCTTGGCTGGCGGTGTGCGTGGAATGGTGCTTGGCTGGCGGTGTGCGTGGACTGGTACTTGGCTGGCGGTGTGCGTGGACTGGTGGTGTGTGCGGACTGGTGCTTGGCTGGTGGTGTCCGTGGACTGGAGCTTGGCTGGCGGTGTGGGTGGATTGGCGATTGGCTACCGGTGTGCCTGGACTGGCGATTGGCTGGCGGTGTGCCTGGACTGGCGATTGGCTGGCGGTGTGCCTGGACTGGCGCTTGGCTAGCGGTGTGCGTGGACTGGCGCTTGGCTAGCGGTGTGTGTGGAAAGGTGCTCGGCTGGCTGTGTGTGAGTAGTGACTTTCTGCTGGTCACTACACACACTGCTAGCTGAGTGCCACTCCACGCAATCCATCAGACTGTGTAGTTGCTCTGTCTGGATTGTGGGCGTGTGAAAGTGATGGGCCCTTGAATGGCGCTGTGTGCTGGTGTGAGTTTTGTTATGTGATGGGCCCGCGGCTGGCGGTGTGAATGGTTTTGTATGTCTCACACGTATGAAAGGTGTATGAATGGCCTGTAAAGAGGTTGGTGCCTTGTCGTGGCTTTACAGCTCACGAGCTGTGAGTCAATGGTTCAGTTTCTCGCCCTTTCAATTATTGCCAGTGCATTTCATTTCTGTGAAATCACTTGCTAATACAATTGTATCTACTGAACCATCACTCAACCTCGTGCCAAATCCAACCAGTATGTGTGTGTGCTTGCGGATTAGATGGCTGTGCAGTAATATTTGTCTTTCTGAAGCAGGGTGTACCTTGTCCCTTTTTGGTGAATTATGAAATGTGTTGCTTTTGTGCCTGGTGGTGCGAATGGTCTTGTTTGTATCACGTATGAAAGGTGTGTGAATGGCCTGTAAAGTGGTTGGTGCCTTGACGTGGCTTTACAGCTCACGAGCTGCGAGTCATTGGTTTGGTTTTTTGTGAATTTAATTATTGACAGTGCATTTCATTTTTGTGAAATCTCTTGTTAATAAAATTTAATACACTGAACCATGACTCGCCCTCGTGCCAAATCCAACCAGTATGTGTGTGTGTTTGAGGAATAGATGGTTGTGCAGGAATCTTTGTCTTTAGTTTCTCTGCCAAGGTACACTTTCCATGCAAGAATAACCCACCAACTGTAGATATTGTCGAAAACCCATGGGAGTTCATGGTGATGTCTCTCTTGTGAATTCAAAAACATTTTTTATCCCCAATGTCCTGTAAACCTCAAAATGTCTGCCACATTTTCTTTGCAATATTATTCCAAAATTCTCACGCTGTAGGAACAATAGTTAATCTGGTTTTGCAAGGGGGGTCACTTTGGTTTTTGGCCCGGTGCTCGGCGGCCATCTAGGGAAACCTACCAAACCCACACATTTCTGAAAACTAGACACCCGGCGGTTTCCAGGGAGGTATGGCTTGCGTGGATCCCCCAACGTTTCCTTACCCAGAATCCCCGGCAAACCTCAATTTTTGCTGAAAAAATCACTTTTTTCACACATTTTGGGGTGGGAAAGTTGTGGCATCACCGGGCTCACACAAATTTACCACCACCCAGCGTTCCCCCAAGTCTCCCGGTAAAAATGGTGCCTCACTTGTGTGGGAGGCCCAAGTACCCGCGGCAGGCAAGGGCCCAAAACCTAGTGAGGCGACATCAAAATGGCCTATCGCAAAACCACCTGGTTTTGCAAGGGGGGTCACTTTGGTTTTTGACCCGGTGCTCGGCGACCATCTAGGGCAGGGGTACTCACAAACTTTCTCTCGGGGGCCAAATTTACAGTGTGGTTTGTGGCCGAGGGCCGCATCGGTGGGGGCGGGGGCAGTGGGGGAAGGGGCGGGGCTAGAGCAACAAAAAAAAACTGTGACCATGAGGTTGAACACAGGCACCTGCAGCAGACGCCTTCGTCCACTATCTATCTATCTATCTATCTATCTATCTATCTATCTATCTATCTATCTATCTATCTATCTATCTATCTATCTATCTATCTATCTATCTATCTATCTATCTATCTATGTCTCCCTCCCATCACTCTCCCTCTCTCTGTCTCCCTCTCTCTCTCTATTTATTTCTCTCTCTCTCTCCCTCTGTCTCCCTCTCTCCCTCTCTCTCACTCCCTCCCTCCCTCTCCCTGTCTCCCTCCCTCTCTCTCTTCCTCTCTCTCTCTCTCTCTCTCCCTCTGCCTCACTCACTGTGTTTGTCTCCCTCCCTCTCCGTCTCCCTCCCTGTCTCCCTCCCCCCCTGTCTCCCTCCTTCCCTCTCTCTCCCTCCCTCTCTGTCTCCCTCCCTCTCTCTCCCTCCCTCTCCCTCCTTCCCTCTCTCTCTCCCTGTCTCCCTCCCTCTCTCTATCTCTCTCCCTCTCTCTCAATCAGTTTGTCTCCCTTTCTCTCTGTCTCCGTCCCTCTCTGTCTCCCTCCCTCTCCATCTGTTCTCCCTCTGTCCCCCTCCCTCCCTCTGTCTCCCTCCCTCTCCCAACTTGTCTGTCTCTCTCTTGCTGTCTCTCCCTCCCTGTCTCCTGCTCTGTCTTCCCCCTCTCCCCCTCCCTCTGTCGCACTCTGTCTTCCTCCCGCTTTAAACTCACCGGCTGCTCTCACTAGCTGCTGCCCCCCACCCCCCACTGTCCGTCACCTCAACCGGCGCTGAGTCAGCTTCCCTGGAACACAAACAGCCGTCGCACCCAAGTACTTCACAGGTCTTTTAAAGGCCAAGTCACTTGTTAATGAGGCTTTGTTGTATTTCAACTCTTCTTAGCGCCCCTGCATCTCCACTCATTCAGAGGGGAGATGCAGGGGCGCTAAGAAGAGGTGAAATACAACAAAGCCTCATTAACAAGTGACTTGGCCTTTAAAAGAATCGCCCGGCCCCCATAGCTCTTGCACAGGTACACAGCGGCGTCACTAGGGTTGGTGTCACCCAGTGCCATAACTCATGGTGTCACCCCAGGACAGGGTGCAATATTCCCACATTAAATCCTGTGCGCATCTCTCTTGAGCTGCTCCATCCCAGACCCTGCACAGCTCACCCACAGAAGCCCAGGTCAGACTTCCTGCCACCCCCATTCCTACCCATTCTGTGACCCCGCGCTTCTCCCTTCCCTTCGAACACCGCACTGCTGATATATTCCGTAATTTGGACATATTAGGACAGTGGTTTGGCCATTAGGAGTGACAAGTGTTTTGCTGGCTAAATTGCTTTGTGTAAAATCGCAAATCTGGAATTGTAGCTTTGCCCCCTCAAATGCATTCTGAGGTTGCCTAATTGTCTGCATGCCCTTTTTGATGATATATTGGAGCGCTCTGAAACATATTTTATTCCTATTAAGCACTATAAGAAGAGTGTTCAACAAGGTTGTCTATTGTTTTGCCATGTTTGTAAGGCACAATATTGTAATAATCGCGTGCCTGGCCTGTTGTACATTGTGTCGTGTGTGCCGCCAGCAGAGGGCGCCTCAGCCTTCTTTGCTGTAGAGTGGTTTTGCTGCAGTCTCTGTCTGCCTCCACAGTCCCCCCCCTTGCTTCCCTCCTTTCTTCTCTTTTCACAGTTCACTAACATTGTCTCAAGGGTATGTTTCAAATTGATTACAGACACTTTGCGCAGGACTTTGTGATGAACGCAGATGTCGGGAGCAGCTCGTCCTCTGCCGGCGCGGTGGCGGTGTCATCCCATGTGATGGTGTCACCTGGTGCGGTCCGCTCCCCCCGCACCCCCCTAGTGACACCACTGCAGGTACATGTCTGCAAGATCCGCGGGCCGCCAGGGAAGGCTTGCCGGGCCGCTGGCGGCCCGCGGGCCGTACTATGAGTACCCCTGATCTAGGGAAACCTACCAAACCCATGCATTTCTGAAAACTAGACACCCGGCGGCTTCCAGGGAGGTATGGCTTGCGTGGATCCCCCAACGTTTCCTTACCCAGAATCCCCTGCAAACCTCAATTTTTGTTGAAAAAATCACTTTTTTCACACATTTTGGGGTGGGAAAGTTGTGGCATCACCGGGCTCACACAAATTTACCACCACCCAGCGTTCCCCCAGGTCTCCCGGTAAAAATGGTGCCTCACTTGTGTGGGAGGCCCAAATACCCGCGGCAGGCAAGGGCACAAAACGTAGTGAGGCGACATCAAAATGGCCTATCGCAAAACCACCTGGTTTTGCAAGGGGGGTCACTTTGGTTTTTGACCCGGTGCTCGGCGGCCATCTAGGGAAACCTACCAAACCCACGCATTTCTGAAAACTAGACACCCGGCGGCTTCCAGGGAGGTATGGCTTGCGTGGATCCCCCAACGTTTCCTTACCCAGAATCCCCTGCAAACCTCAATTTTTGCTGAAAAAATCACTTTGTTCACACATTTTGGGGTGGGAAAGTTGTGGCATCACCGGGCTCACACAAATTTACCACCACCCAGCGTTCCCCCAGGTCTCCCGGTAAAAATGGTGCCTCACTTGTGTGGGAGGCCCAAGTACCCGTGGCAGGCAAGGGCCCAGTTAGTAATTCAAATAGAGATTTTCTGGTAAAACAATGGCAAGCTGGAATCCCACACGCTGCCCACCAATGTGAGAAGTTGGCCTGGCATATGCTGGTCACTAGTTATAGTGGCCACCTTACACCAGTCCAATTCAACTCTTATGGTAGATAGGTTTAAGACAACCTTTTAACCCCTACGATGCTCATGACGGAGCGGTTCCGTCATGAGCATCGGTTGGGCTGTGCTTATGACGGAACCGCTCCGTCATGAGCACAGCCCCCGGGGGAAGCGCTGGCGCTCCCCCCCTGGGGCATCGATCGTGGGTAAGGAAACGTTGGGGGATCCACGCAAGCCATACCTCCCTGGAAGCCGCCGGGTGTCTAGTTTTCAGAAATGCGTGGGTTTGGTAGGTTTCCCTAGATGGCCGCCGAGCACCGGGTCAAAAACCAAAGTGACCCCCCTTGCAAAACCAGGTGGTTTTGCGATAGGCCATTTTGATGTCGCCTCACTACGTTTTGGGCCCTTGCCTGCCGCGGGTACTTGGGCCTCCCACACAAGTGAGGCACCATTTTTACCGGGAGACCTGGGGGAACGCTGGGTGGTGGTAAATTTGTGTGAGCCCGGTGATGCCACAACTTTCCCACCCCAAAATGTGTGAAAAAAGTGTTTTTTTCAGCAAAAATTGAGGTTTGCAGGGGATTCTGGGTAAGGAAACGTTGGGGGATCCACGCAAGCCATACCTCCCTGGAAGCCACCGGGTGTCTAGTTTTCAGAAATGTGTGGGTTTGGTAGGTTTCCCTAGGTGCCGGCAGGGCTAGGGTTCAAAAACTACAGCTAGTCACTTTGCCAAAAAAGGGTCATTTTTCACTGCAAAATTGAGGTGTGACCACGTTGCGTTTTGCGCCGTTTCCTGTCGCGGGCACTCGGCCGACCCGCACAAGTGAGGTACCATTTTTCTCGTAGGACTTTGGGGAACGCGGGGTGGGTGGAAATTTGTGGATCCACGCAGATTCCAGAACTTTCCATCCCAGAAATGTGGGGAAAATGTGTTTTTTTTGTCATTTTTTTTACGTTTGCAAGGGATTCTGGGTAACAGACCATGGTGGGAGGCAGTCAAGTCACCCCATCCTGGATTCCCCTGGGTGTCTAGTTTTCAAAAATGTATAGGTTTGCTAGGTTTCCCTAGGTGCCGGCAGGGCTAGGGTTAAAAAACTACAGCTAGTCACTTTGCCAAAAAAGGGTCATTTTTCACTGCAAAATTGAGGTGTGACCACGTTGCGTTTTGCGCCGTTTCCTGTTGCGGGCACTAGGCCGACCCGCACAAGTGAGGTACCATTTTTCTCGTAGGACTTTGGGGAACGCGGGGTGGGTGGAAATTTGTGGATCCACGCAGATTCCAGAACTTTCCATCCCAGAAATGTGGGGAAAATTTGTTTTTTTTGTCATTTTTTTACGTTTGCAAGGGATTCTGGGTAACAGACCATGGTGGGAGGCAGTCAAGTCACCCCATCCTGGATTCCCCTGGGTGTCTAGTTTTCAAAAATGTATAGGTTTGCTAGGTTTCCCTAGGTGCCGGCAGGGCTAGGGTTAAAAAACTACAGCTAGTCACTTTCCCAAAAAAGGGTCATTTTTCACTGCAAAATTGAGGTGTGACCACGTTGCGTTTTGCGCCGTTTCCTGTCACGGGCACTAGGCCGACCCGCACAAGTGAGGTACCATTTTTCTCGTAGGACTTTGGGGAACGCGGGGTGGGTGGAAATTTGTGGATCCACGCAGATTCCAGAACTTTCCATCCCAGAAATGTGGGGAAAATGTGTTTTTTTTGTCATTTTTTTACGTTTCCAAGGGATTCTGGGTAACAGACCATGGTGGGAGGCAGTCTAGTCACCCCATCCTGGATTCCCCTGGGTGTCTAGTTTTCAAAAATGTATATGTTTGCTAGGTTTCCCAAGGTGCCGGCAGGGCTAGGGTTCAAAAACTACAGCTAGTCACTTTGCCAAAAAAGGGTCATTTTTCACTGCAAAATTGAGGTGTGACCACGTTGTGTTTTGCGCCGTTTCCTGTCGCGGGCACTAGGCCGACCCGCACAAGTGAGGTACCATTTTTCTCGTAGGACTTTGGGGAACGCGGGGTGGGTGGAAATTTGTGGATCCACGCAGATTCCAGAACTTTCCATCCCAGAAATGTGGGGAAAATTTGTTTTTTTTGTCATTTTTTTACGTTTGCAAGGGATTCTGGGTAACAGACCATGGTGGGAGGCAGTCAAGTCACCCCATCCTGGATTCCCCTGGGTGTCTAGTTTTCAAAAATGTATAGGTTTGCTAGGTTTCCCTAGGTGCCGGCAGGGCTAGGGTTAAAAAACTACAGCTAGTCACTTTCCCAAAAAAGGGTCATTTTTCACTGCAAAATTGAGGTGTGACCACGTTGCGTTTTGCGCCGTTTCCTGTCACGGGCACTAGGCCGACCCGCACAAGTGAGGTACCATTTTTCTCGTAGGACTTTGGGGAACGCGGGGTGGGTGGAAATTTGTGGATCCACGCAGATTCCAGAACTTTCCATCCCAGAAATGTGGGGAAAATGTGTTTTTTTTGTCATTTTTTTACGTTTCCAAGGGATTCTGGGTAACAGACCATGGTGGGAGGCAGTCTAGTCACCCCATCCTGGATTCCCCTGGGTGTCTAGTTTTCAAAAATGTATATGTTTGCTAGGTTTCCCAAGGTGCCGGCAGGGCTAGGGTTCAAAAACTACAGCTAGTCACTTTGCCAAAAAAGGGTCATTTTTCACTGCAAAATTGAGGTGTGACCACGTTGTGTTTTGCGCCGTTTCCTGTCGCGGGCACTAGGCCGACCCGCACAAGTGAGGTACCATTTTTCTCGTAGGACTTTGGGGAACGCGGGGTGGGTGGAAATTTGTGGATCCACGCAGATTCCAGAACTTTCCATCCCAGAAATGTGGGGAAAATGTGTTTTTTTTGTCATTTTTTTACGTTTGCAAGGGATTCTGGGTAACAGACCATGGTGGGAGGCAGTCAAGTCACCCCATCCTGGATTCCCCTGGGTGTCTAGTTTTCAAAAATGTATAGGCTTGCTAGGTTTCCCTAGGGGCCGGCAGGGCTAGGGTTAAAAAACTACAGCTAGTCACTTTGCCAAAAAGGGGTCATTTTTCACTGCAAAATTGAGGTGTGACCACGTTGCGTTTTGCACCGTTTCCTGTCGCGGGCAATAGGCCGACCCGCACAAGTGAGGTACCATTCTTTTCGTAGGACTTTGGGGAACGCGGGGTGGGTGGAAATTCGTGGATCCACGCAGATTCCAGAACTCTCCATCCCAGAAATGTGGGGAAAATTTGTTTTTTTTGTCATTTTTTTACGTTTGCAAGGGATTCTGGGTAACAGACCATGGTGGGAGGCAGTCAAGTCACCCCATCCTGGATTCCCCTGGGTGTCTAGTTTACAAAAATGTATAGGTTTGCTAGGTTTCCCTAGGTGCCGGCAGGGCTAGGGTTCAAAAACTACAGCTAGACTCTTCGCAAAAAAAGTGTAAATTTTCAGTGTGAAAACGTGGTGCGTTCACCTTAGATTTTGAGCCACTTCCTGTCGTGGGCACTATGCCTACCCACACAAGTGTAGTACCATTTTTATCGGGAGACTTAGGGTAGTTCAGATTTGTAAAGCAACTGTTATTACCTATTGATTTTTGATGCATTTCTCCCTTCCAAATGAAAGACATTGTGTAAAAAAAAAGTAATTTTTGAAAAATGACCAATAATTGTCATGCAAGTATGAGTATTCCCAATTTCGAAAATGTGCAAATATGCACTGTTTCTAAACTCTGTAATTTGTTCCCATTTCAGAAATACATAGGTGTCTTTCATACCGATTTTTCCATGTATACATTTTCCCACAATAATTGCTATATACCCGGAACAAAAAAAAAAAACATTACAAAATGCTGCTCAGTTTTTTACTCTGGGTTCGTTGGGCTCTTGGTGAACCTACAAGTCCTATATATCCCCACAACCAGGAAGGTCCACCGAATGTAACGGTACATTGCTTTCAAAGAGATGTCATAATTCGAAGAAGTTACAGGTGAAAACGTTGACTCAAAAGCCTGCTTTTTTCAACAAATTTTAAATTTTTCCTATATTTACCTGTTAGTTTCTATAAAGAAACCTTGATGGATCTACACAAATGACCCCTTGCTGTCTACTTTTCAAAAATGTATAGCTTTCCAGGATCCATTATTGCTTTTCTACCCATTCTTACCATTATCTGGAAGGAGGTTCAAAGCACAAAAAATAGCAAAAATAGGGTATGTCCCAGAAAAATGTCAAAACTGTGTAAAAAATGTTGGATTTCTAACAAAAAACTGTCATTCCCTAAAAGCTGGAGAAATTATGATTTCAGCCCCACAAACCCTTTTTTGATATAATTTGCAGAGAAAAACCCAGACGCTTTCATTTGCAGCCACTTTTCGCCATTTTTCACACAAAAACCAAAATTTTGCTGTATTTTGACTAATTTCTGGGAACCCTCTAGGAGAATCCACAAACCCTGGGTACCTTTAGAATCCCCATGATGTTGGAAGAAAAGGACGCAAATTTGGCGTGGATACCTAATGTGGTCAAAAAGTTACAGGGGCCTAAGCGCGCACTACCCCAAATAGCCCAAAAAAGGCTTAGCACAGGAGGGGAAAAGGCCTAGCAGCGAAGGGGTTAAAGAAAGCTATCCTAGTGGTAGCTGTGGAGAGCAGCCTTCAGGCTAAGTCTCGGAGGAATGTAAAGCAGCTTGTTTTACCTTATAATCTCTTGAATTACCAAATGAAAGGACACTACACAGGTATATATATCAAATATATATGTATTTATTTCTAGACACACTCTACTAATCTCTTTATGAGATTAGAAGCCAGGAACAAATTCAAATATCAACGTTTCACAATAAGTTAAGCACAAATATGTCTGGGGCCCTAGGGGCGTACCAGACCATATACTAAAAAAGAGGTTTAGGAAAGTCGACTTGCAAGGGGACAAGGCCTAGGGCCTGTAGAATCGCTGGGGCTTCACTAATCCACCCAAGGCAGGTAAGTAAAAGACCCATGGGAGACGCGTGCAGTGTGAGAACACAGCCGCGGGTTCCCTATTGATTTCAATGGAGCAAGTCGCGGTTGGATTTTTAAAGTTTAAGGGTACTTCGAGGAAGTCTACAAGCAAGCCACTTACAAGGTAAGTAATTCGAGGGCCAACACACACTAGGGCACCGGAGTGCACGAGTTACCTCACCCAGGGAAGCCGGGTGCATAGGTGTCTTTTGGTGTCGGGTCGCGTCGCTGTTTTCTATGGAAGCCAAAGAAGATTTGCTGCTTGCGAAGACTGAAGAAGTGTCCGGTGGAATCCAAGGCAGGATTCAAGATGAAGAAGACCTGAAAGCAGAAGGGACAGTGTTCACAGTCACTTGCCAGTGACCCGGGGCCAGGAAGATGGATGCCCACGGATGTCTGGTGATTTCAGGTGATCAAGGGTGTTTTGCCTCTTCGTTCACCAGGTCCAGGAGAGATCGACGATGACCAGCAGCTGGATTCGGGGTGTCCCACGACGTCTGCAGCTGACTGAGGTGTCGGCAACCGGATTGGAGCCAACAAGCCTTGGCAACAGCAAGTCTCATGAAAAGTGAATAAAGTCAATGGTGCAGACCAGCAAGGTCTGAGGGACTCACCCAGCGAGGGTGAGTGAGGGCAGGCCTGGAGCAACCAGGGGAGCCCTTTGGTTCGATCAGAAAGTCTTCAGGGGACCCACAAGCCAATGGGCAAGTGATCGCAAAGACGCCTCGTGAGGAAAGGCTTCACAGGAGCCCACGGTCACTCGGGACGGGGTAGGCCTCTGATTTTCAGTGCACAACCTGCTGGAGGCTTGGGCCACAAATGGTCCAAAGCACAAGTTCGTAGAACGTCGTGAAGGGGTTGCACTCGACAATAGTGCACGGTACCCAGGTATTGCTGTTCCTCGCCACTCGTGGGGTCCACTCACCACAGCTTTACTGGGGACTCACAATGGCCGTCGAGAAGTCAGGAAATCCACTTCCGGGGCTGCAGGGACTTCGGACTCCGGCGGGAGCGGGAAAGTTTGCGACCGTTGATTCAAAATTTTGGTGCCTGCCGAGCAGGGGAGTCACTCCTTGACTCCAAGGGAGATTCTTCCGTCTTCCAAAGGTAGTGGAACGTCGAAGGACCAGGATTCTTCTTGTAAAGCGTCGTCCAGGGATAGCTAACTTGCAATGGCAAGGGTTCCCTAACTTACACTAAAAGGAAGGGAGGGACTAGCTCTATGACCACTCCTCTGGGAGGGTCAGGAGGAGTGGGTGGTTACACCCACTTCCCTTTGAGCTGGCATATGCACAGTGGAGCCTACTGCCCCCCCAGTGCAGGTCTTCAAAGCACTCTAGGAGTGCACCCACCCAGCTCCAAAACACTAAATCCTGTCTGGAAGGTGGTGACACCTCCCTGTGACAGGATGCCTATTGTTGGGCCTCCTCCACTGCGAGTTTCAGTCAGCAGCAGGAGGGCAGCCCAGTGTCTGTGCTGGTGGCATCCATTTTGTGATGCCAGGGCTCTTTCAGATTTCTACCGTGTTTCCACAGTAGGCACATGTCGTCCCCTCTAGAAGGGTGGGATCATGCTCCCACACCAGTTACTGGTGTGGGGGTATGATTCCAAGTTGTTTGACACCGAACACGACATGTTTTGATGCTGTCATTCCAAAGTTAGCATTTACCGGTAGGTTATAATGCACTTAAAAGTATATGGTTTAACCGCATCCACAAACAGCCACAGAGAATAGACTATGCCAGCTGCAGAGGGGCCCTGCTCAGGCAGAGGCACCCCCTCACATTGTAAACCAAGCACCCTGCCCACAGGATTGATAGGGCCTGCCTTAGGGGTCACTGATAGGTTTATATGTGTGTGTAAGTTGAGATATAGGAACCTATACCTCAGTGAAGAGTGCTAACACTACCTCACCCAGGCTGCAGTAGCAGGCCTGTGGTGTCAGATTTAGTCTGCTTCCCAGGGGTGGTATAATACATGCTTCAGCCCCTGGTAGGCCTGTTAAGTACCTATGCCCTTGGTACCTAAGGTACCATATACTAGGGGCTCATAAGGTACCACAGTATCCAATCACTAGTGCATCTAATATGCACACCAGTCATTTAAGATAGTAGCAGATAGGCTGGGGTCCTGGATAGCAGGATCCCAGCCAGACTAGTCAAAAACCATTCAAACACCAGGAAAAAAGTGGGGGCAACTATGCAGTCAGATTCCACCTTCCTACACCACCCATAGAGTGTACTCCGCTTTCCACCAGTAGAGAACTTGGCTCCAGATATACTCACCCGGATCCATTATTTTCATTAGAAGGAACAGATTTTACAGGCCTTGTGCCAGCAGGAGCGCATTGTCTTCCGTGGGGGACTCAATATCCCTGTATCAAGTTGTTTCAGCCCACATATTGGCGTGTCATAGGGAGTTCAGAGATGTCATCCAATATTTGTAACGCCACAAGATTTCTTACCACTGGGACTTCCCGCTCCGCCTTCATTTCACTCATCAGGATAGACGAATGGCTGCCAATACGCAGCAGGAGACCCGTGAAGCACTCCACTTGCCCTCACCATCGTCCGAGGATCAATTTACTGAAGCTCAGGACCTTGCTTTAATTGATGGGGGCAGTGGTTGGCGTTTCCAACCTAGACGTCAAGCTAAGAAGAAAGCCTGGAAACTTAAGAAGCTAACAGCTCAGGAGCAGCGTCTCCATTCCTCCGACGATGACCTGCCACCTTGATTGTTGGACTCTCCTAGCTGCTGCAATGCTCTGGATGCTGCTCGGGGGGGGGGGGGGGGGGATCAGGGTGTGGAGCGGGGGGATTCTGTTCTTCTATGTTTGCTGATATCTGTTCTTATTTGTATGTTTACATAAATAATGTATTTGATGGGGGGGTAGGGAGCCCGTACAGGTTTAATTGAGAGCTCACCCCTTCTTAGTGGATGCTTTTTTACCTCAATGTCTTGCATATTTGTCAATGCTCTCCTTTGGTCTGTTTTTCTCTGTTTTTCACAAACTGATGTTTCCCTGTTTTCAGTTGGGTTGCCCATCGTCCTCTTAGTCACTTGGGGCCTTCAGTCCCGAATGCTGTCATAATTGTTCTTTATTTTGTTGTTGTTTTTAATATCGCATCCTTAGGTTACATACCTGGTCCGCCCACTTAAGTCACATATATACCATCCCATCATAAATGCCATAGGACTTTGTTTATATTACTACTTATGACCTACCTCCATATCGTATCCCTTATTATTCAAGGCCTTAACTCCTGCTTAAACGTGGGACGTTAATAATTTGGTTACGCTGTAAGGCGGTGGACGTAGCGCTTCTCCAGGAAATGCTTCTACTATGCACTGATATTAAGCGCCTCCACTCCTATTGGTACCCTATTAAGTTTCATTCCTGCTACACATGCAAATTTCAGGGGTGCCCATTTTGCACATACAGGGACTCTGAGTGGCACCAAATACTCATATATGTGGTATCTTTGATTCTACCCGACTATATATTGTCTCCATCTGTGGCCCCAACAACGACAGAGACCACTTCTACTCCGACCTTTGTCCAAGAGTTTCTCATTTCGTTAGTGGTGATCTCGTACTTTTATGTGCCCGGGTTAGGCCCATGTGGAAAATCGGCTCATTTCTTACATTGTACTATTTTACACAATAACATTTCTACCGTTACCTTTTTCACATATTTGCGTGCACAGCAATGTTGGATTAGTTTCTCTGAAACTACTTTGTTTACACATCTAGCTTTGCTTAACATTATCATAATGCTTCGAACATCATGAACATGACCCTTCTACGCACTATGTACACATGTCGTTCTATCTGCATCCATGGGGCGACAGGGCTAGCTCCATATCCATAATATTGCTAATGTGTACGCACATAGCAAGGCTGCTTTCTAATATGAATAAAGAGCATCCCAAAAGATCAGTAGAGAAGGGACTTCAGCAGACACTGAGGGTCCCTGCATGCAGAGACTTCACCATGCAGCCGTCTGACATCTCCGTAATGGGGTGATACGTGTGTGACCAAGACTGGCTACTACATACTCTCCCGCCAGGAAATGGGGTTAGATTGTCCTTTGGGAGGATTCTTGGCTTCACACCTATACACACTTTAGGTACAATCAGAGTAGAGTTTGCATAGTAAGAGTACGCCTGATTACTGCCTTGTTTATATGCTTTCATATATACACTGTTTTAGCACCATGCTAGAACTGCATCTAAATGTATATGTAAATGTGTTGTACTTGTATAGCGCACTGCTACCCTAGGGTGTCCTGGCGCTGTACTCATACCGCTGTGGAACCCTTCCTGACTTTTCCCTGTGAAATGTCCACTCCTGGGCACCCCCAAGGTGAAGCCAGGCATCCCAGCGCTGTTGGGGCCGTTGTGGAGATTAAGCAAGCTATTGCCCAGAGTTGCAGAGTGGGACCCATGATTAGAATAGGCACCTAGGCGAGAAATAGCGGGTCCGAGGAAATTGAGCCCAAGACCCGCCAAGGCGGGAATTGAACCCTGGTCCCGGGCCAGACCTCTGCATCAGGGTCTGCCGCTTTAACCATTGAGCCACACTTCTCTACTATTTATGCTTTTGGTGCTTATAATTACTTTCATCTGCTTCTGTCTACGGATTATCGCAGCACACGTATTCTATACAAGAATAACGTTGGTTCTCTACACAATCCCTGAGGGATCAGGGTTGTCATGTTCAGTGGTTGGCAGAAACCATTCACTCCCTTGTAAAGGGTAGGGGGGCTTATGTTGGCACTGTAAGCTAGCTGTTCTCTAGACCAACATATCCTGCGGGGGTGCCCGTAATCAGTCTAGGCACCTTGCCCAAACTTATTTTGTCCAACAAACGCGCAGGTTCTACGGATTAGTGGAAAGTACACAACATGGCGCCGCCAACGTTGGTGGGGTTCTTATTTAACGGTCTATCTGAGTAGTTCAGTTGTGCTTTTCTCAGAGACCCCTACTCACGTCCAAACCAGAAACGTCTGTGGTAGGAAGGAAAATCCGCCTCAGCTGAGTAGGTATACCTATGTATGGGCTGTAGGTTATTCAAGCTTGTAGGATAAAACATTTATTTCCCCACATTATGCAAACCCTATCTCCATTAATTCATTTACTTAACTCCTTTTTCCTTTTAACAATGACTGAACAAGGCGAGGGCATTGAAGAACAAGCAGTTAGATTAAATATTACAAATATTACAAAAAATTGCAGACATGCAGTTACTATGAATTATTACATTATGAATTATTACATTCTAGCCTCCGGCAATGGGTTGAGATGTTACCTTCGTGGTCGAGGCACACGAGGCATTCAGAACAAAGGTATTCTATTCTTGAGTTAAGTTCCTGGCTGCGGATGTACGTACACAATTGTTTCACACTTACATGCCATTATGGAAAAAATTCCCACCAGTCGGGAGCAAATTCCATTCTGGATAGCACAGAAAACATGCCAGCTTGAAGTGCTTTTTCACCATATGGGACCGCAGGACAAACACAAAATATTAACATTTTGCTTGCCAATAGGGATGGCTCCCCCGGTAGAAGATTGGGGTCCAGTTTCCACTGCAGTTTACACCAGAACTCATGGTACCCTTCAATAGCAGTGTTACTTGAAGTACTGAAACAAGTACAAAATGAGTATGGGGCAGCCTGTATTCAGAAGGTCCCCTTTGTTCTAACCCCACTCACCTGAAAACCACACTGACTGAAAAACAGCCATGGGCGGAAAAGCACCGGGGAAAAGGAGGTACACAGGGAAACAAGGGAAAGATTCTGGATGTCCAGAAGCAGCTCTTTAAAAGAAGGTGTCGTGGTTGGATGATTTTCTCTGTGGCTACTCTCCTTTAGCATTTAGGAAGAGGTAATCAGCAGGAGATTATTTAAGAAAAGAACAGAAAATAGCATCAGCTTTTAGACAAGAAAACATATACTCATTCAATAAGTTCATCTGTTTCATAGAAGGTTATTTGAGGATGATAGACTGTTTGAAGGAAGGTAGAATCCTTCTGCACGGTTACTCCCACTTTTTGGCTGGTGCTGTGATGGTTTCAGACTAGTCTGACTGGGATCCTACTAACAAGGACCCCAGTCTCAGTGCTTTCTCACGTAAATTAGTATGGTAATTACTTAGGTACATCCCAGATTGGACACTGGTGTACCCTTAAATGGTATATAGTATATGGTACTGAGGTACCCAGGGCATAGGTACACCAGGTGTCCCTCATGGGCTGAAGCACATGTATTATGCCACCCTTGAGGGACCACTCAAACTGTAACTACAGGCTTGCCATTGCAGCCTGTGTAAGCTGGTGCTAGCACCACTTACGGAAGATATAGGTTTCCCTATATCTAAGGTCATTGCACTTAAAATCAATAAGTCATCCTAAAGCATGCCTTTCAATCCTGAAGGCAGGGTGCTCGGTTCTAAATGTGAGGGTGCCCCTGCCTGAGCAGGACACCCTTGCATGAGCAGAACACCCCTGCAGCCTACAGAGTCCATTCTCCTGTGTTGTAAGTGCGACAACCATATAACATATAGAGGGGCACCACATCATTACGCGATGACCATCTCAAAACTGGCTGTAACGAACCCTATCATGTTCGGTGTCAAACATGTTGCAGTCATACCTACACACCGTAAGCGGTGTGGGAGTTATGATTCCATGCACTGTAAAGCTCCTCCGGGAGGCCCTCAGTGCACCCGGTACCAGTATTCTAGACCCGTACAGCACAGCATGGCTGCTGCCGACCAAAGACACATCAGCCCTCCTGCTGCTGAGCCAGGTTCGAGCAGGGGAAGGCAGAGTAATAGGTATCCTGTCACAGGAAGGTTTGACTACCTCCTAGACCAGGTTTAGTGTATTCGGGCCGGGTGGGAGCGCATGCCAATGCCACTCAGTCTGCTTGAAGGGCTCATTTGGTGCCATACTTGCATAGTCCAGTTCAAACTGGACAAAGGACATGAGAGTATCTTCCACACTTTCTGACCCCTCCCCTGGGAGGGAACCCTGAATTGTCCCAACCCTTTCCTTAGGGTACTTAAGGGCTTACCTGAGGGTGGGTCGTGGAACAAGATTCTTTTCAAGACACCACTTTTTCTAAGACCGTCGGGGCACTCTGGACTTCGCTCCGGGCATCAAGGCTGCAACTGGGAAGACTCCTACTGCACTTGATATCGACGCCACGCAATGTCCGTGCTTGTGCTCCATACAGGAACCTTCCAAGGCCTGTTAGAATCCAAGACACCTGAAGGAATCTGCCTTGAAGGAATCACTTCCCTGCATCTGCAGTCACCGCAATTAAGTTGACCGGTCTGCTGATCCTGGGCTCCCACGGACTCCGAAAGGCTCATCAACAGAGGTGGGGGTTCTTCATATCCCTTGAGGCCTGCCCTGTCCTCTCGCCAAGTTTGAGGCCAGTATCTCTCATCGAAGCCACAGGAACCAAACCCCTGTGCACCGCATCGACTTGCTGTTGTGAAGACTTGTTGGCTTCTTTCCATCAAGATGTTCGGGGTCCCAGTAGCCCCCACCTCAAGCATCTCCTGTGACCAAAATCTTTGTTCTCACTGCATCACTTGCACCGTGGGACTGCATTTTTAGTGAGCTGCTCAAGGTCCTCTTGCGACTCCAGTGCCTCCGGCCTGTGGGTTCTGCTGAGGCTCTCCTTTGAGTTCTGTGGGCTCCCCTGATTGCTCGGGCGTGCGCTGACCCCCCTGCTTTTGGTGAGTCACCTGGACCCCGCACCTACTTCGCTTTGAGTTTGACTGCAGTTTCTGACGCCACTTCACACCTATGTACCCGGCTTCCCTGGTGTAGGTGTCCTGGTTCCTAGGATATCGACAGATGGGGTGGCTCTCCAACCTTATGTCTTCCACAGGGTTTCTTCATGGTCCACTGGTAAGGGTCCTTCTTCTTTAAAATTGCAACTGCGACTTACCCGTTAACTTGTATTGAGCACACGGTCGTGTTCCCACACTGCACACGACTTCGGTGGGGTTCCTAGATACTCACCTTGGGTGGTTCGTTGGGTACCCGGACCTTCTACGTCTTCTGGGTACAGTCTTGATTCGAGTTGTGGTTCGCATACCACTATTTTAGAATAAGGTTTGGTCTCCTCCTGGTGACCACTGTGTATTTCGTGCTACTTACCTGTTTCTATTGAAAAGTGTGCATTGTGTAGGTATCCGTCTAGGAGATATCTGTTAGTGAGGGTCTTATAATAAATATATATTTTTATAAATACACTCTGTGTTTCTTTTTCACTTAATCTATACCTATAAGATTATGTTATGGTGAAACGAGCTGCTTTACACTCCTTCTGGACTAAGCCTGAAGGCTGCTCTCCACAGCTTTCTAAGGTTGTCTAAGACCACTAAAATCACCATAAGGGTTGTCTGGATTGGTGCAGGGTGCCCACTTACATAAGTGTGCATCATATACCAAGCCAGCTTCTCACACTGTTGCTCAGCAAATGCTTTTGTAGTAACCTCTTATGAAGGACAAAACAAATAAGAATTCCAAAGCCTCCAATGAGGCAGATACTGAAGATAGCCAAAGTAATTCTCTCTACCAACGGAATGAACACATCAAGGGTCCAGGAAATCCACTCTAAAAATTGAGTAAAGGGGGAAAACAGTGCACTGACCTACAAAACGAAGGAAAGATACTTCTTCAATTGCACAAGACAGAAACTTGAGGGGGAAAACAAAAGAACTGTCTTACTCGTCCTGAAGATGGAGAGCGAGGTAGGATGAGGTCACTGATGAGGTGGAGGAAGCAACACCAATATCGCTGAGGAATGGAGCACTGAAGTCAATGAGCAGCTCAGAAAGCACACAGCACCGAGAACAGACTTCAGAAAACTCGGCACATCCAAACGAAGCAACAAGAAACAAGAAAGCCAGCAGAACCGTTGGTGGCAGGAAATTCTTTCCCTGTTCTACGAACCGGAAACAAAACCAAGCGCAGAGGTTAGGAAGAACGGCCTCTAAATAGTCCCCAACTTCATAACTACCATGCATCCCCAGTCACAAGAGGTCACTCAACCAATCCACGAGGCAGCAACTCTCAAGCCAAGTGAAACAAGCAATACTATCGTAAAACATCTTGCCCACTCAGAGAAAAGAAAAAGGAGAAAAGATGAACAGTACAGAGAGAGGGTAAATCATACATTTTAGGGACAGGGACAAAAAATATTCAGAAGGACAAGCTAACTGCTTAATCTGAACATTATTATGAGTCAATTAGGGAACAGGTGATACGGGATGTAACGCTACCCCTCATCAAAGGCCGGCTCCTGGACACAAAAGACACACAATTGATGGACGGAATGCAGAACAAATCAAAACATTCAACCCCAGTCAAGAGATCTGGGTTAAATCCATCATTCTTTTGCTCAACATGCCACCCCAGTTTAGACCTGGCCATATGCAAATCAGTCTTGACCCTGTGCCTCATGGGAACAGTCCAGCCCGAACTGCCAAGCAAGTTCCTCCCTGGACCGGAAACAAGCATCCTAGGACCGGTTTCTGGGTTTCACCCCTCTTCAGCCAGGATAGCTTGATTCCAGTGGCACAGTGAGCCCAGGACCCATGTCTGGGCATACCTGACGCACTTAGGGCGAGAAAGCAAAAGACATACAATTGATGGACGGAATGCAGAACAAATCAAAACATTCGCCCCCAATCAAGAGATCAGAGTTAAATCCATCATTCGTTTGCTCACCATGCCACCCCAGTTTAGACCTGGCCATATGCAAATCAGTCTTGACCCTGTGCCTCATGGGAACAGTCCAGCTCGAACTGCCAAGCCAGGTCCTCCCTAGACCGGAAACAAGCATCCTAGGACCGGTTTCGGGGTTTTACCCCTCTTCAGCCAGGATAGCTTGATTCCAGTGGCACAGTGAGCCCAGGACCCACGTCTGGGCATACTGGGCGCACTTAGGGCGAGAAAGCAAAAGACACACAATTGATGGACGGAATGCAGAACAAATCAAAACATTCACCCCCAGTCAAGAGATCTGGGTTAAATCCATCATTCTTTTGCTCACCATGCCACCCCAGTTTAGACCTGGCCATATGAATGTAAGAAATGGGGGGGCAGCGCACTCCTGTTGCTTAACTTTACAAACACTTGTGATTTTTTGATATAGGTGCTACAGTGTGATGCTCGCTGTCTATCGGGCATAGCAGTAAGGAAACTAAAACACAATCAACTGATGGTTGACACTGTGCACTGTGCTGGGGGTGTCTCAGACACTAGACAAATAATCGCCTAATCATAAAGAATCAAACACAACGGTCCAAATCAAAATAGGCATATATTAATAGATATGCAAGGTAAATATATACACAAATTGTTAAACCAATGATCAAACATTACAATGGTTATTTACAATCATCAACTGAATACATTGTTGACAAAGCACAGATGTATAAAACATAGTACATTAGATTGTTCACATGATGATTTAAAGGTGAGCCCAATGCATTTCGGGACTTAGATGTCCCTTCGTCAGGGGAAATCTGTAGACAAAAAGAACATAGTAATAATGGACTAAATGTATGAAAAAAGAACTTAGAATCACATAGCATTATATTCAATATTAAACTTCACTAATCCTGTGACTACCAATCGTGATTGACCAACGTGGGTACATGGCTCTATGTATCACTGAAGAATAGGCTTTACGGAAAGACTGTATTTAGGTAGAAGGAAAGGATCAACGTCACCCAATAGTGTGAAGTCTCCATAATGGTTTAGGTAAATCAAGTGGGTGATGAAATGGAAATCGTGCCGAGAAAAGCATATAGAGACGTAGGAATGTGTGGCGAGAAAACCTCACCTTATGCACTAACGCGGTAAAGTAGAAAAGTTGATGCAGAAAAGTTCATGACTACCGGATCTCAGCGTAGCTATATAACGAGGGAGAGAAAACAAATAGGAGTGGACAAATGTGATTAGAATCACTAAGAAAGTGATGGGCGTGAAAGAAAGTTCTGAGTATCGTATACCCAACTCACCAGCAAAATAGGAAACGGACCCGCAATGGTAAAGACTAGAAACAAAAGAAAAAATAAGATCAGCGCTGATGCTGACATCGGTATGAAGGCCAACGCACAAAAAGACTTAAAGCCGTACTTACGAACCTGTTCAACAAGGAATGGCGTGGACCGTTCAACCACAGAGCTTCCGATACCGAAGGGAGGGACGTATGAAAACCCTGCTTGTTCGTGATTAAATGGACAGCGGGAGAGTCGGGCTGTGGCGTACTTCCGGAATAAAAATGAAAACGGGACTGCAACTGTGGTTGTCATGTTGGAGGGGGATGACATAATAAAATACTGGAAAGAGCATGACATGGTGGAAAAGAAGGGTAAATACAAAATACCCAATGTGCACGACTGAAGTCAGATGCTTACGAAAAAATGTATGTTCATGGAAAACATAAAGACTAAATGATGAATAATAAAAGGTAAAAATACTGAATACAGAAATTTACAAAAAGGAACATACGACGCTGCTGACTGATAAATACAAAATACCCAATGTGTACGACTGAAGTCAGATGCTAACGAAAAAATGTATGTTCATGGAAAACATAAAAGTTAAATGATGAATAATAAAATGTAAAAATACTGAATACAGAAATTTACAAAAAGGAACATACGACGCTGCTGACTGATGGAGGGCCATCACGAGAAAGGAAAGGGAAGAATAAGTGTTAATAAACGAGCTAGGCGTTGTCTAATAGATGCGGCCTTGGGAACAGTGTGGGGAACTGGCGATGGTACGACACAAGTCAGTAGAGACAAAAGAAATACATATTGCGACAATTAAGGGTGTACAGATGCTACCAAGAATAATGTTGAGAAAACGAGAGTGATATGGTGTAGAGAACAATAGTAGGTAGTGGTGAAGAAAGAGTAGTGAACCCTAGAAATTCGTGTTCAGAATGTAGAGAGGATGATCTATAGAAAACATGACAAATCCAAACGATCATTGAGACCAGATGGGGCCAGGGTATGTAATTTCTGAATCCAAAAAATTTCTTTGCGCAGTAGTAAGTTGGTGATGTCTACTCCTGGTCTGATTTTGATAGTTTCAATGACTTGAAAACGGAGTTGAGAAATCGTATCTTTGGCTTCAGACCAGTGTATTGCAAGGCTTGAGGTGGTGTTTCTGTTTCTAATCCTGGATTTATGTTCTGTAATTCGAGTTTTAATTTTGCGCTCAGTTTTCCCTACATATGCCTTTCCGCAAGGACATTTGATGCAGTAAATAGCGTGTGTGGTATTACAGTCACTGGAGTGTTTCAACGGAATTTTAGAACCTGATAAGGGATGTGTAAGAACGTTGCCAGTTATGACATTGTTGCAATGCACACATGCTTGGCATTTACGTGTACCATGATGAGAAACCTGTTTATCAGGAACTGTAGTGGGTTTCAAAAGTGAACGTAAATTCCTGCCTCTAGTGTAAGCAAACATAGGTTTCTCTTGAAATAAACCTTGGAAGTCTTGTTCCTGTTGGAGAAGTTCCCATCTGGAGAAGATAATGTTTTTGATTTTGGATGAAGCGGTTGAAAAATTGCTTACAAATACCAATCTCTGGTTGGAAAGGCGCGTCTGTGGATCCAGGAGTTCTTGTCGCTGTTTATTCATTGCTTTTGTCAAACAGGAAGTTAATACTTCTTGAGGATAGCTCTTGCTGCAAAACGTTTAGAGGTTTCAAGTAATTCAATGGAACAGTTAGTAGCGTCAGAACAGATTCTACGTGTCCTTATAAATTGGGACAATGGCAGATTCATTATCAGATTGCGTGGATGAAAACTAGAAAAGGTGAGAAGGCTGTTGCGATCAGTTGGTTTGTGAAATACAGTCGTACTGAACTGGTTGAGAGAAGTTTTGTTCACTTGTACATCAAGATAGTGGATCGTATGCTTACTGATGGAGTATGTGAGTTGTATGTGTGGGTTCATACTGTTGAGTTCATCTATCATCATGGTGAAGGACCTTGTAGAATCATTCCAAATAAGGAAAATATCATCAATGAATCGACGATACAAGATAATTTTTGTCCACCAATGAGGGTTGGAAATAATATAATCCTGCTCATATTGTGCCATGTAGATATTCGCATAGGCTGGGGCTCCCGAAAATCCCATCGAAGTTCCGTTTAGTTGTGCATAGAATTGATTTTGGTACTCAAAATAGCTGTTATGGAGACAAAATTTCAAAAGTTGGAGGATAAAATTTTTTTCGGTGTCAATGTCATCCATTTTGAGAAGTGCCCATTCCACCGCCTCGAGACCCGCGGAGTGTGGGATCGAGGTATATAGGGCTGTCACATCAATGGTGCACAGGTATGTTATGCTTTGCGGGTCAATCATGACCTGTTGTAGGACTTGAAGGAAATGCGTCGTATCTTTGAGATATGTACTCCATGATTGAACAAACTTCTGTAGGAAGTGATCAAAAAATTTCCCGATGGGGTCAAAAATGGACCCACACCCGGATACTATCGGGCGAAAAGGTGGGTCATTGGGATTCTTGTGAATCTTCGGGATCATATATAAATGAGGCCGTTTAGGGTTTGGAGACATCAGGTAAAGTCGTTTAGCATTATCGATCCATTCATTGTCATGTGCCGCCTTGAGGACAGAGTTAAGCAGATCTTGGAGTTGTGCAGTCGGATCGTTGGGAAGAAGCATGTAGGTGCTGGTATCAGAGACGTGTGATGCCACTTTCGAATGGTAATATGTTGAGTCCATAACGACTATAGCGCCCCCTTTATCAGCCGGTTGTATTGTAATCAAAGGGTTATTTGCCAAATTATGAATGATGTTACGTTCGTGCTTGGAGATGTTACTATGGTGCTTTGGTCGGTAGTTGAGCTTTTCCAGATCTTGGTTTACCAAAGTTTCAAAGCTATCCAAAGTTTTGTGTGAAGTAGGTGGCATAAAAGTACTTTTAGGTTTAAATTGTTGTGGGATAGGTTCATTGTCCTGTTGGACAGGAGGCACAACGTTATTAAAAAAGTGCTTAAGCCTGATCGTGCGCATGAATTTGAAAAATTCACCCTGTGTCTGAAGGTGATTGGTGTGCGATGTGGGTACAAACGATAATCTTCGTCCAAGTACAGATTGTTCTTGATCATTTAACTTGTAGGATGATATATTGATGACTAATTCACTGTTTTGCCGCTTCTTAAGGATTTTCCGCTTGTTTCCTTTCCCTCTCCGGGTTTTTCGTGTGTTGTTAATTGGGACGAATCTGGTTGAGATGGTGGACGACCGTGATCCATGGCCTGTGATAAAAAAGTAGTGGATGTAGAGGGAACAGATGATATATCAACAGATGTGATAGCTGGTAAATTGGAAGTGCCGGATTGTGGAATAAGGTTCGCTGCTGTGGCGGGGGTCCGACTGGTGGTAGTAATTTACCAGCTATCACATCTGTTGATATATCATCTGTTCCCTCTACATCCACTACATCAACAGATGTGATAGCTGGTAAATTACTACCACCAGTCGGACCCCCACCACAGCAGCGAACCTTATTCCACAATCCGGCACTTCCAATTTACCAGCTATCACATCTGTTGATATATCATCTGTTCCCTCTACATCCACTACTTTTTTATCACAGGCCATGGATCACGGTCGTCCACCATCTCAACCAGATTCGTCCCAATTAACAACACACGAAAAACCCGGAGAGGGAAAGGAAACAAGCGGAAAATCCTTAAGAAGCGGCAAAACAGTGAATTAGTCATCAATATATCATCCTACAAGTTAAATGATCAAGAACAATCTGTACTTGGACGAAGATTATCGTTTGTACCCACATCGCACACCAATCACCTTCAGACACAGGGTGAATTTTTCAAATTCATGCGCACGATCAGGCTTAAGCACTTTTTTAATAACGTTGTGCCTCCTGTCCAACAGGACAATGAACCTATCCCACAACAATTTAAACCTAAAAGTACTTTTATGCCACCTACTTCACACAAAACTTTGGATAGCTTTGAAACTTTGGTAAACCAAGATCTGGAAAAGCTCAACTACCGACCAAAGCACCATAGTAACATCTCCAAGCACGAACGTAACATCATTCATAATTTGGCAAATAACCCTTTGATTACAATACAACCGGCTGATAAAGGGGGCGCTATAGTCGTTATGGACTCAACATATTACCATTCGAAAGTGGCATCACACGTCTCTGATACCAGCACCTACATGCTTCTTCCCAACGATCCGACTGCACAACTCCAAGATCTGCTTAACTCTGTCCTCAAGGCGGCACATGACAATGAATGGATCGATAATGCTAAACGACTTTACCTGATGTCTACAAACCCTAAACGGCCTCATTTATATATGATCCCGAAGATTCACAAGAATCCCAATGACCCACCTTTTCGCCCGATAGTATCCGGGTGTGGGTCCATTTTTGACCCCATCGGGAAATTTTTGGATCACTTCCTACAGAAGTTTGTTCAATCATGGAGTACATATCTCAAAGATACGACGCATTTCCTTCAAGTCCTACAACAGGTCAGGATTGACCCGCAAAGCATAATTTGATTTGATTTGATTTGATTTGTCTATTTATAAAGCGCACGAATGCCCGTAGGTGTCTTGGCGCTAAGAATTGTCCGGTTCCGGTGTAGGTCTGACATTAGTGTATTTTATGCGGTGAACAGCCAAGTCTTGATTTTCTTTCTGAATATCTCTAGAGTTTGGCTGTTTTTGACATCAAACGGTAGTAAGTTCCATGTCCGTGCTGAATGAACGAGGAAACTTCTTCCTCCCCAGTTTGATCGTCTGAACTTGGGTATTGCTATCAGTTTCTTTTGACCGGATCTGAGAAGCCTTGAAGGTTCGTAATGTTTCAGGTATGTTTTCAGGAAGTGGGGGCCTTTACCCTGCAGTGCCTTGTATGTTAGACACAGTGATTTGAACTTGACTCTTTTGGCCACAGGTAGCCAATGGAGAGACTCTAGTTTGTGGCTAATAGGCTGGAACTTTGGAATTTCCAGTATCAGTCGTGCCGCTGCATTCTGGAGTCGTTGCATTTTTTCTATAATTTTTATTCTGGCTCCCGCATATAATGCGTTACCGTAGTCCAGTCGAGACAGTGCAAGGGCTGTCACTACCGTTCTACGTGTGTCTTGAGGCAAATATGGCAGTATTTTTCTTATCATTTTTAATATCAGCCAGAAAGACGAAGCTAGTTTGTTTACTTGTGCTTCGTAAGTTAATTTGGTATCTATCATAAATCCCAAGTTTTTGGCTTTCTCTGAAGGTTCTGGTCTGGTTCCCAGTTCAGGAGACCACCACTCTGGGGACCAAATATCAGCATTGCCTCCAAGAATCAATACCTCACTCTTTTCTCCGTTGAGTTTGAGGCAATTTTGTTGCATCCATTGACTAACTTTTAGCATACATAGTTGGAATTTTTTGGCTGTTACTTTATTGTCTTTGCCTATGGAGATGACAATCTGTGTATCGTCGGCATAGGATATAGGTGTAAAGCCATTTTCTCTTATTACTTCAGCAAGGGGGGCAACATATAAGTTAAAAAGTGTTGGGCTCAATGAAGAGCCCTGTGGGACACCACAAGGCGCTTTAAAGGAGTCTGACTTTGCTTCTCCTAATTCAACTGTGAATTTTCTGTCCTTGAGATAGGATAAGATGAGACTGCACGCATGGTCGCTAGCTCCGACTTCTCTAATGCGTTTTATTAGTATCTCGTGGCTGACCGTATCGAAGGCCGCCGAGAGATCCAATAGCACCAAGGCGGCCTTTTCCCCCTTGTCTAGTATACTTCTAAGTTCCTCGGTGGCCGTGAGAAGGGCCGTTTCCGTTCCATGCCCTTCACGGAAACCAAATTGCGAGTGGTCGAGCCAATTATTGTCCAGTAAGTACCTTGAGAACTGTTTGTTCAGCAATTTCTCCAGCACTTTTGCGGCGAAAGGAATCCTAGCTATGGGTCTGTAATTGCTATGTACTTCGCTGTCCAGATGCGGTTTTTTTAATAATGGCCTGATTGAAATAGTTTTCCAATCATTTGGAAATATGCCGGTGTTCAGAATTACTTCAAACAATTTTTGAAGTGCTGGTCCTATTTGTTCTGAGCATATTTGCCATATCTTCGGCGGACATGGGTCTGAGGGACTGCCTGAGTTGGTTGTTGTTATTTCCTTGATGATTTGTTCCACTGTAGGTAAGGACCAGAAAAATGATAGGGTGCCGCTAGGTTGGTTATCTAGTTTTGAGTTGTTTGTAGGGGTTTGGGTTATTTGGTCTGTCTGGTTGTTTTTAAATAGTTCATATACTGAGGACACTTTGTTTACGAAGAAATTGCCTAAAGTATTGCAGAAGTCGGATGAAATATCCTCTGGATTATTATTTTCGATTTTGGCAAGTTTCTTGACTGCTGCGAACAGATCTTTGCTCGAATTCTTAGATTCATTTATTTTGTGTACAAAAAAATTGCTTTTTTCTGCAATTATCATATTTTTATATGTGGCCAGTTCATTTTTATAGTCTACCTTTAATTTGGAGTCATATTGCGATCTCCACTTTTTCTCTGCTCTTCTGCAGGTCTGTTTTTGTGTTTTTAAGGCTTCCGAGTACCAGGGTTGTGAAGGTGACTTCCTTTTGAAAGACGCTCTTTTCTGTGGTACGGAATTCTGAGTGGCTGTTTTTAACCAATCATTAAATTGCGTGCATGCTATATTGCTGTCACTTTCTAGCGTTGGAAATGAGGAGTTCATTGCCTCTATTACTATTTGAGGGTCTATTTTTGACCAATCTGGATAAGTGACTTTCTTGGGAATTTTAGTTGGTTTCCCCAAGTCCTCCATAGTCTCTAGCTGAAAGGATACTAATTTATGATCTGTCCATGCGATCGGGTGGACTTCAATCTTAGTTAATTTTTGGCAGGATGTAAAGATACCGTCAAGTGTATGTCCTGCTACATGTGTATCTGAATGGACTTTTTGTTCTAGATCAAAATTAGCCATTGCCTGTTTAAAGGTGTTGATTCTGGGGTCTGTGGTTTTCTCCAAATGCAAATTGAAGTCTCCCAATATTGTATAGTCCTGGTTCATAACACAAGATTCAAGGAAGGGACTTAATAATTCAATCAGCGGTTTTCTGGCATTTGGTGGTCTATAGATTAGTAGCCCATTGAAAGTATATTTGTTTGTGGCCGTGATTTGAAATGTCATGGTTTCGCAGTCGGAGTGGCTACCTTTTTCAGAGCTCTTGATCCTGAGGCTTTCTTTAGCTATAATCGCTAACCCTCCTCCCCGTTTCATTTTTCTATCAACTCTATAAAGTGAGTATTTTTCAGGTATTGCTAATGAGAGGTCGGCGTCGGATGCTTCATCCGCCCATGTTTCCGTTACGAACAATACATCGACTTCTTGGTTTTCGATCAAATAGGCGATGTGGGTATTGTGTTTTATCATTGATCTGGCGTTTATTAGCCCTGCCTTGATAATACACTTTTTAGTATTCTCTATATTGTTTTTTGTGGCAATCTTATTTGTGTTCTTTACTGTGGTAAAATCGAATTTAAGAGGGCAGCATGGACATTGCTTACCTTCTAAATGCAGATCTATTGGTGGGCAGGTTGCGGAGCATCTTAACGACAAGATTTCTTGTGCAGTGTATTTCCTATGGATGATTTCTTTATCCTTTTGGGCAGGGGGTATGGCCCTGGGCTCTGTCCTGGCTCGGACGGGCGCAGACGGGCTTGACTTAGGCTCGACTTCGGCGCGATGCCGGCGCGCCCGCTGCGCTCGCCCGCTGCGCGTCCGGAAAGGGCACATTGATAAAGGGCGGAGAGGCGTGGCCTTACGAGTGGGCGTGTCTGCTGTATCGGGCGCGCGAGGCGTCAGCGCGTTCCCTCCCTGCAGCAACGCGTGGGACAACTGAGCTGCGTTTCCCGCCTTCCCAGCAGCTAGCAGGTCAGTGGGTCCTCAGGGTGCAAGTACTTGTATAAAATTACAACAAATTACAAAGTTTTTAAAAATACGCTAAAAACAGACCTCCCGGCTTCCGCCTCAGGAGTATTGCAGTTTGTGGCGCGCTTGTCGGTCAGCGCGACTATATGGCGGGGGAAAGGGGGCGTGGTCTCAAGTAGGCGTGGCCTTACGAGTGGGCGTGTCTGCTGTATCGGGCGCGCGAGGCGTCAGCGCGTTCCCTCCCTGCAGCAACGCGTGGGACAACTGAGCTGCGTTTCCCGCCTTCCCAGCAGCTAGCAGGTCAGTGGGTCCTCAGGGTGCAAGTACTTGTATAAAATTACAACAAATTACAAAGTTTTTAAAAATACGCTAAAAACAGACCTCCCGGCTTCCGCCTCAGGAGTATTGCAGTTTGTGGCGCGCTTGTCGGTCAGCGCGACTATATGGCGGGGAAAAGGGGGCGTGGTCTCAAGTAGGCGTGGCCTTAAGAGTGGGCGTGTCTGCTGTATCGGGCGCGCGAGGCGTCAGCGCGTTCCCTCCCTGCAGCAACGCTTGGGACAACTGAGCTGCGTTTCCCGCCTTCCCAGCAGCTAGCAGGTCAGTGGGTCCTCAGGGTGCAAGTACTTGTATAAAATTACAACAAATTACAAAGTTTTTAAAAATACGCTAAAAACAGACCTCCCGGCTTCCGCCTCAGGAGTATTGCAGTTTGTGGCGCGCTTGTCGGTCAGCGCGACTATATGGCGGGGAAAAGGGGGCGTGGTCTCAAGTAGGCGTGGCCTTACGAGTGGGCGTGTCTGCTGTATCGGGCGCGCGAGGCGTCAGCGCGTTCCCTCCCTGCAGCAACGCGTGGGACAACTGAGCTGCGTTTCCCGCCTTCCCAGCAGCTAGCAGGTCAGTGGGTCCTCAGGGTGCAAGTACTTGTATAAAATTACAACAAATTACAAAGTTTTTAAAAATACGCTAAAAACAGACCTCCCGGCTTCCGCCTCAGGAGTATTGCAGTTTGTGGCGCGCTTGTCGGTCAGCGCGACTATATGGCGGGGAAAAGGGGGCGTGGTCTCAAGTAGGCGTGGCCTTACGAGTGGGCGTGTCTGCTGTATCGGGCGCGCGAGGCGTCAGCGCGTTCCCTCCCTGCAGCAACGCTTGGGACAACTGAGCTGCGTTTCCCGCCTTCCCAGCAGCTAGCAGGTCAGTGGGTCCTCAGGGTGCAAGTACTTGTATAAAATTACAACAAATTACAAAGTTTTTAAAAATACGCTAAAAACAGACCTCCCGGCTTCCGCCTCAGGAGTATTGCAGTTTGTGGCGCGCTTGTCGGTCAGCGCGACTATATGGCGGGGAAAAGGGGGCGTGGTCTCAAGTAGGCGTGGCCTTACGAGTGGGCGTGTCTGCTGTATCGGGCGCGCGAGGCGTCAGCGCGTTCCCTCCCTGCAGCAACGCGTGGGACAACTGAGCTGCGTTTCCCGCCTTCCCAGCAGCTAGCAGGTCAGTGGGTCCTCAGGGTGCAAGTACTTGTATAAAATTACAACAAATTACAAAGTTTTTAAAAATACGCTAAAAACAGACCTCCCGGCTTCCGCCTCAGGAGTATTGCAGTTTGTGGCGTGCTTGTCGGTCAGCGCGACTATATGGCGGGGAAAAGGGGGCGTGGTCTCAAGTAGGCGTGGCCTTACGAGTGGGCGTGTCTGCTGTATCGGGCGCGCGAGGCGTCAGCGCGTTCCCTCCCTGCAGCAACGCTTGGGACAACTGAGCTGCGTTTCCCGCCTTCCCAGCAGCTAGCAGGTCAGTGGGTCCTCAGGGTGCAAGTACTTGTATAAAATTACAACAAATTACAAAGTTTTTAAAAATACGCTAAAAACAGACCTCCCGGCTTCCGCCTCAGGAGTATTGCATAACATACCTGTGCACCATTTATGTGACAGCCCTATATACCTCGATCCCACACTCCGCGGGTCTCGAGGCGGTGGAATGGGCACTTCTCAAAATGGATGACATTGACACCGAAAAAAAATTTATCCTCCAACTTTTCAAATTTTGTCTCCATAACAGCTATTTTGAGTACCAAAATCAATTCTATGCACAACTAAACGGAACTTCGATGGGATTTTCGGGAGCCCCAGCCTATGCGAATATCTACATGGCACAATATGAGCAGGATTATATTATTTCCAACCCTCATTGGTGGACAAAAATTATCTTGTATCGTCGATTCATTGATGATATTTTCCTTATTTGGAATGATTCTACAAGGTCCTTCACCATGATGATAGATGAACTCAACAGTATGAACCCACACATACAACTCACATACTCCATCAGTGAGCATACGATCCACTATCTTGATGTACAAGTGAACAAAACTTCTCTCAACCAGTTCAGTACGACTGTATTTCACAAACCAACTGATCGCAACAGCCTTCTCACCTTTTCTAGTTTTCATCCACGCAATCTGATAATGAATCTGCCATTGTCCCAATTTATAAGGACACGTAGAATCTGTTCTGACGCTACTAACTGTTCCATTGAATTACTTGAAACCTCTAAACGTTTTGCAGCAAGAGCTATCCTCAAGAAGTATTAACTTCCTGTTTGACAAAAGCAATGAATAAACAGCGACAAGAACTCCTGGATCCACAGACGCGCCTTTCCAACCAGAGATTGGTATTTGTAAGCAATTTTTCAACCGCTTCATCCAAAATCAAAAACATTATCTTCTCCAGATGGGAACTTCTCCAACAGGAACAAGACTTCCAAGGTTTATTTCAAGAGAAACCTATGTTTGCTTACACTAGAGGCAGGAATTTACGTTCACTTTTGAAACCCACTACAGTTCCTGATAAACAGGTTTCTCATCATGGTACACGTAAATGCCAAGCATGTGTGCATTGCAACAATGTCATAACTGGCAACGTTCTTACACATCCCTTATCAGGTTCTAAAATTCCGTTGAAACACTCCAGTGACTGTAATACCACACACGCTATTTACTGCATCTAATGTCCTTGCGGAAAGGCATATGTAGGGAAAACTGAGCGCAAAATTAAAACTCGAATTACAGAACATAAATCCAGGATTAGAAACAGAAACACCACCTCAAGCCTTGCAATACACTGGTCTGAAGCCAAACATACGATTTCTCAACTCCGTTTTCAAGTCATTGAAACTATCAAAATCAGACCAGGAGTAGACATCACCAACTTACTACTGCGCAAAGAAATTTTTTGGATTCAGAAATTACATACCCTGGCCCCATCTGGTCTCAATGATCGTTTGGATTTGTCATGTTTTCTATAGATCATCCTCTCTACATTCTGAACACGAATTTCCAGGGTTCACTACTCTTTCTTCACCACTACCTACTATTGTTCTCTACACCATATCACTCTCGTTTTCTCAACATTATTCTTGGTAGCATCTGTACACCCTTAATTGTCGCAATATGTATTTCTTTTGTCTCTACTGACTTGTGTCGTACCATCGCCAGTTCCCCACACTGTTGCCAAGGCCGCATCTATTAGACAACGCCTAGCTCGTTTATTAACACTTATTCTTCCCTTTTCTTTCTCGTGATGGCCCTCCATCAGTCAGCAGCGTCGTATGTTCCTTTTTGTAAATTTCTGTATTCAGTATTTTTACATTTTATTATTCATCATTTAACTTTTATGTTTTCCATGAACATACATTTTTTCGTTAGCATCTGACTTCAGTCGTGCACATTGGGTATTTTGTATTTATCAGTCAGCAGCGTCGTATGTTCCTTTTTGTAAATTTCTGTATTCAGTATTTTTACCTTTTATTATTCATCATTTAGTCTTTATGTTTTCCATGAACATACATTTTTTCGTAAGCATCTGACTTCAGTCGTGCACATTGGGTATTTTGTATTTACCCTTCTTTTCCACCATGTCATGCTCTTTCCAGTATTTTATTATGTCATCCCCCTCCAACATGGCAACCACAGTTGCAGTCCCGTTTTCATTTTTATTCCGGAAGTACGCCACAGCCCGACTCTCCCGCTGTCCATTTAATCACGAACAAGCAGGGTTCTCATACGTCCCTCCCTTCGGTATCGGAAGCTCTGTGGTTGAACGGTCCACGCCATTCCTTGTTGAACAGATTCGTAAGTACGGCTTTAAGTCTTTTTGTGCGTTGGCCTTCATACCGATGTCAGCATCAGCGCTGATCTTATTTTTTCTTTTGTTTCTAGCCTTTACCATTGCGGGTCCGTTTCCTATTTTGCTGGTGAGTTGGATATACGATACTCAGAACTTTCTTTCACGCCCATCACTTTCTTAGTGATTCTAATCACATTTGTCCACTCCTATTTGTTTTCTCTCCCTCGTTATATAGCTACGCTGAGATCCGGTAGTCATGAACTTTTCTGCATCAACTTTTCTACTTTACCGCGTTAGTGCATATGGTGAGGTTTTCTCGCCACACATTCCTACGTCTCTATATGCTTTTCTCGGCACGATTTCCATTTCATCACCCACTTGATTTACCTAAACCACTATGGAGACTTCACACTATTGGGTGACGTTGATCCTTTCCTTCTACCTAAATACAGTCTTTCCGTAAAGCCTATTCTTCAGTGATACATAGAGCCATGTACCCACGTTGGTCAATCACGATTGGTAGTCACAGGATTAGTGAAGTTTAATATTGAATATAATGCTATGTGATTCTAAGTTATTTTTTCATACATTTAGTCCATTATTACTATGTTCTTTTTGTCTACAGATTGTCCCTGACGAAGGGACATCTAAGTCCCGAAATGCATTGGGCTCACCTTTAAATCATCATGTGAACAATCTAATGTACTATGTTTTATACATCTGTGCTTTGTCAACAATGTATTCAGTTGATGATTGTAAATAACCATTGTAATGTTTGATCATTGGTTTAACAATTTGTGTATATATTTACCTTGCATATCTATTAATACATGCCTATTTTGATTTGGACCGTTGTGTTTGATTCTTTATGATTAGGCGATTATTTGTCTAGTGTCTGAGACACCCCCAGCACAGTGCATATGAATGTAAGACATTGTTCTGCATTCTGTCCATCAATTGTTCTTTTTGCATTTGTCACCCCGAGTGGGACGGGTATGCTCAGACGTTGGTCCCGTGCTCTCCATGCCACTGGAGTCAAGCTATCCTGGCTGATGAGGACTGAAAGCCCGAAACTGGTCCTAGGATGCTTATTTCCAGTCCAGGGTGGACCTGGCCTGGCAGTTCGGGCTGGACTGTTCCCATGAGGCACAGGGTCAAGACTGATTTGCATATGGCTGGTTCCAAACTGGAATGGCTTGGTGAGTAAAAAAACGATGGATTTAGGCCCAAATCTCTGTACTGGGGTGAATGTATGACATTGTTCTGCATTCTGTCCATCAATTGTTCTTTTTGCATTTGCTACCCCGAGTGGGATGGGTGGTCCTGTTCTCTCCATGCCACTGGAGTCAAGCTATCCTGGCTGATGAGGGCTGAAAGCCCGAAACCGGTCCTAGGATGTTTGTTTCCAGGCCAGGGAGGACCTGGCTTATCAGTTCTGGCTGGACTGTTCCCATTGGGCGCAGGGTCAAGACTGATTTGCCTATGTCTGGGTCCAAACTGGAATGGCATGGTGAGCAAAAAAACGATGGATTTGGGCCCAGATCTCTGTACTGGGGTGAATGTATGACATTGTTCTGCATTCTGTCCATCAATTGTTCTTTTTGCATTTGTCACCCCGAGTGGGATGGGTGGTCCCGTGCTCTCCATGCCACTGGAGTCAAGCTATCCTGGCTGATGAGGGCTGAAAGCCCGAAACCGGTCCTAGGATGCTTGTTTCCAGTCCAGGGAGGAGCTGGCCTGGCAGTTCGGGCTGGACTGTTCCCATTGGGCGCAGGGTCAAGACTGATTTGTATATGCCTGGGTCCAAACTGGAATGGCATAGTGAGCAGAAAATGATGGATTTAGGCCAAGATCTCTGTACTGGGGTGAATGTATGACATTGTTCTGCATTCTGTCTATCAATTGTTCTTTTTTGCATTTGTCACCTCGAGTGTAACGGGTATGCTCAGACATGGGTCCTGTGCTCTCCATGCCACTGGAGTCAAGCTATCCTGGCTGATGAGGGCTGAAAGCCAGGATCCTCGACTCTACCCTCTCCATGACAAAGCAGGTCAACGCCGTCTCCTCCTCCTGCTTCAACACCCTCCGCATGCTTCGCAGGATCTTCAAGTGGATCCCCACCGAAACAAGAAGGACGGTCACCCAGGCCCTCGTCAGCTGTAGACTGGACTACGGAAACGCACTCTACGCAGGAGCCCTGGCCAGACTCCTGAAACGGCTTCAACGCATCCAGAACGCCTCCGCACACCTGATCATCGACATCCCTCGCCGCAGCCACATCACACCCCACCTGAGAGACCTGCACTGGCTCCCTGTCAACAAGAGGATAACCTTCAAACTCCTCACCCACACACACAAGGCACTCCACAACACCGAACCAACGTACCTCAACAGCCGACTCAGGCTCTACACCCCCACCCGCCTGCTCCGCTCCGCAGACTGCGCCCTCGCCACCGTCCCCCGCATCCAAAGAGTGACCGCCGGTGGAAGATCATTCTCCCACCTCGCCACAAAGACATGGAACACCCTCCCCATCCGCCTACGGCAGACCTTATGACCTTCAGATGACTTCTCAAGACCTGCCTCTTCGAACAGTAGCAGCTCCCCCTCCCCCCTAGCGCCTTGAGACCCTCACGGGTATGCTGTGCGCTTTACAAATGCTATGATTGATTGATTGATTGATTGAAAGCCCGAAACCGGTCCTAGGATGCTTGTTTCCAGTCCAGGGAGGACCTGGCCTGGCAGCTTGGGCTGGACTGTTCCCATTGGGCGCAGGGTCAAGACTGATTTGCATATGGCTGGGGCCAAACTGGAATGGCATGGTGAGCAAAAAAACAAGGGATTTGGGCCCAGATCTCTGTACTGGGGTGAATGTATGACATTGTTCTGCATTCTGTCCATCAATTGTTCTTTTTGCATTTGTCACCCCGAGTGGGATGGGTGGTCCCGTGCTCTCCATGCCACTGGAGTCAAGCTATCCTGGCTGATGGGGGCTGAAAGCCCGAAACCGGTCCTAGGATGCTTGTTTCCAGTCCAGGGAGGAGCTGGCCTGGCAGTTCAGGCTGGACTGTTCCCATTGGGAGCAGGGTCAAGACTGATTTGTATATGCCTGGGTCCAAACTGGAATGGCATAGTGAGCAGAAAATGATAGATTTAGGCCAAGATCTCTGTACTGGGGTGAATGTATGACATTGTTCTGCATTCTGTCTATCAATTGTTCTTTTTGCATTTGTCACCTCGAGTGTAACGGGTATGCTCAGACATGGGTCCTGTGCTCTCCATGCCACTGGAGTCAAGCTATCCTGGCTGATGAGGGCTGACAGCCAGGATCCTCGACTCTACCCTCTCCATGACAAAGCAGGTCAACGCCGTCTCCTCCTCCTGCTTCAACACCCTCCGCATGCTTCGCAGGATCTTCAAGTGGATCCCCACCGAAACAAGAAGGACGGTCACCCAGGCCCTCGTCAGCTGTAGACTGGACTACGGAAACGCACTCTACGCAGGAGCCCTGGCCAGACTCCTGAAACAGCTTCAACGCATCCAGAACGCCTCCGCACACCTGATCATCGACATCCCTCGCCGCAGCCACATCACACCCCACCTGAGAGACCTGCACTGGCTCCCTGTCAACAAGAGGATAACCTTCAAACTCCTCACCCACACACACAAGGCACTCCACAACACCGAACCAACGTACCTCAACAGCCGACTCAGCCTCTACACCCCCACCCGCCTGCTCCGCTCCGCAGACTGCGCCCTCGCCACCGTCCCCCGCATCCAAAGAGTGACCGCCGGTGGAAGATCATTCTCCCACCTCACCACAAAGACATGGAACACCCTCCCCATCCGCCTACGGCAGACCTTATGACCTTCAGATGACTTCTCAAGACCTGCCTCTTCGAACAGTAGCAGCTCCCCCTCCCCCTAGCGCCTTGAGACCCTCACGGGTATGCTGTGCGCTTTACAAATGCTATGATCGATTGATTGATTGAAAGCCCGAAACCGGTCCTAGGATGCTTGTTTCCAGTCCAGGGAGGACCTGGCCTGGCAGCTTGGGCTGGACTGTTCCCATTGGGCGCAGGGTCAAGACTGATTTGCATATGGCTGGGGCCAAACTGGAATGGCATGGTGAGCAAAAAACAATGGATTTAGGCCCAGATCTCTGTAATGGGGTGAATGCACGACATTGTTCTGCATTCTGTCCATCAATTGTTCTTTTTTGCATTCCTGGACGCGGCTTGGGCGGGTGGTAGGTATGGAAAAAGCACACTAGACGGGAAGAATGAGCATGGTGGGCTGGTTCCCAGGTATGTTCTTCATGGGAAAAACCTTTCCAGTCCACCAAGTAAAACCGGGTAAAACAGCCTGACCTGATGTATTTTTGATTCAAGAATACAGTTAACCTTGTATTCCTCTTGACCAGCAATAATAAGTGGATGTGGTGGTGGTGTGGTCTGTGTGGTAACAGAATACGGCTTAAGCAAAGAGGTATGGAAGACAAGATGGATTTGGTAATCAGAGGGTAGTTCCAGTTTCATTCCTACTGGATTAATAACCTGCAGTATTTTACATGGCCCGAGGTTGTAGTTCCACCTAAACATAAGTTTTTAGAAACCAACCAAACCAAATCACCAGGAAAATATGATGGAGCAGGATGCCGATGTTTGTCTGCTTGTTTTTTTCATGCTCTCTTTAGCCGCCTGTAGATATACCTCTGCCGTTTTCCAGATTTCTTTTAGGGTAGAACAAAACGTGTCTACTGCGGGTACCCTCTCTGTGGGCTGTTTGGGCATAGCCTTGAAATGGAAACCCATAGAATAGTAAAAAGGTGACAACACTAGTGCTGATAGATGACTGTAATTATATGCAAACTCAGCCACACGCAGAGCCTTCACCCAACTGCTAGTTAGAGAAGACAGGAGACAGCGTAGATATTACTCCATTGACTAATTGGTCCGGTTTTTTTTGTCCTTCTGACTACAGGTGATAGGCTGAGGACAGACATAGTTCCATGTGCATAACTCCCTTCCATGTGCATAAATACCTCCAGAAACGGGACACGAATTGCGCCCCTCTATTTGACGATGTAGCTATTGTGATACTATGCAACCGAATGACCTGTTGAATGAATGTGTGTGCCAGTACTTTTGCATTGGAAAATTTTGATAATGGACAAAGTGAGCCATCTTAGTAAACAGGTCTACTACAACAGGGATCAAGGTATACCCTGAATCTTTTGGGAGGTCAGTGACAAAATTCATACTAATGGTGTGCCATGGAGAAAGAGGTATAGCGAGTGGAAAAAGCAATCCAGCAGGAGGGGTATGTGAGGCTTTGTTGATTGCACAGATGGGGCAGGAAGACACAAATACATGGATATCATGTCCAATATTTTCCCACCAAAACCACCTATGGCATATCTCTCAAGTCTTTGTTATACCAGGATGACCAGCCAATGCAGAGGAATGACACTACTTTAAAACATTGTCTCTGAGTTCTAGAGGAAATAATAGCTGCGTATCAGCGTATGGGTAGGTCTTCCGACATCCCCGCGGTTGATGCCACGACACTGAAACTACTAGGTGTCTTTACCTGCCGGAAGTTGATGGTGCCAGTCACCAACCGATCTTGGGTTGACCACTTCTTCTACAGGTACAACATTTAGGGTGCTTTGTGTGGTATATCATGGTTAGTCAACGAGAACACCATGAATAGTGTAGATTTACAGTCCTTTTAGGTCCTGATGAATTGCCGCTAGAGCAATCTGACACATAGGCAAGAAACATGTGGACCACATGAAGTTGAGCTCGACATCCTGACGCATTACATCAGGCAGACACCACTTTCTACTTTTTAACCAGGTTGGGAGCCAAATTCATTAAAGCTATTTCAGTTGGACTTCCATTTCCTGTTTTACTCTTGCACGGTCAATTGACCTCATTTAGCACATCTACACTTTTAGGTCCCTCACACCCACTGCACCAAACGGCAAGGAATAAAAGATCTCCGCCAAAGAACCCCTCATAGGGAGCGCGTCAGGTATTGCAGCGCCGACCTGATGAGGAGCAAGCCCTATGATGAAGCATAACACCCAGCTGGTTGGGTGTACAAGGGCCCTAATTCCGAATGGAGGGATCCCCCATTCCCTCCTCTCCTAGGGACAACCGTTTTCTTCTCAACTGACCTCGTTCCCTTTGCCTTATCAGGAACTGCATACCCTTTTGTGTTTAACATAGTATTTATACACAGGATTGGATGACCAAGGAGTCAAATCCATTGTTTTCACCTTTTGCTTAACCTCATCAGAGGAACAACACCCTATGATCCGATCTTGGGATCTTATGGGTATATCGTAAGATGTAGTGGCATGATGCAGATGGGAAACATGGATATGAGATAGGACATCAGATTTTACCTGTTGAGCAGCAGGCCTGTAATTGATAATTAAATTATATTCATAAAAGAACAAAAGCCATCTCATCTGTCGAGGAGTTGGAGCTTGTGCTGAGCAAAAGAATTCAAGGTTTTGGTGTTCTGAATAAATGGTAATGGGACGGCAAGCCCCCCATAAGTAATGTCTCCATTCCTGGAATGCTAGTTTAATTGCCAAGAGCTTCCTTTCGGCTATAGTGTAATTCTCTTCTGCAGGTAGAAGTTTCCTCGAGAAAAAGGCACTGGGATGCATGAGACCTGAGTCAACATCACGCTAAGACAAAACCCCTCCTACAGCATATTGAGAGGCATCTGCCTCTACAAAAAATGGCAATGCAGGATCAGGGTGTATCATAACCGGAGCAGTTGTAAATCTAGTGATCCACAAATCCAAGGCTTGCTGGGCTTCAGTGAACCACTTGAAAGGAAACAAATGTTTATGCTAACATTTGTTTTTATTGTTGCAGCAAAAAGCAGGTAAGGACAATCCAAGTAAATGCAACAGCACAATAATTCTGCCTCGCAATACCAAGTTGCAACTTTTAGTGAACTCCCCTCTGCTTTCCCACCAAACCTCCCCAACCCCCTTCAGGGTGCTAATCAAACCTTTAGAAATGTCAATATGCTCACGATAAGTTATATAGGTGGATCTTTCAATCATGATCTATGTAAG